>NW_024070197.1:54940663-55296277 GCF_014754425.2 Oryx dammah
GATTCATGGGGTCACAAAGAGTCAGACACGACTGAGCAACTGAACTGAACTGAACTGAACTGAACTGAAACTTCTACAGGATATCGTTCGGAGTGCATTGTAGTCAGGAATATTTCTTAGATGAAGTGATATTGTCTACATATGAAAAATCATAATTTACCATTGAGAGAAATTAAACTACCTGTAGAATTTTAAATTGTCAGAGAAAATACTGTGTTGAGCATCAGATTTCATAAGCTGGTCCTACAGTCTAGCATTTTAAGTTACTTGGAATTTTTTAGAAGATCTACTCAGGCACATGGTTGATGATTTCTACAGCAACACAGCAATTTATTGAGAATTTGCTATGTTTGGAGATGGGTTAGGTGTTTTCCATTTGCTCCCTTTATTCTGAGAGTGAGCTTCTGAGCTATTATTTTTATTTCACTTTCCCAGGAGGAATCTGATGGAGACTGAGTGATTTGCCCAATGTCACACAGCTTATACTCCAAGAAAAAGGAGTCAGTGTAGCACAGCGAAGAGTACAAATTCAGGAGCCAGCTGCTTGAATACGGACCTCAGCTCTGCCACCACTAGTTGGAGAATCTTTAAGATTCTGTGCCTCAGTGTCTTATCTGTAAAATGGGGCAATAATACTACCTACCTCATGAGGTGGTTTGGAAGACACAGTTCAGTTCAGTTCAGTTCAGTCACAACAAAGAGTTGTGTCCGACTCTTTGTGACCCCATGAACTGCAGCACGCCAGGCCTCCCTGTCCATCACCAACTCCCAGAGTTCACTCAAACTCATGTCCATCTAGTGGGTGATGCCATCCAGCCATCTCATCCTCTGTCGTTCCCTTCTCCTCCTGCCCCCAGTCCCTCCCAGCATCAGGGTCTTTTCTAATGAGTCAATTCTTCACATGAGGTGGCCAAAGTATTGGAGTTTCAGCTTTAGCATCAGTCCTTCCAATGAACATCCAGGACTGATCTCCTTCAGAATGGACTGGTTGGATCTCCTTGCAGTCCAAGGGACTCTCAAGAGTCTTCTCCAACATCACAGTTCAAAAGCATTAATTCTTCGGTGCTCAGCTTTCTTCACAGTCCAACTCTCACATCCATACATGACCACTGGAAAAACCATAGCCTTGACTATAGATGTACATATTGATAGAAATTATATATACAACCCTTTGCCTTTTCATACTGTTCATGGGGCTCTTAAGGCAAGAATACTGAAGTGGTTTGCCATTTCCTTCTCCAGTCATGTGCAGATGTGAGAGTTGGACCATAAAGAAGGCTAGGTGCTGAAAAATTGATGCTTTTGAATTGTGATGCTGGAGAAGACTCTTGAGAATCCCTTGCACTGCAAGGAGATCAAACTGGTCAATCTTAAAGGAAATCAATCCTGAATATTCGTTGGAAGGAATGATGGTGAAGCTGAAGCTCCAATACTCTGCTCACATGATGCCAAGGGCCGACTCATTGAAAAAGACCCTGATGTTGGGGAATATTGAGGGGAGGAGGGAGAAGGAGGTGATAGAGAATGAGATGGTTGGATGGCATTACTGACTCAATGGACATGAGTTTAAGCAAATTCTGGGAGGTAGTGAAATTCAGGGAAGCCTGGCACGCTGCTGTCCATGGGATTGCAAAGGGTCAGACACACCTTAGCAATGGAACAGCAACCATATATACAACTCACAATACAGCTTAGATATATGTACATATATAAATACTTAAAATATATATAAAGTGCGTAGACCACAGATACTAAATGAGTTAATAAATGTATACCACACAGCAGGTATATGATCATCAACGTCCACTCCATGGTGTCTTTACATTTCCACTCAACCCTTGATAACTATAAATATCTCCTCTCCCACAGTTTTGTCCTCACTTTTGTAAGATCCTTCTTTTGGTTGTGGGGAGTCAACAGTTTTATTTTTTAAGAGTTAAAGTAAAAGGCCTATTATTGGATATAACAGATGAGGGGAAAAAAAAAAAAAGCACTACAGTCGAAGCTTGGCTCTCATGAGCCTCCACATAGAGAAATTCAATGTGCAAAGATATTCAAGCCAGGTTTGGAAACAACTACTCATGTTGCTGACCTTTTACATTTTTTTCCTGAGTGTTTAACTCCAAAAGTTGTGAGATGCCTGACTAATGAGACTGCAAATATTTCTAATTAGAGACTTGGCTTGGATGGCTGGTGCTCAAAATCAGATGTACATCTTCCCTGACTTCCAGGTGGTGGGGTAGGGTGGGGTGAAGTAGCTAAAAGGCCTAAAAGAATCGGTCTCTTCCTCCACCCTTCTTCTTCCCTTACTTCCAGACAAAACTAATCCTGTATCTGCTTCCTCTACTGGATTTTCGGATGGGATTTCATCTGAAGAACAAATGTTGAAGCTCAGAAAACGTCTGACAACCACTGACTTAGATCCTTCCAGCTTCAACACCAGGGTGCTCTAAGATCAAAGGCTGGTTTCTGACGTGCCCTAGCCATTCCACAAGAGGTGCCCTCTTGGACAGCAGTGACTGTTGCTGTTCTATGGGGGAGGGACATGGGGGCCAGCCTGAATACACACTGACATTGGAAAGAAACACATGGCTTTCTAGTATTTAGATTCTAAATGATGCTGCTAAAAACATCCCGAGAAAAGCTGACTTTAATTCTTCCAGCTGAAGCTGTAGTAATATTACTGGATTTTTCTAAAGGACTTGGTGTGTACCCAATTCCCATGTGTAGCATATAACTCACAGATTTAATTATAGATCTTCCTCAGTCACTAGTTCCCTAGGAAACAAATCCATGGCTCATGTCTTGTGCATGGAAGGTCATAGCAAGAAGATAAATATTTCCTGCATTTTGAAACTTTATCTAGAGGTCACAGGTCTGCAACTCAGCAGATGAGAGCTCTTCAGACAATAGCCAAGAGCTGCTGTGTTTGACGAGTATCAGCGATACTTAAAAAACCTTTTGTGTTTATCTAATATAAAGCACTTCCCACTTAAACGATTGAAAATCTTCACTGTATCTCTTTTCCTTTTTTAAAGTTGAAAACAAATAAGAATGGAAGTTTCCTTAGATGTTTCTTCCTGCTCAAGTAAGATAAAAGATGTGTTTGTAATAAAAATGGGAACATTATCTAAGAAATTCAAGCTAATTTTAACCACGTGGACTCTCCAGGTGAAAGATTTTTTTGTCTTGAATCAGGATGGAACTGGCCAGTTACATTGAGAAACTGAGACAGGAGGGCAAACTCAAGGTAGAGCATTCAGAAACATGAGAAGGCAAATACCTTAACATATATGAAGAAAGATCGCAGAGGCAAGTTTTTCGTTGTGACTAGAGGAAGTCAGCCTCATTTTACTTTATAATTTTGTGTATTTAACACTCTCTGAAATCGGTTCCTGCTTGTTCCCATTAGTGCCATTAACTTTTTTTTTTTTCAGTCCTATGTGAGGATTAAATGGGAAAACATTAGAAAAGTACTTTATGAACCTCAAAGAGCTATACAAATGTTAGCTGTCTCAATTAGTGTCCATAGTATAAATTCTCAAATGAAAGCCTCCTGGTCACAGTGGGGCAGTACTAACAGGCTTTCAGGTGTCCGCAGACTTTGACAAAGTGCGGAGAGGAGCAGCAGTCTCACTCTTCTGCACCTTTCATGCAGAGATCATAAAGTAAACAGAAACATCCCAGAGGGGTTCAAAAGATGAGTTATTTTCCCAGCAGAGCACAGCAAACCCATGGCAGAGAGAAGACCTAGAGGCCTAAAACTGGCGATATTTTCAGTTTCTCCTGCAACCTCGACAATACAGAGTTTATGGCTTCGGTATCCAGAGGCATGAGGATAAAGCAAGCTTTATTTGTTATTCTTTAGTGAAAGCTCCAGGTCAGGAGAAAGAGATTATAAAGTGACATAAGGTATGACTAGCAGGAGGTGGGAAGGAAATTAGTTAGTCATCACTTCCTTTCTCGATGCATCACACATAAATTGCTTTTTCTCCGTTTATGGGCCTCCATAAAATATTAATTAGGATATAGCTAATATTTACTGAGACATTTCTAAGTACCAGGTACCATATACTTTTCACATGTTCTATGCAGAGCCACAAACGGCACTGTGAAGTTGGTGACCTGTGCCTGTAGAGTGATTCAGCTCTTTTCGAGCTAATAACCAGAACAGATGTCCCCGAATTCAGGAAGGCTGTGACCCAGCCATCACACAGTCACGATGGACAGTTCTAACCATTCTGTGGTCAATATCTCCTTGGGGAATCTGTGCATATTGTGATCCTTCTCTCTCAAGATAAACACACACACAGGGCCCATGATTTCAGCTGTTCAGATCCATCCATGGATCAAGGGTGAGACACACCAGGTTAAGAGCTTCTGTTCCACAAAACTCACTGGCTCCTGGTCGCCCTTATATTTCCCCTCCCTCTTTTCAACAATAAGCTAGACTCAACCTTCCTTGATTTCTCCCAGTGTGGGCTCACAGAACCAGCCAGATGAAAGATTCCTCTTAAGTTTATTTTACTGGTGACATAACTGTAGGATGTTTTTGCTTTGCTGAAGGAAAAAAAGCATACATGCCAAGTACTGCCATCCAAAAGCTGGTCAGAGAGGCTTCAAGAAGGATGGGGCTTCTGGCATTATCCACAATTGGGGTTCCGTCATATAGATCACTGGGCACCCAAGCCAGAATCACCCAGGGCTTCCTGTCAGGGTCTCTGGACCCACAGTGAACCTACTGAATCTGAATGTGGGGCTAGGGGTGGGGCAGCACTCAAGCTGCAAAAAAATTCCTTTAATCAATTCAGGTCACGCTGCAGTTGAACAGCCCCTGTGACTGAGAAAAACTAAGTACCCAAGTACTAAATGTCTTGCCTGAGGTCTCACTTCTTGTTGACGGCAGAGCCAGGCCTAGACGCAATGACTCCTGACATCCGTTCACTCATTTTTATCTCAAATATCCAGTAGTGTGATCAAAATTCAGTCGACAGAACAATTCATTTAAACACATCATTGTGCTGAGAAAATGGATTTGAAATACTCAAAGCTTGTGCGAAACGAAATGTTTGTGATTTATTACTTTAAACCACTAATGTCCCCAAATAGGATGTTTATTAAATCACCAAAACACATGAATTTAAATCTGCTGTAATGGCTTCATTTTAGAGAAGAAGTCCGCTTTTAATAGAATTTTCTCTGACAGGAGAAAAAAGAGAATCCCATTTTGTTGTAAATTGCGGATTAAAATAAACCAACAAATGACTATGGTAACATGGATTAAGCAGCCTTTGTTTGTTTTACAGAGGCCATTAACTGGAGTGAACATTTTTGTGGAATTCAGGTTGGCAGGCATTGTCTAACCACTGTGCATACAAAAAATGGGGTGCAGATTTAGGGATCTGGCCAATGGTCGGGTAATCTGCAGAGCTAGGGCCCTGTGGGTTTTATGAAATATTCACAGTGCATATACTCCTACCAGGTGACTCCTTTCCGACTGTAACTACTGTAGCTGTGAAACACTCACGAATGGGACACTTCTCTGCACACCTGCCGATGCTTTGGTATCCATGTGGCTAGCCGCTAGCTGTGCTTCTGGAATAAGGATCTGATGCTCTGGGGCATTTACACTGGTTTCTTTCCTTGAAACTCTTTTTTTTTTTTTTTTAGGAAAACAGAATATGATATTCTTTATTAAAAATGTTTCTAGTGAGTCTTTTTTTCCCCAACCTCATTTTCATGAGGAAAAAGACATAGTAGGGAATATACAGATGATCTGATTTTAACTGATTTTTTCCATTTGCTTAACTGATTTTCCATTTGCATTAACTGATTTTTCCATTTAACTGATTTTTCCCAAAGATGACACCAGCAAAAATAAGCTCACCTGAAGACCGTTCCAATTCTGTTTAAAAATGTTCATTGATTTAGTGCTGTGTGATGAAGACAGTGCTTTCATATATAAAAAGCTTAGTTCTAAGCTACCATGAACCTAATGAAATTTAAAAATACATACTCACCGTTCACCAAAGTCACTGTGTTTTGGCAAAGTTATATTTTCCCACTAAATAAACCAAAGCTTCCTTTTAAGGGAGGCAAATCAGAGTATCAAAGCTACAGATACTAAACTCCAATAAATCTATGGATTAAAATCTTGTGCCTAATGAAATCATTAAAAGTTACTTATTTTCCAATCATGTCCCATTTTTATCAGCATTTTTGCATTAAAAAACTTAACTTGCTTTGATATTAATAGGTTGAATCAACTTTATTTTGATGCTAAGGATGCTTCTGTTAAGTGGTAAAAGTAATTTTCACTTTATCCAATGTCTGGATAGGATCTTCATGATCCAGATAACCACAATGGTGTGATTGCTCACTTAGAGCCAGACATCCTGGAATGCAAAGTCAAGTGGGCTTTAGGAAGCATAACTACAAACTCTAAAACGTGATGCTGTGAAAGTGCTGCACTCAAATGCCAGCAATTTTGGAAAACTCAGCAGTGGCCACAGGACTGGAGAAGATCTGTTTTCATTCCAATCTCAAAGAAAGACAACACCAAAGAATGTTCAAACTACCACACAATTGCACTCATCTCAGACCCTAGCAAAGTAATGCTCAAAATTCTCCAAGCCAGGCTTCAACAGTACGTGAACCACAAACTTCCAGATGTTCAAGCTGGATTTAGAAAAGGCAGAGGAACCAGAGATCAAATTGCCAACATCTGCTGGATCAGCAAAAAAGAAAGAGAATTCCAGAGGAAAATCTACTTCTGCTTTATTGATTACTCCAAAGCCTTTGACTGTGTGGATCACAGCAAACTGTGGAAAATTCTTACAGTGTTGGAATCCCAGACCACCTTACCTGCTTTCTGAGAAATCTGTATGCAGGTCAAGAGCAACAGTTAGAACTGGACATGGAACAGACTGGTTCCAAATTGGGAAAGGAATATGACAAGGCTGTATATTATCACCCTGCTTATTTAACTTATATGCAGAATATATCATATGAAATTCTGGGCTGGATAAAGCACAAGCTGCAATCAAGATTGCCAGGAGAAATATCAATAACCTCGGATATGCAGATGACACCACCCGGATGGCAGAAAGTGAAGAACTAAAGAGCCTCTTGATGAAAATGAAAGAGGAGAGTGAAAAAGTTGGCTTAAAACTCAGCATTCATAAAACTAAGATCATGGCATCCAGTCCAATCACTTCATGGCAAATAGATCGGGAAATAATGGAAACAGTGAGAAACTTTATTGTTTGGGGCTCCCAAATCACTGCAGATAGTAACTGCAGCCATGAAATTAAAAGATGCTTGCTCCTTAGAAGAAAAGCTATGACTAACCTAGACAGCATATTAAAAAGCAGAGACATTACTTTGCCAACAAAGATCCATCTAGACAAAGCTATGGTTTTTCCAATAGTCATGTATGAGTGTGAGAGTTGGACTATAAAGAAAGCTGAGTGCTGAAGAATTGATGCTTTTGAGCTATGGTGTTGGAGGGAACTCTTGAGAGTCCCATGGACTGCAAGGAGATCCAATCCGTCAATCCTAAGGGAAGTCAGTCATGAATATTCA
The DNA here is from genome assembly GCF_014754425.2 of Oryx dammah. NCBI lineage: Eukaryota > Metazoa > Chordata > Mammalia > Artiodactyla > Bovidae > Oryx > Oryx dammah. Next base: position 54,948,248 of record NW_024070197.1, read on the forward strand.
TTGGAAGGACTGATGATGAAGCTGAAACTCCAATACTTTGGCCACTTGATGCGAAGAACTGACTCATTTGAAAAGACCCTGATGCTGGGAAAGATTGAAGGCGGGAGGAGGAAGGGATGACAGAGGATTAGATAGTTGGATGACATCACCGACTCGATGGACATGAGCTTGTGCAAGCTCTTGGTGTTGGTGACGGACAGGGAAGCATGGTGTGCTGTAGTCCATGGGGTCGAAAAGAGTTGGACACGACTGAGTGACTGAACTGACTGACTGACTGACTAAATCTAAATGCAATATAGGGGCATTTTGGAGAATTATGTGGATTCCAGAAATTCAGAGAGTTGAATTCATACTCAGGCTCAGGGACATCCCAGGTCTGTTACTTTAGGTGAGTTACTCAAAATTGCCAGTGAGACTCTCTTTTCTTGTCAGTCAGATGGTGGGAATGATAGTACTTGTCTGACAGGGTTGGGAGAGTTAATGAGATGGAAGGGGGTAGGGCTTGAGACATTGTCAGGGACATAATAATTACTTCTATCTTGTGGGAAATACTGATTTCACATCAGTGGGACCCACAAATTTCAAAGGTCACTCTCTGTTTCTTAGATACCCTGACCCCTTTATTAAGGTGGTTTTCCAGTGAAGAGGCTTAAACTTCCTGCCGGGTCACCGTTACACTAGCTCTGATGTGAGGTTCCAACTCCATAATCACTAAAATAATGGCACACTTATTGAGGCTTCATATTCACAGGTTCTGTGCAACAAATATTCCTGCAAAAATATACCTCCTTATTGGGTCAAGGTATATTTTCTCTGTACACTAAAATACACGAACATACTGTTCATGAAAAGAGAGGCATGTCTGTTTGTGGCTTCCAGAAACAACTTTAATAAGTTAAAAGGGGGTAAGCTAAGCATGCAGGATATTTGCTTATCTTAATGAGCACTAGTTAAAGGTCTTATTCAGGGGAAAGCAGTGGAAGATGAACAACGTAAAGCCAACCTGTCAGTGACTATATGGATTCTATAGCCATGAGCTATGATTGTTAGGGTCATTAGCAGACCTTCTGACATTCAAGTGTAAAGCATTATTCATGAACACAGAGTGGGCAAAATTATACAATCCATTTAAATAAAATCAACCTCATAACACAGTTATAATTTTACAAAGTGATCATTTTTAAAAATAGAAAATTGAATTTCAAATCAGCATTTTAATGGCCCAGTGATCCAAATATTAAATTGATAATCAGGCCACAGTGATTTGCATGAGTAGCTGGAAATATTCTTATAATTCTGTAATGATCTATGAAATGCCAGAAAATTCACAAGCTCAGAAATATATTGTTCCCAGGAGAATCTTAGACTATCAATGCTGGAGGGAACCTCAGAGATGATTTAAACCAGTGGTTCTCAGCTGGGGGTTATCTTGCCTCCACTCTTTCCCTCACCCCTCCCCACCCCCAGCCTCGCTCCTAGGACATTTCACAACGTCTGGAGATATTTTTGGTGGTTGCAAGTGGAGGGAGGGTGCTTCCAGCAACTAGCGGATCAAGGCCCAGTATGCTGCTAAACATTCTGCAAAGACCAGGACAGCAACCCACAACAAAGAATTATCCAGTCCCAAATGTCAACAGTGCTGAGTTTAGAAACTAGTTTTCTCTTTACAGAGTAGAGAAGCTGAGACCATGACTTCTCATTGGACCAAAAGTAAGCTGTTGACTAGATTTCAGGACTCCTCTGCTAATTTTCACTTCTCCCCGAGGTTTCTTATAGCCCCATCATTCCTGCCTTCTGCCCACTTACCTTCAATCTATCATTCACGATTTATTAAATGCTTACCATGTGTTTGGCACAGTGAATGCAGCAGTGAACAAGATAAATACAATCTTTCTCCTTTGTTTTTATAGCATGGTAGGAAAGGTAGATCTAAGACAGATGATAACCATACAAAGAATTATCATTGTGATAAGCATCCAACCAGGAGAACCCAATTCAATTGTACATCTCATTCTCAAGCCAAGAATCCTAATACAAATTCTCTATCATGCATTTAAATATCCTTGAAAGAGATTTCGGGTACAAGGCATAGGTTCTGACAGTTAATCCTATATCTTTGAGGGAACCTTACAACAAGTTGGAGAGAATAGTGATGGCCGTCTCTCACTGGAGACTTACTATGTACTAGGCACTGTACTAAATTCTCTCCTTACATTTAATCCTCGTGACAACATTAATGGATAGGAACTATTACCACCACAATCCCTAATCAACAAAACCTCCATACTTTGGATGAGTATGGGGTTTGGGGGATGTGCCATAGTTTATCACAGTGGAATTAAACTTTGAGGAAGGTGATTGTCTTAGACTTATTCATTCAGTGAGGGCCTCCTTTGTGATGTAGTAGGCTTGGGTGGGGGTGGTCAAGGTGTAATTGTTGATCAGGTGATTAGTCTCTGACCCTGAGGAATTATGGAGGAAGTAAGGCAGTTTAATTTGGAAATTCCTGATGTACAAGCTGGATATAGAAAAGGCAGAGGTACCAGAGATCAAATTGCCAACATCTGCTGAATCATAGAAAAAGCAAAGGAATTCCAGAAAAACGTCTACTTCTGTTTCATTGACTACACTAAAGCTCTTGACTCTGTGGATTACAAAAAACTGTATAAAATTCTTAAAGAGATGGGACTACCAGATCACCTTACTTGTCTCCTGAGAAACCTATAGGGAGGTCAAGAAGCAACAGTTAGAACTGGTCATGAAAAAAAAAAGAAAAAAAAAAAGAACTGGTCATGGAACAATGAACTGGTTCCAAATTGGGAAAGGAGTACATTAAGGCTGTGTATTGTCACCCTGCTTATTTAACTACTAGACAGAGTACATCATGTGAAATGCTGGGCTAGCTTACCAGGAGAAATATCAACAATCTCAGATATCCAGATGACACCAATCCGATGGCATAAAGCGAAGAGGAACAGAAGAGCCTCTGGATGAGTGTGAAAGTTAAGTCGCTCAGTCGTGTCTGACTCTTTGCAACCCGTGGACTGTAGCCCACCAAGCTCCTCTGTCCATGGGATTCTCCAGGCAAAAGTACTGGAGCGGGTTGCCATTTCCTTCTCCAGGGGAGAAAGAGGAGAGTAAAAAAGCTGGCTTAGAACTCAGCATTAAAAAAACGAAGATCATGGCATCTGGACACATCACCTCATAGCAAATAGAAGGGTGAAAAGTGGAAACATTGGCAGATTTTATTTTCTTGGGTTCCAAAATCACTGCAGACCATGATTGCAGCTATGAAATTAAAAGACACTTGCTCCTTGGAAGAAAAGCTATGACCAACCTAGACAGCATATTAAAAAGCAGAGACAAGACATCACTTTGCCAACAAAGACCCGTATAGTCAGAGTTATGATTTTTCCAGTAGTTGTGTATGGATGTGAGAATTGGACCATAGGAAAGGTGAGGACCAAAGAATTGATGCTTTTGAAATGTGGTGCTGAAGAAAAGTCTTGAGAGTCCCTTGGACAGCAAGATCAAACAGGTTAATCCTAAAGAAAATTGACCCTGAATAGTCATAGGAAGGACTGATCCTGAAGTTGAAGCTCCAATACTTTGGCCACTTGATGTGAAGAGACAACTCATTGGAAAAGACCCTGATGCTGGGAAAGATTGAAGGCAGGAGGAGAAGAGGGCGACAGAGGATGAGATGATAGGATGGCATCACCAACTCACTGGGCATGAGTTTGAGCAAACTCCAGGAGACAGTGAAGGTCAGGGAAGCCTGGTGTGTCATAGTCCATGGAGTTGCAAAGAGTCAGACACGACTTAGCCACTGAACAACAAGGGCAGTCTGAAGCAAGCAACTGTGCACGTCAAGATGTTATGGGCAATATTACCAACTGCCTTTTTTTTTTTTTAAAGAAAGTGGTAAAGACTATATCTAAGGCTTAAAAATATGTCCTTAGAACTGCTCTGTCCAAGATGGTAGCAGACACACATGCTATTAAAATCAAGTAAGATTAAAAATCCACTTCTTTGGTCACATCAGCCATGTTTCAAGTGCTCAACAACCAGCTGTGGCTGGTGGTTGCTCCACTGGGTGTGCAGTAATACAACATTTCCATCAGCACAAAAAGTTCTAGCAGACAGGGCTACCTTAGATCTTGAGGTAGCATCTAGGGGTAAGGAATCCTTTAACAGTTGTGCTCAGGGTGACTTTCTCCTGATCTTGGGACCTAAGATTATTTCTAGTTGAAACTCTTTGGAGAAGAAGGGAGCTGAGGGCTTGCTACACTCAGACTCCCCTGGACAACAGAACTACTAATCAGGAATCCAGTAACCGTGGAAGGATAACTATGACATGTTCCACCCTTGGACCTCTTCTTATGCAAGTAATTCCCCTTCCAGGAATTTATGAACATGAAGTTGAGGATGTTAAGTGGAATGGTATTTATAATTATGGAAAACCTGTAAACCCATCAGATGTCTGTGTTTGTGTGTGTGTGTGTGTGTTAGTCAATCAGTCATGTCCAATTCTTTGCGACCCTGTGGACTGTAGCCCTCCAGGCTCCTCTGTTTGTGTAATCCTCCAGGTAAGAATACTGGAGTGGGTAGCCATTCCCCTCTCCAGGGGATCTTCCCAACCCGGGGGTCAAACCTGGGTCTCCTGCATTGCTTCTCTGGTGGCTCAGGTGGTAAAGAATCTGCCTGCAATGCAGGAGACCCAGGTTCGATTCCTGGGTTAGGAGACCCAGGAGAAGGGTCTCCCTTCCTGGAGAACGGAATGGCAACGCACTTTCAGTATTCTTGCCTGGAAAATCCCATGGACAGAGGAGCCAGGCAGGCTACAGTCCATGGGGCCGCAAAGAGTCAGACACAACTGAATGACCAACACTTTCACTTTCCAAGTCAAGAGAAAAGGTACTGAAGGATATTCATTGAAAAACCAAGTTACAAAACAGTATGAATATATGATCCCAGTTTTGTGAATATAAAACACACATATGCATAAATGAAGTTGTAGAACTCTCTAATGCATTTGGTGTGTTGGTAATTCATCTGGCTGGCAAAGAAGTATATGTAATACATATATATACAATTTTTCTTTTACTTACTTTCATCCTTATGCTTTCTTAGTGAAGAAGTCTACCTGCTCAAAGCTATTTTCAAAGCTAATGATCAGTAATGATCAGGAGGGGTTTGTTCAGTCACTTAATGGTTATCCAGCGCAAATTAAGATCTCTTAGCTGGTCAGTGGTGCCCCTCCACCCCACACAGCTTCTACTGACTCTTCTGTTCTTTTCAGTCAACGCTTGCCTTGCCCCTGTCTCTGTGCTGGCTCGTGAGAAAAAGAAATGGAATCAAATTCATAGTGTTTGTGAAATTCTGCCTTCGCCAGTGGGTTACAGTGTGGGTTAAGCTAGCTGTGATGTTATTTTAAATATAAGATATAAAACAACCTAAATTTTCTCTGATTCAGAAACATCTATCCTGATTTCTTCTGTACAAACCAAACAGAACAGATATTCATGGCCCAAAGTCACATGCCTTATTCTTTGGTAACTTCAAAAGTAAAATGAGACTCTGGAATAGGCCTGCCCAATAGAACTTCCTGCAATGACAGAATTATTCTTTATTGGATTTAATACAGTAGCCATGAGCTACACGTGGATCTTGAATACTTAAAATATGGCTAGTGTGGCTGGGTAAGTAAACTTTTAATTTTAATTAAGTATAAATTTAAGAAGCCACATGTGGCTAGTGGGTACCCTGTTGGACTGAGCAGGGTTGGAAGGTGAATTGAGCTCATATACACTAGCATGAAGAGCCCCCTTCTTGGTCAAGAAGGGCAAAGTTCATCTGGTTTGGAGAGGTTCTGAATGACATGAGCGGTCACTTGTTTCAACTCTGCTTCAACCCATAATGATTGAAGGTATTCTGAAGTATTGGTCAAGATAACTGAAACACATTGGAAAGGCAACTGAATCTTTTTTTGTAAAAAGATAATGCCAAGTAAGAAGATGTGACTTATGAACAATATCATTAGATGCTGCATTAATAAGAAGGGATGGATCCTGAAGTAAGATGGATGATAGGATTCAGGATTCAAGACATGCTCCAGTAATTTGACAGACACTGAGCTGACCTGATCTTTTTCAGAAACCCATTTCCTCCTAACCTCGATAAGTCTCCAACTCCCCTGGAATGGAAATGCAGCAGAGAGATGCTGTAGGAGAGATTTCATACAAACCAACCAACCTCAGTGCATCAGGTTTTGGGCTTATGGGAATCTGTCCCCATAAATCCACTTTTTTGGGGTGACCGGGAGAGTGTTGTGATTTTTCTGGACATATCTCTATGTTCTGGGGTGATGGTCACTGAAATAATCAAGGGTGTGCCTGTTCCCAGGGCCTGTGGTAGCATGTCCTAGTCAGAAGGTAAGGAGCAGCTTGTAATCTTAACTCCAACTGATGGAGGGATGCAACTTAATGAGGTGGATGTTGGGAAGGGAATAGGGCAGGACCTTAGTTTGGGGCAGATGCTCTTTGTTTACTTCCTAAAGACAGATGTCACTAGAAGATAGGCAGAGTCAGGAAGTTTTGGCTGTGGATCATGTATTTTTCAAAGCATCTTTTAAGGAAGTTGCTGGATTTAGCAAATAAAAATATACAATGTCTGTGTGAAATATTTGGGACATACTCATACTAAAATATTAGTCACTGTTTATCTGAAATTCCAAAGTAACTAAGTCTTATATTTTATCTGGCAACTCTCTCATGAAATACCAGTCCCAAGAGAACTCCAATGGCAAGAAGTTCTCTGTAGTTACCCACGCACTGGAAATGCTGCTAACTTTACCACACTCTTGGGGAGGCCCAGGGGAACCAGTAGATGCAATCTAGGACATGTGGAAGGTAAACCCAAGGAAGGCAAAGAGAGTGTTGAGGTGGTCCAGCATGGGATGAATCTCCTTCACCGTTAGACCAGCTGGCCTTGAACTCACTGTGCTTACTGTAGCTGATGAAATGAGAATTTCTGGTACAGCAGAAGGTTCAGTGAATCAAACTGTCTAAAGAAACTGTACCCTGCCATGGGGAGATACATAGCCTTCTCTCTCTTTTATTAGCTACTGTATTCGTTTCCCAGGACCACCATAGCAAAGCACCAGAAACTAGATGGATTAAACAACAAGAGTGTATTGTCTTATAGTTCTGGAGCCAGAACTGAAAAGTCAAGGTGTTTGTAGGGTTGGTTCCTTCTTCGAGCCGAGAAGATGAATCTGTGCCAAGTCTTTGACCTGGCTTCAGGTGGTTTGCAGGCAATCTTTGGCCTTCCTTGGAGTGCAGACATATCACCCTGATCTCCACTTTTATAGTCAGCTGGCATTCTCCCTGAGTGAGTGTGTCTGTCTCTGTCCAAATTGCTTCCCTTTATAAGGGCACCCATCTTACTGGGTTAGGGCCCACTGTAATGACCTCATTTTAACCTGATTACCTCTATAAGGACTCTATCTCTAAATAAGGTTACATTTTGAGGTATGCATGGTAGGTGGGGAGAGTAGGACTTTAACATATGAATTTTGTTTGGAATTATTGCAAAATTTAATAGATGAGAGGAGAACAAACTCTGATATCTTACAATTTAACATCACACAAAACCATATTATACCAGAAAAGGAGTGGATATTAAAAAAAAAAAACAGTTGTAAGGAAAATGAACTTGAGAGGTAAAAACTCAAAATTGGCCTATACAATAATACATACATTAAAATACATTCTAGATCAACTGAAGAATCAAACATGAAGCCACAAAAATTTAGAAAAACATATGTATTAGCATGACTCAAATCTTAGAATGGTCAAGGATGTTAATTATAAAAACAAGAGAAAATATCATAAAGGAAAATTATATTGTATCTGACTAAAGATTTTAAAAAATCAGTGTTTCAAAACATCAAGCAAAATTAATTCAAATAATAAGCTGGCAAAAATAGTTGCAACAAATGTATGGCTGGCAAGAGATTAATATCCACAATAAGTAATGAGTCCTGATAAATCAATAAGGAAGTTATTTATAAAAAAGCGAATGGGGCTCAAGAAGGAGCTACTTCACAACCCATGGAGGAAAGAGAGAGAAAGAGAGAAAAACTCACTAGCATTTTTAAATAGCAGAAAATAATAACCATATTTTATCATTTTCACTTATCAGAGGGACAGATTTAAGCAAACCTTAGTTCTTAACACTGGCAAGGAATAGGTAAACAGGGACTTTCATGTACTGTAGGTGGGAATGAAGCTCTGTGCTAAATTTTTGCAAAGCAATTTGATAATTATGTGAAGGTGAAAGTAAGTGAAGTCGCTCAGTCATGTCCGACCCCATGACCTGTAACCTGCACCAGGCTCCTGTGTCCATGGGGTTCTCCAGGCAAGAATACTGGAGTGGGTTGCCATTTCCTTCTCCAGGGGATCTTCCCGACCCAGGGATCAAACCCAGGTCTCCCACATTGCAGGCAGACACTTTACCCTCTGAGCCATCAGGGAAGCCCTGATAATTATGTATTAATTATTAAAGGAATTTATTTTTTTCTAATACCACTTCAGCTTCTAAGGAGCAAAGCTAAGGAATTAGATAACGATGAATACATATGCATGTACCTAAGCCATCATCACAGAATCACTTTAAAAAATAAATTTTTGGTAAAAAAATTAAATAACACACACTAGGTAGAAGCTTAAATAAATTGATAGTCCGTAAAATATTTTCTTACACAGATGTTAAATATCACAGTGTTTAAGAACACAATGGAAAGAACATTCCCACAAAATACAATGACATTTTAATCACACAATACAACCTGGATATATTTAATTTGATCCTACATACACACATATATGTAAAGGTGTGAAAGTAAAAGTGAAGTCGCTCAGCTGTGTCTGAGTCTTTGGGACCCCATGGACTGTAGCCTACCAGGCTCCTCCATCCATGGGATTTTCTAGGCAAGAGTACTGGAGGGGGTGCCATTGCCTTCTCCAGGGGATCTCCCTGACCCAGGGATCATACCCCAGTCTCCTGCATTGCAGGCAGACGCTTTACTGTCTGAGCCACCAGAGAAGTCCATACCCACACTAGTGTACGTGTGTGTATATATATATACATATATGTATGTGTGTGTGTGAATGTATGGGTATGTGTATATATTAATTACTCATACAGACAGAAAAATAGACACAAAACACTAAAATGTTATCAAAGACTCTTTCCGGTAAAACTACTAGCTACTTTTATTTTTCTCTTTGTTCAGTCATTCTTCTACTCATTCATTCAGCAATAAGTATGCATTGCTTTTACAATCAGAATAAATTTACTTAAAAAATAAAATACTGGAGTGAACATCTATGGGATGCTAACGTTAATTCTGTCATTTTATAAATGTTTATGAAATGGCTACTGTTATCTTAGCAATGTGCTGCTACTGCTAAGTCACTTCAGTCTTGTCTGACCCTGTGCGATCCCATAGACGGCAGCCCACCAGGCCCTGCCGTCCCTGGGATTCTCCAGGCAAGAACGCTGGAGTGGGTTGACATTTCCTTCTCCAATGCATGAAAGTGGAAAGTGAAAAATGAAAGTGAAAGCAATGTGCTAGGGAAGAGTAAAACCATTTGGAGACTTTCTGCTGGAAAGAATAATATAGTCGTTCACAGCATTTTAGTTTATTCTATTCTGTTCTATTTTATTTTATTTTTTGGGTGGCACCATCCATTAGATGGTGCTGAATACCCAACTGAACTATTTGACAATGGGAATCAGAGGGAGGGAGACAAATTTTGAAAACATTGTAATTAGTAAAAAGCAGTAAAAAATGAAGTTGGCCTGAAAGAGTCTGGAAAGAGACTTCGGGAGAGGAGAAGGAGCATGATAAAGTGGAACTCAGAAGGATGAAGCAAGACATGCACAGGCATCCAGCTCAGCAATAAAATCAATGTTTGAGCCCAGGTTTCTCCAAATCGTAACACCTTTTTTTGTTTGTATCCTTTCACTACTACCAATTGTACCTATGGACAAGAATCTACTACCCAATCAAAGCCTAGGTACACAGCTGGAAAGTACCGTTCTAAATCTGTTTGCCGATAACTAAGTTAAAATATTCATAAACCTTAATGGGATTATTAAAACACTAGGAAAAAGCTGCCATGTTTCCTTACATAGTGCATTTATTTTTATGTTGATTCCCACTTCTAGAAATAAAAGTGCAGCAAATAGAGGCGTTTTCAAATGCCAGAATCCAATTGCTTCATTCGTAAAATCTTAGGGAGAGAGTTATGGGGTGCAAGAGGCAACTACTCTGATTTTTTTTTCAAATAGTTGAGGGACTTGCAACCTTGTGAATATGTTTCATGAATGGCAGTAATATATGTTTGTTCCTGCTTCACAGTAAGCATGAAAACATCTCCTCCTGCAAACGCTATTTGGTGCCCAATGGACATTTTTCAAAAATCTGAATTGGAAAATGGTATTTTATCAATGCAAAGTTGGTTATCAACATGGGATGTACTCTCATAACTGCACCTGAATGCATTAAATATGGAAATGAGGCTGGGTGAGCACACAGCCTGCAGCTCTCTGAACTGCTTGCCCAACCACATAAATTAAGCAAATGACATGTCAGTGGAAGCTGGCACAGAAAGCCTGTGTTCCTCACAATTTCTTGACGTTTAAATGTTTCTGAGATAATAAAAATCTGATCTTGGAAGGAGGGGAGGGAAGAATCAAGAGGTTAATTATCTGCTGACTCGGATGGCTCTGAGATGTGCTTGGTTTAAGCCCGCTCTCATCTTAGCCCAATTACTCTTCCAGTCAAGGCTGACAGGTCCTCAAAACCTATTTCCGCTTCAGACCCTTCTTCCTCTTGCTTAAACACTGCTTTAGACATTTACATAAAATCCTCAGGTTGGCTTTTTCACTCCTCACTGTATCGGGGCAGCACTTGGTTATTCATTTACAACAGGAAGAACTCACACTATTATTGCCAGGGAACAACTGTTGAGAATTAGTCTGTTAAACACATGTTTTCTCTCCCCCCAGTATAGGTTAAGTTTTCATCACCAACTGCAAACTGTCAGCACTGCTGCCCACTGCTATGGCAAGATGCCACCTAACTGAGGAGGATTTGATTTTCCACAAACAGTGCACAGTCCTCATTTCCCCCATAACTTCATTTGCCCACATTCAAAAAGTGAAACTTTGAGCTTATGCCTTGGGATTCTGTGTGGACCTCTCTCCTGACCCATCACTCTTATTTCAGCCGCCTGTCCTGTCTTCTGCATCCTGCAGAGAGGTCTCACTGGAGGCTCTTTGCAAAGTCCCCTTTGTGGTTAACTTTTCTCTGCAGTCCCTCCCAGGACCTAAAGACCATTTTTTCTCCACAATCCCAAGTCTATAATGTCTAGTTTAAGGTCAGCCTGGCACCTAGTCCTGAAAACAAGCTCCGCGTGCTTCTTTCATTTATGCCGATGCCACCAGCACTCACTGCCTGAGCCTTCTCTGTGGTAACCACCAGCTCAGGGTCTTATCACCTAGTCTGCCTGTGCTCACGGCATCCTCCACAACAAACTGTCTCGGCACAGACCCTGGCTCCCTGCTCTGGAGTCTTCAAATACTCCTTCCTCAAAGGCTTCCTTGATGGCTGTCCAAAGTTCCTTCTAGAAGAGGGTGGTAGATTTTGAATAATAAAAAGATGCTGTAGCCAAAAGCAAATTAGAAGTGAAGACTTAAGCACACAAACTAGTCTCTTCACTTAACAAGTCTTAGAATATCCATCAACCGCTGTGAATTTTGAATCTTCAAGAAGGAGAGGGTCAAGCAGCATTGTCTCCAATGTTTGCCAGCAGAATCGCGGAGTTCTGGAAAGGGTGTCTGTCATGGGGGATCAGTTTCAGGGTTGTGCTCTGGATATCCTAGGTAAACTGAGAGGTCCCCGTTTGCTGTTTGTAATCATTTGCTAGACTTGGCCATTTTTCCTTTAGTCTGCAGGACCTCTTCTCTAGGGATCCCTCAATATCTCCAGCCCAAGTCCTTACCCAGCTTTACGGTCTCCTCTTTGCTCCCACTGGACACCCCTGTCCAGCTCCTGATACTGGGTAAATGATCTGAGGTTTAGCATCTGAGAAAGCCAGATCCAATTTCCAGCTCTGTCATTTACTTGCTGTGTATTCTTGGGCAAACCAGTCGGTAGCCCTGCCCTTAATTTTACTCATCTGTAAAATAGGTACAGTAAAATGGCCTGGCATTTTGTTGGAAGGATTCAGGGATATCGTGCAAATATAAAAAGCATCATGATGATTATGACAATGACGGTGACAACAAAAATGGTCATGATGACGACACTGGGGATGAAAACCTTCAGTGGCTGGCCCTCACGTGTGTAACAGACGGGACACAGGGCGCTTTTTAACTGTCTGTAAAATGGAGCGTGGGATCTGATTACATGATGGGTAAGGAACTTTTAGGAATACATGCAATGTTATATCTGAAATATGGCTCATATTTAATCAGTGCTGGTTCTATTTTCCTTTAGTTTCTTGCAAAACAGACCTAATCCCTGAACAAAAGGGTTAGCTGGCTTTACTTCTGAGTTAGAGCCAGGAAAGTGGAGAGAGAAATTGGTATTGATAGAAAAACATGGATTCCTAAGTAGAGGAGAGTCATATTAATAAAGATCAATTTGTTCTCTGGTTCGATTGCTACCTCATTTTGAGTTGCAATGTCCTCTAACAACCACAGTGGGTTATTTGACATAATATCTCAGCTTTTTGAAACTCCTATCTTGGGCAGAATTTTAGAGCCGGTGTTTGTTGTTGTTGATTAATGTAATTACTTGGGGAGAGCTGTATTGTGAGAGTGACAGAGATGGATGGGTAAGAAATAAAGAATGTGAATAAGAAATGGAACCATGGTGTGTGGCCCTTTTAACTCCATAAATATGCAAACTCATGCAGAGTCAAGGTGGGGAGAGAAATACTGGTGATTTGCCAAGATAAGAGGTATGAATAAGTGGTAAACAGAATGAAAAACCCATAATGCTCAGTTTGCCTATTTAGTATCTGTGTTTGAACTAAATCTGCTTCTAGCTCCAAGTAGTTAATAGAAATCTTTTATTATAACCTGCCTCTTAAAATGCCCTCTCCCTATACCCAGTTCAAATAGAATTATAATTATTTAAAAATTAAAAGTTGACTATTAAGAACACCTTATTTACTCATTTGAGGATTTCTTCAGTGTTGAAGTTCACTGTTCAAATACCTACCACTGCATGACTATTGTTCTTTATCTTCTACTGAAATGCAGCACTTGGCTCTAGAAATTTGAGGTCTTTCTTAATTTATTCTAGACTATATGGCAACCCAATAGAGCCTTTAAAAATCACATGGAACAAATTGCATCAAAAATTCAAAAGCTTTCAGGCAGCTGAAAAGCTTTTCATGTGTAATATATAAGAATGCTAGGCATGCTGACACTGAGTACTGGCCCAAAGGCAAGCCTCACTTTCATGCCAATGCAGTGATCTTAAGATTTGTGACTGCCCTGGATTGTCAAATATTTTGTCCAAAAGGGAAACTTCTAGCATTGCATCAAGACCCAGTAAAGGAAAAACAAGTGTACCAGCAGAATTAGACATGAGGTCCCAGGCAAACATTTGTGTAGAAACTGCTTTCTCACCTTATGTTTAAAAAACATCTTCAACATCCTTTAAAACGCAGGTTGCCATGGTTGCAGTTGTTGTTCAGAGAGGGAGGTTTCCAAGCATCTCTGAGCTCATCAGTTAATGCCCACAGATCAGAGATTTATGAAAATTGATATTTATAAACGATCACATCTCCTCTCCTTTTTTTCCCCCTTCCATATCATAAGTCACATCATCAAAGGCAGCTAGCTAGGTTTACATAATTATCAATAGTGGTGATTACTGTGGGTCTGGCCTTTTGAAAGACCAAGTAAGTGTTACATGGACCACATGCTAAAGGTGACCTTTGATCTAAGTCCACATGTGGTGGGTCAATTTCATTTGCTGATGTGCACAAAAATGAAGAATTGTCATTCTGATAAATCAAAGCCATCATCCTTCACCTCCATTGTCATAGATCTGTCCCTATGACAACCACAATCTTAGTTGCTACTGCTTGGAAAAAAACCACACTGATCAAACTTTTTTAAAAATGTAGCTTTCTACAAAATTCATAATTTAAATTATGGTATATCTAAAGTCATGTGCTATCATGCTTTATAGAAGACCCTTCAAACCTATCTAGCTCAACTTCATGGGATTTTATGTGCTTGAAATTCCATGCTGTTAATGAATTGGTTAAATCAATACTGTAAGTGTTCAAGTAAGAAATTAAAGTTCCATCCCTTTTAGTGACTATAGTCACTAAAAGATCCTTTTTTTATGTGTCTATTTTAACATGTGCTCAAAAATTCACAGAAGAGATTCAGACATAAATGTCTACATTTTGACCAGTTTTATTCTGTAATCAGCCTGACTATCTTTCTCATACAGACCTTAGCCCATCATTTCAAAATCATAAACCCCACAATACAGACCTCATGGTATCCATTAATTGTTTATAAATTATTTTTGAAATATCAAAATGTGATTTGACCAAAATAAAGTCATCAATTCAGCAACTTCACCAGAATGCAGCCTTTGTAATAATCTCTTTGGTTTTCATTGGCTATATTTTAATAAGCTAGGAATAAATTTAACTCAACTAGAGTCACAGGAATTCAGTGTTGCTTGGAGATATAGAATCAGCAAGCTGATGAATGGTCTATTTTTTTCTGGGGTATTTTTAAAAGCCAGATTATTTTCAGTCTCTATGTTGGGCAAATGGGAGATTTTACCATGACAGAGAAAATAGACAGACTACCAGACATAGAAGGGAAAACTAAGAGTCAAAATTGGACCATGTTGAGTTCATGTATCTGATCATCCAGGGATTCGGAGTGAAAACAGGTTTGGAGCTCAACTGAGAAGTGAAGGTTGAAATTCAGATTCCTGAATTATTGATATATTATGTAGTAATGTAGGCCCTGAGAGTAAATGGTGTTATCTAGGAGTGAACAAAGTGAAGACAGAAGGTACTTGAGAAGAAACCACAGCAAGCCTCACAGTCGATTATCCCGGGGCAAAAGGCATCTGAAAGGAGAAGAGGCAACATTTAGGAGGTCGCTGGGGTGGCAGGCAAACACCTTGCTGAAGAAGCCAAAAGCAAAGAACAACGAGGAGGAGAAATGTTTCTCTAACGCAAGAGGAGAAGGATGGAGGCAGGAACTGCTGCTTCCCTGTTTGTTTCCCTAAGAGACTGTGGGCTCCCAGAACAAGAAAAGGAGCTCTGCTTTCTTTATCACATTCCCAGAATTTACCTAACTCCATGCCTGGAACAGAGAACCCACCTTATAGCTGTTTGATTCAATGGAAGAATGAGAAGATCAAGGTGCAGGATACCTCAGAAGAGTCAACTCCATCTGTTGGTTGGGGGCTGCAGGTGACCTTTCCTTTAAAAATCTGAGAGGGTGTTGAGGCAGGCTTTCTCTCTTTCACTGCTTGGGTGCTGTGCTATTATCCTGAGGGGTCCTTTAGCATTTCCATAAAAAGATAACTCTAGTTCCCTTAAATGATGTGACACAGTTTTCACAATCAACTGCATTTAGACTTTAAAATGCAATTAAAATGTAACTATAATGTAAATTGGGTTAGCGTGAAGATGCTTCCAAAGTCTCTCTGTCTCATCCAAAATGGGAAATGATACCAAATCGTAGCGTCCTTAATATCTCAAGGCCGCCCACACCCTGCCCAATGAATCCGCACATGGTTCATTACGGGGTTGGTGATCATTATAGGAGAACACCCAACTGATAACGTTGGTCTGTTATCTGTAATCATCTCAATGGTTGATATGAATCACAATACTGTTAATGAGATGGATTCCGTGGCAAATAGCTATTAAAAAGCAATAAAAAAAGGCTCAAATTATTCTAAAAAGTCAATTCCGTGACAATCCATGGAATCAGGATTAGATAATAAGCAAACTGATTGAGAGCAGCATATTGAAGGAACCACAGTGCCTGACGTCATTCGAGTCCCGGCACCCACTGTCCTTGGTTCGGACAAGATGGTAAGAAAAAGAAAAGGATAAAGCCATCTTATGAATTATGACACCTTTAAATTTTAGCAAATCACTCCTTTGAAAGTCACTGTGGGAAAGAAAGCAGCCCTTATTTTCACCTGCAGTATCCGAGGCAGAGGTTCTGCTGCCTCCCAGACGACAGCGATGTCTATCAGCTTGATGGCAAGCCTCTGAATTAGTATAAATATGTGACGGCCACAGAAACATCTGTGCCGAATGAATAAGGTGTAAAGCAGCACAGCATTTATGGAGGGAGGCAATGAAAAGGAATGCTGTCTTAGCTTGCTTTCTTGTCACCAAGACGCCAAAGTCAAGCCCTAGAAGCAGGTGAGTAAAACTTGATCTAGTCCCATTAGGAGCTTGTTAGCTGCCTGTGACGCCTTTTATCTGGAGTCTTTGAAAACATCAACCTTTGTGCAACAACCACAACAAAATCAATTTTCTTCAACTTAAAAGAGCACCCTTGATCAGCATGGGCACCTAGGCAACCACTCCCCTAAAGGAAATGCTTTTACCATAGAGGACATGTCACTTTTGTAGAGCGGTGTATATTTTAGAGTGCCATAGATGGTGCACGGTGCCAGGATCAGACCAGAGAAAGGAAGGTGCTTCCACGATACTGGTTAGGATGCATATCGGGACTGTGGAATGAGTCATAATCAGTCAGAACTCATTAGTACCTGTGCTTTTAAAGAACCAGTGACCCTAAACAAACAGATGCAAAGGTCTTGACTGTTTTGATTCAACTCCAGGGGCTTTGTAATTCTTTAAATTACACCAAGACACAAACAAAACCACTTTTGATTGAAGGATCTTTCCTAATAGAGTTCAGTGTCTGGAATGCTCTTCTTCCTTGGCTCATTCTGACCTACCCTTCACATTCACATCATACCTGTAAGTCCCTGGTCTCAACTGTGGCTGCACACTGACTCATCTGGTCAGCTTCACGCCATACTGATACCCGAGTCCACTCCACCGATTCACATGCAGTTGGTATTGGGGTGTGTCCCAGATGAGTTTTGGACTTTAAGATTTGGAAAAGCTGAGATGCTCCGAAAGCCCAGGCAAGTTTTGAGAACTACTGTTTATAGGACCTCATGCTTATCTCCGATAAAGACGGCCTTCTGTTCTCCCTCAGAGGTTTCCTCCTGACTATGTGCCTCGAACCCTTTTTTCTTAAATTTACATTGTTGTTGTTCAGTTGCTAAGTCCTGTCCAACTCTTTGTGACTCATTTACTTCAGAAAACTTAAAATTTTTATTCTTTCTCAGCCTTTTGAAATGTAAATCCTCCCCCAGCTTCTGCTAGTTTTCCTGCTAGTTTTGTCTTTCTCACAAACCTGTAAGCCATTCCTTCTAAATGTCATCATCGAAGGAGGCTGCCCCCCATCTCTCTGTCTCAGTGGGAGGGAAGGAGCCCAACTCCTGTAAGTGCCAGTTAGCAAAGAGGTGGCCCCTTCACTAACCAACCTGCCAGTATGTTTCCACTAGTCATCCTGGGGCTTAAAATCCCTCCCACCTTTTGTTTCAGCAGAGTTGAGTTTCATCTCTCTCCTTTTCTGTGTGTGAGCCTGTGTGCGTGCTCAGTCACGTCCAACTCTCTGTGACCCTGTGGACTGTAGCCTGCCAGGCTCCTCTATCCATGGAATTTCTAAGGCAAGAATACTGGAGTGGGTTGCCATATCCTCCTCCAGGGGGTCTTCCCAGTCTTCCGTGGGTGGAACCCGTGTCTCCTGCATCTCCAAAGCAGGGAGACTGTTTACCAGCGTGCCACCTGGGAAGCCCCCTCCTCTACTGCACTGGTCTTAAATAAAGTCTTCTTTGCCTATTTGACCCTGTCTGATGGAATTTTAATTTGACCTCCTTTAACTGACCTGAATTGGATGGGTCTGTATTCACATTTTCTATTTGCATGTCAGTTTTCCCCACTCCATCAAGCTCTCCTTTTTTTTTTTTTTGTTTGTTTTGTTTGTTTGTCTGTTTGTTTATTTTACCTCCTCAGCATCTACCCCAGGGCAGGGTACTCGATGGGCCCCCAATACATTTCCCTTTATATTTAAAACTCTAGCAAAGACTATAGCTGCTTGATGTGAACCAGTACCTTATTTGACTTCAGCTCTAGGCACTACTGAGGGCAAGAGGCAGGAGAGAGGCCCTTACAGGAGAGTTACCTAGAGAAAGAAGACCGCCAGAGGAACTGAGAAAAATGAGAATCGCCCTTTGCCCCTTTCAAATTAGACCTTGGCCTTCACTGCCCCAGACAAACAACAGATATTAACTCTTGGCTTTTGAACTTCTAAAGGCTTGGGTCTTGGCATTTTAAATGCCATGTAAGGATCTTTCAAGGACAATTTTGACACCATGTAATTTTTGCTTTATGACGCTGACTTTAGGAAATGACCCTCTGCCTCTACCTGGAGCTCTATTTGAGATGAGTCTCCCCTCTATCCTCTCCTTGTCCAGTCTGCCGCTTTCAAACATTTCTCCGTGAGAGATCACCTGCCTTATGGTGCTTACTAGGTTACTTTCAAAGCTAGTTCCTTGGAATCAATATTCTTGAAAATTAAATGAAATAAACGACTATTTCTACAAAATGGGTCTCAACCCCTTTAATATAACTTTTAATGCTATATGAACATCTCTTTCCCAAATAAGAATTAAATAACTGAATAATTATCTTAGGTTTATTTTTCACAGGAGTTTCTTTCCCTAAGTCATAAAATTTTAATTGGCAAACTTTACACGTGTATGTGTAGTTCAAGATTCCAAGAACCACCTTGAATATGAGAGCATTTAGAGACCTTTTTTTTTTTTTTGCCAATAGAAAAACCAAATGAAATAGCATGATTTAGCATTTACTTGCAGGTGTTACCGAAAATATACAGAACACACGTGGGGCCAAAAGCCTTCATATTTTAAAGGTAAATAATACACAGTTTAACATTAGCTCCTGGCTGGCAAGATCTGGGTATAATTTATTATTTCATTGTCTGCATGGTACCTGATAGTTGCTCAGTCAGTATTTTATTAGTCAGCTTAGGCTAAATTCTGCTGTGGTAACAAATGGCCTCATAATTTTAGTGAATTATATTAGCTGAGATTCATTCCTATCTCATGTCAAAGGTCCATTCCAGAACAGTTTCAACCCTATACTACATCTTTTTCACTTCAGGATCCAGGATAAGGGACCAGCTTCTCTCTAGGACCTGCTAGTCTCATGGCAAGGGACAGAGATGGCAAAATCACAGCATGGCCTTTCAAGCTCCTACTTCTACATGGCATGGGTCACTCCCACTCACATTCATCGGCTGAAGCAAGTCACACATTCAAGCCTGACTCTACTAGGGCAGGGCTTCCTAGGGACAGGCCAGGAAAGGAAAGGAGAAAATAATTTTTAATAATAATACAGTTTTTCACAGTGACCGTTAAGTGAACAAGCTTTTTTTATTATTTTTATGTAGAACTTCCTTCTACTCTACCCGCCCTGGGATTTTTCCTGTTTTCCTAATATATTACGATGCTCATCCTATTAATATTCTAGGGCTACCATTAAAAAGTACCACAATGTAGGCAGTGTAACCAACAGAATTTTCCTGTCCCATAGTTCTGAAGATCAAGGTGAGGGCAGGGTTGGTTCCTTCTGAGGCCCTGAGAGCATCTTTGTTTCATATCTCTCCACTTACTTTTGATGATTTCCAAGCAATCTCTGACTTCCCTCGGCTCAGTCTCTGCCTCTGTGTTCACATACTCTTCACCTTCCAAATCTCTACTTTTTATGATGAAATCAGTTATAATGCATTAGAGACAAACCCTAATCCAGTCTGACTTTTTTGCCTGCATGCTGTGTGCTTAGTCATGTCTGACTCTTGGTGACCCCTATGGACTGTAGCCTGCCAGGCTCCTCCCAGGCAAGAGTACTGGAGTGGGGTGCCATTTCCTCCTCCAGGGGGTCTTCCTGTTCCAGGGATCAAATCTGTGTCTCCTGCATCTCCTGTGTTTCAGGCAGATTCTTTACCAGTGAGCCATCGGGGAAGCCCCAGTCCAATGTGGTGGTGGGGGTGGTGGGGGTGGTTTAGTCGCTAAGTCGTGTCTGACTCACAATCCCGTGGATTGTAGCCTGCCAGGCTCCTCTGTCCATAGGATTGCCCAGGTGAGAATACTGGAGTGGGTTGCCATTTCCTTCTCCAGAGGATCTTCCCAAGCCAGGAAACGAACCTGGGTCTCCTGCATTCCAGGCAGATTCTTTACCGACTGAGCTATGAGGGAAGCCCAGTCCAGTGTGACCTCATCCTAATTATTTGTAATTGCAATGACATTATTTCTAAATAACGTCACATTCTGAGGTACTAAGAATTGGAACTCTAACATATGAATTTTGAAGGACAGTTCAACCATAACAACCACATATCATGTTTATCCAAAATAGTCCCATTTCCTGCTGTGGTCCTGGTGACATTATTACCAGGGATCTCTCTTTCACTTTCAAGAATGTCCTGGATTGGACAGTCCATTAAATGGCTACCCTAAAATTAATACATGGTCATTATAAAGAATTTGAGTAAATATATATATATATAGAAATAGTTACAGTAGAAAATTTAAAAGGAATCACCTTTAAGTATCAGTGCATTTGAAATCCTACTATCAACGTTTTGGTGTGTACACAAAAATTTTTTTAATAAAATTGGAACAATGCTATAATGCTGCTTTTGTAACCTATATTTTTCTTTAATAATATTTTTGTGAATTTTCCTATATACTTGAAAAATTCTTTGGAAGCATGATTCTTAATGACTGAATAATAGTCCATCATAACCACCCTGTAATTTATTTAAGGACTTCCTTATTGGGTCATTTAGGTGGTTTCCAAGAGAACACTATTTCACAAAGTCACTGTTGGCATATAAAACATCAAACAGCAATTTTAGAAAGACATGGCAAGAATTTCCCACAGTTCTGAGTATGTTCCTCATAACAGTTTAATCAAAAGTGATATTCCTCATGCATATTTCAAAAGGGGCTGGCGCTCTTTTTTTGTCTCCTTTTCCTTAGGAAGGAAAGGGTTTCCAAAAGTTGACTGCTCTAGACTGAACCACAGATCTTCTCTTTTTGTTTGTTTTGCAAAAACCTTCTTACTGATTTTATTTCTACCAGACTAAGTAGCTTGGGCTTTTTTTTTTTTTAAATTTTTCTAAACCTCTACTGGAAAAAAAACTGGCTGTATCCTTGCAACATATCAACACCTCTTAGAAAACACTCCTTGGAATTTCTTCTTCAAATCCCAATTCATTTTACATGTGCTGGGTTAGAAGAACCCGTTTCCAGGTTTAGGCAATGATGGTCATCACCTCAGTGATGCACTTTACAGGAGTGTGTGCACTGTTGGAAGGAACAGTGACTGAGTAGCTTGGACAAGAATGACGGGAAGGCGTATGAGGGACTGTTTCAGAGACCTTCATTCACCGGGTGGGGGGGGGCAGTGCGGAAATCTCTGTTGGAGCGTCCCATTTAATTCTAATGCAGCGGCTCTGTGGATGACCTCAGTCATAGATTACAGTGTATCACTATTGTTCAATTATGTGTCTGTCTCTCTGAAGGGGCTGTGAATTCCTACAAGAATACTCTATTATTTTTCCTTCTTTTTAAGCATCTGGGATAAAGCAGGGTTTGATAAGTTCCTGAGTCACTAAGAATAGTAAAGTTGAATGGTATAGGAATAGGATTGATTTTGCTTTATTACAATCTTTGTACTCAAACTACGTGCTTGTCACTAGACTAAGCATAAAGATGAATAAGACGCGATCACTGATGTTGGAAAATGTACCGTTTACTACAAGAGGTAACAAAGCAAGGGAATCTTTTCAGTTCCAAAGTGCTGTTTCAACAGCAGAGTTGCATGAAAAGTACTCTAGGACTTAAATAATGTTAGTTCCTGGTAAACTTGGTAAAATTTTTAGAAAAAGAAGTTTGTGCATTCACTGCTGCTGCTGCTGCTGCTAAGTCGCTTCAGTCGTGTCCGACTCTTTGCGACCCCATAGACGGCAGCCCATCAGGCTCCCCCATCCCTGGGATTCTCCAGGCAAGAACACTGGAGTGGGTTGCCATTTCCTTCTCCAATGCATGAAAGTGAAAAGTGAAAGTGAAGTTGCTCAGTTGTGTCCGACTCTTTGAGACCCCATGGACTGCAGCCTACCAGGCTCCTCCTCCCATGGGATTTGCCAGGCAAGAGTGCTGGAGTGAGGTGCCATTAAGCACCATTAAATAAGAAGCTTATTTGTTTGTTTGTTAATTCATTTGTTTCTTCAGAGGCAAGTATATATTTAGCATCAAATTCACATCAGGCCAAGGGCTGGGCACTAGAAATACACATGGAATGTAAATAACAAATAGGGCTTATAATCTAGTGGGGATTAGAAACAGGTAATAGAGACAAGTCCACAATATGCTAAGTGCTGTGATAGGGAAGCAGGACTAAATGGAGATGGTTAAGGGGCAGGGCCAGTTGTACAGATTGTTCATGCCACAAGGCAGTTGGAAAGGGGAGATTGAAATCTAGCCTAAGTGTCCCTCATCAAGTATCTGTCCTACCTTGAAGATTTCTTACAAGATGGGAAACTTTTTCCTGGTTCCTAAAAGCTGTTCCGTGGGACAGAAATAGCTCTGTAAGGTGAGATGTCTGAATGGGACCAGGAGGTTCAGTGACAGTTTCCTGGAGGAAGTAATTTCAAAGCTGAGAGCTGCATCGATAAGACTTAGGCAGGTGTGAGTCACTGCCGAAGGTGTGAGTCAGTATGTGAGTGTGCGAGGAAATCTGGAGCTGAAGGTGACAATGATGTCGCTGGAGAAGTGAAGGGTTTTCCAGACGTGGGAAGCAGCATAGGCAGAGACCCAGAATGTGAGGCCTGAGGAGACACATTCTGAGAACCAAAATGATGACAGACGGAAGGGGGAAAGGTGGGGGAGAGAGTTAGAAAGAGAAGATGAGGGGCAACAGAAAGGGGACAGAAATACGAAGAGGAAAACAAAAAGGGAAAAGGGAGAAAGAGTAGGGGTAAAAGACAAAAGTAAAGAAATAAGCGGAAGGGAGAAAACAAGAGAGAAGCAGTGAAAGAGATGGGAAGAGAAAGAAACCGGGTGTTGAGAGAGAAAGAGATAGAGGCAGGGGAGATTAGAGAAAGAGGGCTAGAAGCCACATTAAGAGTTTGGTCTTTCTCCAGTGGGTAGCAGGGAGCCACTGGAATGCTTTAGGAAGGGGAGGGATTGGATTAGCCATGGCATGGAGAGCTCCATCTGGCTGCTGGGTGCGCAGGGGATTTAAGGGAGAACAAGACTGGAAGATAAGAAGATTTACAGGGCACTGAGGCTTTTCACCACCCTCCATTTGGGTCTTCAGTGAGGCCAAGTAGAGAATGGGGATGCAGATACTCAGGTGGAGAGAATGTGCTTGCGGGTGTGTGACAGCATCCCAGGTGGAGGGACATAAGGGACTCTGGCATCACAGGCAGATAGGATGGGACAGGAATGCTGGAAATCGAGATGGCAGGAATTAGGGTGCCCAGGTGAGACTGACAGGCTGCAGGATCACTAAAGGGCTTAAGCTTCATCCTCAGTGTCAGCCCACTGGAGGCGGTAAACAGGAGGCTGGCATGTGTTTTGAGTTTTAGTAAAACTGAAGTGAATTCCACCATATTCTTTCTCAGTGTTTGCCCATATAAAACAGATTTTCTCACCGTGGTGATCCCATCCTGGACCCAATGATAAGGGATACTGAACACGTGAGTTAAAGTTAGCACCTTCCCGTGAGATGTTATTGCCACCTCTTACTAAGGGCTTCTTTGTACTTCCTGGTCAAATGAGTATAAATGTGTCCTTTCTGCTTTGTTTAATGGAATGACCCTAGGCATGGAGGCGATCTTAGCACCTTGGTTTCTACCTTCATTAACATGATTTATTGTGAAGCTACAGGAAATTAGTTGCTGAATATTTCAATGTGGACAGGAAATAATGTAATTCCATTGTTACCATAGAACCACTGTATCTTGGCGTAACCGGTAGCCATAGTAACAAGATAAGGACATACTTCTTAAATGTTCAACAATGATTCTATACTTCATGCACATTCAAGTACAGTCAATTCCTGTTATTTATAATTGAATTAATTTTCTGATACATTTGGGGTTCACTTTTCAACAGTGATTTTCAATTACTTTAATTTAAGATGACAAGGATAATAGGATTTTCTTTAGGGCATTATTGTCAGAACTGGAATAGAACTCCTTATTGTATAAAGAAGACCTGAACATGGCCTTTAAAAATAAGTAAATATTTTTGAATGAGAAAAATAATGTCTTTGAGGATAAATATTAATGACATAAGGGTAAATCTATCTCAGGGTCTTCAAAACTGACACTAACGCTGCCCACCGTGAGTCTTGAAATCTGAAGATATTAACTGTATCACAATAACAGTAACACTCTACAACAATAGCTAATACGGTTTGAGAATTTACCAACTGGCAGAATATGCTCAATGACTGTCTTATCTAATCCTCAGGGAAATACTAATAGGTAGGTACTGCTGTCATGCCCACTGGATGGACGTGGATACTGAGGTACAGATCATCACATGTGCTGAGCACAGTCATCTGGCTGCAAACGGCAGGGGTGGGAACTGAACCCACGTGGTCCTGCTCCACACTCCATAATTTTATCCCCTGCTCCTGCTCCTGCTCCTCTCCTAGCTCTCCCAGACCATGACAGAGGACTCTGGGTCCACATACTGCTGACTATGTTCTCTCAGCCCTTGTGCCTACAGTCATCTCTCTGGTCCCTGCAAGAGTAAAGCTGCAAAGAACAAGCAAAGCCTACTGGCTCCTGACCTCCCTATCCATTCACCGGGCCATAGCTATGGCTTAGGTTGGTGTGCAGGTGCTGGGCCTAGAGCCATAGAACCAAGGTGAGTAAGGCGAGGTGTCAGCTCCTTACAACTTCAGATGCCAGTGGGAAGAAGACACCAGCTAAACAGATAGACGCCCCCTAGCAGCAGCAGCAGCAGAGGTGGGATGTGTACCTTCCAAGAAGGAAGCTCCCCCTCCATGAGCAAGTCAAGTAAAGCTCAGAGGAGAGGGCACTTGCTCTAACTGGAATTTACCAGAAGAAAAGTACTTGAGGGAGGGGGAAATATTCATGCTGAGTATTTCTAGAACACAGTATATGAAGGCTGTGACAAGTTGTGGAAAGCGGAAGTGATAGGGAATGAGGCTGAGGTACAAGTTCAGTCGCTCAGTCGTGTCCGACTCTTTGTGGCCCCATGGACTGCAGCACGCCAGGCTTCCCTGTCCATCATCAACTCCCAGAGCTTGCTCAAACTCATGACCATCGAGTTGGTGATGCCATCCAACCATCTCATCCTCTGTTGTCCCTTCTCCTCCTGCCTTCAATCTTGCCCAGCATCAGGGTCTTCTCCAATGAGTCAGTTTTTTGCATCAGGTGGCCAAAGAATTGGAGCTTCCGCTTCAGTATCAGTCATTCCAATGAATATTCATGACTGATTTCCTCTAGGATTGATTGGTTGGATCTCCTTGCTGTCCAAGGGACTCTCAAGAGTCTTCTCCAACACCACAGTTCAAAAGCATCAATTCTTCAGTGCTCAGCTTTCTTTATAGTCCAACTCTCGTATCCATACATGATTACTGGAAAAACCATAACTTTTACTAGATAGACCTTTGTTGCCAAAGTAACATCTCTACTTTTAATATGCTGTATAGGTTTGTCAGAGCTTTTCTTCCAAGGAGCAAGCATCTGTGATTTTGGAGTCCAAGAAAGCAAAGTCTGTCACTGATTCCATTGTTTCCCCATCTATTTGCCATGAAGTGATGGGGCCAGATGTCATGATCTTAGTTTTTTGAATGCTGAGTTTTAAATCAGCTTTTTCCCCTTCCTTTCAGAGGCACTTTAGTTCCTCTTCACTTTCTGCCATAAGGATGGTATCATCTGCATATCTGAGGTTATTGATATTTCTCCTGGCAATCTTGATTCCAGCTTGTGTTTCTTCCAGTCCAGCATTTCTCATGATGTACTCTGCATATAAGTTAAATAAGCAGGATGACAATATACAGCCTTGATGTACTCCTTTCCCAATCTGGAACCAGTTTGTTGTTCCATGTCCAGATCTAACTGCTTCTTGACCTGCTTACAGATTTCTCAGGAGGCAGGTAAGGTGGTTTGGTATTTCCATCTCTTGAAGAATTTTCGACAGTTTGTTGTGATCCACACACTCAAAGGCTTTAGCATAGTCAATGAAGCAGAAGTAGATGATTTTCTGGAATTCTCTTGCTTGTTCTATGATCCAACGGATGTTAGCAATCTGATCTCTGGTTCCTCTGGCTTTTCTAAATCCATCTTGAACATCTGGAAGTTCTCAGTTCACATACTGCTAAAACCTAGCTTGGAGAATTTTGAGCATTACTTTGCTAGGGTCTGAGATCAGTGCAATTGTGCAGTAGTTTGGACATTCTTTGACGTTATCCTTCTTCGGACTGAAATGACTGCTGAGTTTTCCAAATTTGCTGGCATATTGAGTGCAGCACTTTCACAACATCATCCTTTAAGATTTGAAATAGCTCAGCTGGAATTCCATCACCTCCACTAGCTTTGTTCGTAGTGATGATTCCTAAGGCCCACATTCCTAAGACTTCACATTTTAGGATGTCTGGCTCTAGGTGAGTGATAACACCATCATGAAGATCTTTTTTGATTGCTTCTTCTGTGTATTCTTGCCACCTCTTCTTAATATCTTCTGCTTCTGTTAGGTCCGTACTATTTCAGTCCTTTATTGTGTCCATCTTTGTACGAAATATTCTCTTGATATCTCTGATTTTCTTGAAGAGATCTCTAGTCTTTCCCATTCTATTATTTTCCTCTATTTCTTTGCATTGATCACTTAGGAAAGTTACCAGGGACCAGATCAAAATTGACTTGAAGTTCACACGGAGATGCTCAGAACTTTTGTAGCAGAGAGCCCTAATGAACTTTAAGGAGTTTTACATATTTTTATTGGTTTTATTTTTTAGAGAAGTTTTAGGTTCATCACAGCAAAATTCAGCAAATGGAGAGAGATTTTTCCATATACTCACCCCCATCCTCCTAGACAGGTGCAGCCCCTTCCATTACAAACATCCCTATTGAAGTGGAACATGTGTTACTACTCATGAAACCACTCTGGCACATCATTGTCATCCAAAGTCCATAGTTTACCTAATAGATTTACTTTTAAAAGGCCACTGACAGTAACCGGACTAGAGCAGACAGGAAATAGAGGCAAATCAGCCGAATTAGAAAACTACCATCAGTGTCCGGAAGGCAAGATCAACCCTTAAACTGGAACCTTTAGAGAGAATGTGGAGGGAGGCGTGGGAGGCGTGTTTAGAAGATAGAATGAGCAAATTTTACCACGTGATTGACCGCAGGTACTGACTCCTACCATTGCTCACACATTGCCTCTCTCCACCTCTGCAGTTCAGGGTTACAGGTCTTGTTTTTTGTAGTTTGAATATGACACTTAAAAAAATATTCATGTCCTCCTTTGTTCTTTGATTATGACCCCACTTTTGTATTCCCGGCTAAGTCTTGCTTTTCCAGTTATCCCTGCAACTTGAGATGCCCATGAAATGCCATTCTGGTCAATGAAATATAAGCAGATATCTGCTGGAAGTTCCTGGAAAAACAGTTACTTTCCCTACCCCCATTATTAAAAAAAAAAAAAAAGTGACACAAATGGTTGTCTCATAACCTTCTCCTTACTCGTGACTTGACCTTGGTATGATGGATATGCTAAGTTTCTGCAGCCATTTTGTGACCAGGAGGGAAAGACTGAAAAAATTGCAGACTCACTGGCTCTGACATAGCTGAGAGAGTAAAGTCTTTGCCTACATTTAAGCTTCTTGCTCCATGAGATAAACAACCCCCTGCATTGCATAGGACACAGTGGCTGAATTTCCTATTACACTGTTTTACACAACCAGCTGGGCCTCAGTAGATTCTGTCCCTCCACCTGAACAGTCTTTTATTGGCGGCAAGTATGACTATTTTCATCCTTTGAGTCTCAGTTTCAATTTCACATCCTTTGAGGAACCTTCTCTGATCACTCTGTCCGAAAGTGGGGCCTTCTGCAGTGAAATGTCAATGACAGCCTTGAGGGCAGAGCACAACTCAGCCTGTTGCTAAGATCTGGTGTCGGGTCTCCCACGTGGTAGGCATTGTAGGCAGACGCTTTACCGCCTGAGCCACCAGGGACGATCCAAGTGTAATAACTACTTGATAAATATTGAATGAATGAATAAATGAATAAGGGAGGGAGAGCATGATGTCTAAAGTGAATCAGAGATCTGGAAAAATTCTTTCAATCTATGGCCATTTCTTCAGGAAAAAAAAATAAAACAAGTTTTTTAAAGCGGCAAGGCAACAGGATGTTTGCTGAACTGCGTTGACATGGCTCTCAGTGTCTGTTGAACAATTAAGCCAGCTCAGAAATAACGACTGCATTGTTGCTGCCTATAATGACAACTTCATCCATGACATACCAGGAATGCTCCCAGCACTGTGACTTTCCAAAGCTCCAGCCTTCAAAATTGCATACCCTCTCTGATAGTGACTCTCTCCTTTCCATTAAGCTTGGCAGAGTCCTAAGTGTTGGGTTTCAAACAGTAAACATCAAACCAAATGCTATTGCTGCTGAGGCCAGCGATTGGTGGCCCACATGGGGCCGGGGTCAGCCCTGCTCTGAGCGTATTAGGGAACGAGGCAGCATGGCAGCTTGTGGCACCCGGAGAGTCAGCCTCTCACTGTAATGAAAGCAGAATTGGCCGTCCTACTGCTTTGTGCTGTATCTCCCTTCATGAAGTGAAGTGAAGTGAAGTCGCTCAGTCGTGTCCGCCTCTTTGCGACCCCATGGACTGTAGCCTTCCAGGCTCCCCTGATTTTCCAGGCAATATACTGGAGTGCATTGCCATTTCCTTCTCCAGGGAATCTTCCCAACCCAGGGACTGAACCCAGGTCTCTCGCACTGTAGACAGACGCTTTACCATCTGAGCTACCAGGGAAGTCCGTCTCCCTTCATGTGCACCAATAAATAAATCCGATGAGCAACATACGGACAGAGCCCCCAAACTGAACATAATGTCCCCGTGCTCATATCAGCTTCCCTGGTAGTTCAGTTGGCAAAGAATCCACCTGCAATGAAGGAGACCTCAGTTCATCCCTGGGTTGGGAAGATCCCCTGGAGAAAGGAAAGGCTGCCCACTCCAGTATTCCCGCCTGGAGAATTCCATGGGCTGTATAGTCTATGGGGTCACAGAGTTGGACATGACTTGAGAGACGTTCACTCACTCGCTCAGGGAGGACCATCTGCAGCAACTCTGTCTGTGACCAGGCCACCTGGATTGCAAACCTCGTGATGTCAGAATAGAATGGAATCGTGTTCCTGCCACTGTTCTCCAGGCACGGCGGGGGCTCCTCCATCTCCACTACCTACCCTGCACAGCACAGGGGGAGCAAGCTCCCTAGCTGCTGTTCTTGGGGGAGAGGGCCATTCCTACCAACATTTTGCAAAAGACGATGCTGCTCTTGAAACAGACACCTGAATGGATGGAGCCTTCTGCTCATGGGAAATGAACTCATTCTGACAGCAGGAATCTTGTGCAATTTTTCATGGACAAACAGACAAATAGATGGTCTGGGTGTCTTTCTTTTTGCCTTTTATCTTTCCTTTGCTAGGATCTAGGCAGAGTATAAGTGACGCGATGTAACAACTGCAGGGAGTAGATATTTATTCAGTCAGAACATCATGATGTGCCTGTGATGTTCTGGGTCAAGAGCTCACGGTGCCTACGTTTGAATTTATTGCTGATCATATGTTCCTATCGCCTCAACTAGAACATAGAAAATGGCAGATGGATAGGCTAGACTGCTGCCTTAATTTTTCTTATATTCTGCCAGGACAATGCCTAATCAAGTCAGCATCATTTGTAAATAAAGTATCATGTTGATTAAATTATGTTCACTTATGTGGTAACTTTGACTCTTTCAAAGGGTATGAACTACAGGGGAAAAAAAAAAAAGATACCATCAACATCCAAATAAGTAAAAGCCTAGCTCGCTTCCTCATGGAAGAAATATTCACACTCACTCAGTACCTCCGTAGGCTGATTTTGGCCAGGAAGGGAGACAAAGAAAAAAGGAGGGGCTTGTTAGCCAAGCACTTGCCATATGCTCACCATGATCAAGTAGGTGACTTCATTTTATCCTTCCCCAAAACGGATGGAAGGTGTTCCCAGCCTTGTCTCATATAAGAAGAAACAGAGCTCAGAGGGTTTAAGTGACTAAGAGTCAAGCAGCTGGTCACCAACAGAACCGAAACCAAATGCAGTTCTATCTCACTCCATTTTTCTGAGTCACAGGATTGGGCCATGCCTGGATCCTAGCTTCCCAGCCCACAGCAGTTTCAAAGCAGCCAATTCCAAGGACTAGCTAATCTTGTTAAAAGCAGACAGAGGGACAGCAAGGATGAGTGGCAGCTGAGAGAGTCTTGAAGTGGAGAAGGAGATAAGAAAAGTATAAAAAGCACACAGAGAAATACACAGCAGAATGAAGCCACTGAACACTGGGAGCGTATGGTCCATCCATAGCCCTCAGTCTTGGAGAGCTTAACACAATTCAGTTTGGAAAGCCATGGTGACAAACACCACCTTTTCAGTAATAAAAGCCTGCCTCATCCTCAGGGTCTTGGGGGCGGGAGGGAGGAAGCTCATCAGAGTCTGCTTCCTTTAAATGGACACCAGAATCCTGGACGTGGATCAGTGTCCTGAGGACCAACACAGGTGGAGAACCGGAAACTCCATGAGTACATGACTGTGAAGGCAGACAGTTCCAGTGTGAGCCAAAGGACAGGCCCCTACCCTGGCTGGTACTGACAGTCATCACTCCAGAGTGGGAAACTAAATGGATATATTTTCTTTACAAAAAAACAACCATACCATCCACCCTGCTTGCATAACCTATTGTGGAGTCAGAATAACAGACTTAAGTTTCAACTTCTATACAATCCACTGAGGCAACTGTTCAGCAGAATCTACTAAAAGTGAGCCATTAATTCAATGGCTAGGTATATACCCAACAGAAATGTGTATATATTAGTATGTTCACTCAAAGATACTCTCGAGAATGTTACTATAATACTACTTATAATGGGCAAAAACTGAAAATGATCTCAATTGTTCTTAATACCAGGAAGGATAGGGTGTGGTATATTCAGAGATGGAACCACCGTAATGTGATCCTACATGTGTGCCAAACAATATAGACAGATCTCACCAGCTTAACACTGAGCAATACATGTTAAGGAGCCAAATGCAAAATGTGTGTTGTATGACTCCCTTTATGTTATGCACAGAATGGCCAAACGAACAGATGGTGATGGAGGTCAGGGGTGATCACACTCGGGGGCTGTGGAGTTAGTGCCGGGAAGGTGACATGAAGGGGCTCTGGGGAGAGGGGTGTTTTCCTTGTGATCCGAGTGCTGACCTCATGGGTGTATTCAGTCTGTAAAAAGAATCACTGAGCTCCTGGATGGTTATGACTTTTCACTATTGCATCTTCAAGAAAACATTTCGAAAAATCTCAGCTTTACCACTCTACTGCTTCAGAGAAATGTACCAGTGACACTTTTCCTCCTCTATAATGACCATGAAAACACCTTCTTGGCATGGCTGTTGGGAGAATTAGTGATGGGGCACACACAGTACTGAACCAGTGCCCTTCTCAGGTGGGAAGAAAACAACAGAAATGAGGCTCTTTTTAACGTTGGAGGAAACACATATAGAACTAGAAGGCTTCAGGCCTTGTTCTTTCACATTTCCAAGAATGCATGGAATGCGTGTATCCAATTAGCTGTATTGTTTACCCCTCAACAGGGTTGAGGGTATATTTCCCTGCATGACAGCTGCACAGCACACTGAGAACAGAGATGTTCTAGACCTAGAGGGTAGGAGACGGGTGGAGAGGGGAAGCTGGTGGCACCAGATGGAAGCAGAGCTGAAGTGGAAATAGACAAAGAAACTACCAGAACAGGGACACAGTGGATTTAAGCCTATCCGGTGTTGGAGAAAGTCAGCTTGCCTTCCTGAAATGTGCTGCTAGACCAGTTTTGACTGTTTGTGTGGAGGTTGAAGTTTCATACAGGATAACCATTGTTGTCATATATAACACACGTATACACATATGTACAGATATATATGCTTATGTACATGTATATTCATGTAAAGGTTTATAAATGGTGATGCCCTAGAGGGAAACAACTAAACGCCATTCATTGGGGAGAACAGAAGAGGTTTTTAACTATTTTTGTGTCACAGACTCCTCTGGCAGTTGGTGAACCTTGTGGCATCCTACTCAGAAAAATACTTCAAGTGCCAAAATAAAGATACATTGGATTACAAGTGCAGTCGATCTCTCTGTGAACCCTTTGGGGTCTGTAGTCCCCATGTTAAGAACCCCTGGAACTCAAGGATGGCCATTCCAGCAGCATGTCATGCCACACAGCCTTTCCATACGATGCTGAAGAAAGGTATCTGGGGATACGCCAGACGTTTCTGAGACACTGGTGAGTGCCAGAGGGCCACGTGTGGGTAGTTAGTGCATGTTTAGGACAGAGCGTCTCACGGTGGGCCCCAGAACTGGGGGCGTCAGCAGAACCAAGGTGCTGGCTAGGATGGCAACTCTCAGGCTCCATTCCAGACTCAGCAACTCCAGATCTCTGAAGATGAGGCTCAGGAATGTGCGTTTTCACAAATCCGTATGTACTTCAAGGGATAAGAAGCACAGTCCTGGGATGTCAACAACTGTTATCTCAAGTGGGGGAAACTAGGGAGACTTTTCTCTTATTAAATATGTGCTTTTTCCTTAAAGTTTTTATAATGAACATCTATTATTCTTATAATAGGGGGGAAAGTCACTAAAAAAAAGACAAGAAAAATTTATTCTATGGGATTTTAGGAATGATTTCCAGATGCAAATAACAAAATAAAAGCACCACTCGTGAGGAATTTCAAGTTGTCAAATAAATCAGCCCAAAACTGAGCAACACGGAGCCTGTGAATTCTGTATAACAACACAAAAACATCAGCATTCAAAGAAGAAATTACTAAGAAAATTTGTATTTGGAATGAATTTGAGGCTAGAAGGCCAACAGTGAATACAGCTGTTACGCATTTCTGAGCTGCCAGGGGAAAAAAAAATAAAAGATTTTAAATCCACAGAAAGGAAGGACTAAACTAAAAATCCCTAGGCATGGATCCGGCAGGATTTGTGTTCAAACTGGGAAAGACACAGAAAGAGACTTCTGAGAGTTTGTTCCCTCAAGCCTGTTGCTGGTGCAAAATCAACCCATTCCCTGAAAGAGAGCTCCTCCGTCCAGTCTGCAAGCCCCCCTCCACCTATATGGCACGCAGAGCTTCCTTTGGGACGCGTGGGCTCTTGTTTCGAAGGAGAGCATAGCAGCTTCAGTAAAGGGGAAACTTTGTCAAGGGGGGAGAAAATAGTCCTTTTAGTTTCACAAAAGGTCTCCTGACCCACAGATACACCCAACACCCAGGTGGCTTTCCTCAGCACTCTTTGGAGGCATAATGCTCCCAGCTCAGAAGGATTTCCCTCTGCTTCCTCCATCCCTGCCACACAACTACCCGCCAATGCCGCCTCGTCTCCCCATAGGCACTGCTGACCCTGAGTCTTCTCTCCAGTCCACCTGCTGTCCCCTGATCAGGCAGCATGCATTGCCCACCCAGATGTTGTCACAGCTTCCATCTGGTCTCTCCTGCTCCTGGTTTTCTCAGCCCTCAGGTATGACCCACTGATACCAGACTAATCTTCCTAAAACACGAATCTGGTCACACCATTCCATTCCCCTGTCTATACCTCTGTCACTGTAGAGGAAGGTCCAAATTCCCCGAAGTTGTTTTTATAGTTCCTTGATTTCCAGCCATTAATTATCTCTCTAATTTTACATCTGAGGTGTTGTCCATGTCGCACAGCCATATTCAGTTATTCTAAGCTCTCTTGACATACCACCCTCTCTCTTGCCTTCAGACAGTGGATCATGCTTTTGCCACCGCCTAGAAGATTCTCTCTCCTTCCATCTCCTTGCCTACTGGTACACATCAGTCAACAATCCTCTTGGCAATCAATTCTTATCTCCTCAGTGTCTCCTCACTCCCATGGTTCTCTGTCATGGTGCTTATCTGCCTGGTCATTGGTCTGTGTTTCCTCTGGGATGGATGTTCTTTGAGGGGGAGTATATGGGCAGTAGCCAGTGCAATGCTGAACACATACTTGCTCGATAAACATTTCTAAGTGAATGAATGAGTGAGGCCCAATTGTTCAGCACAGGATGAATATTTGCCTGCCCAAGAGGCCTAAACTGAGGCTTTTTCTTCATGTCATGATCCAAATCACCCAAGATAACAGGAAGTGCTAGTGTCTCAAATGAAAGACTCACAGATGGAGATAACCTTGCAGAGAGGGTCTCATGTCCACCATCTCCCCACTACTGCCTACACAGGCAGGCCAAACCCAGATGCCTGCCGAGAGGTACTGTTCCCAGGGATCCAGCCCCACAGTGAAGTCTCTCTCCCATACCTCAATTTGGAATGAGTGTTAGTTTCAAGATAGAAAAGGAAATAGATGTGGGTTTTACATTCATCCCCCACCATCTTCAGAAATCTATCTGTTGGCCTGTTTCTGTCTCCATACATTTCTGCCTCGATCTTCGTCCCAGCTGGGACTGGAGGGCTGATCGTGAAAGCACCGATCCATTCCCCAGGGTGCCCTGGGCCTGCTCCTATACATCCCTTATTGACTGAGTCAGCTGTGGTCTTGGGGCTGAGAAAAACTAGCAGTGATTATCTGTTAATTACACCAAAGTTGGCCCTTCCCGCCTTCACTTTGTTCCTCGTGGATTCCTTTGAATGGGGTTGTCAGCAGAGATACTGACCCAAAAAAACCACATGTAGTTTGAAGTGAGAAAGTAACTTTCCTTACAGAGAAGGGAGTTGTTTTCTGCTTGTCAATACGTGGTCTACTAAAACATGACCTCTGGCCTCGACTCAGTGTGCGAACACGCAGATCAAATAAATGTCTGTGAGGTTAGCCTCATTTCTCTGCACTTCACAGAGAATTTTATCTCTGCCTTTTTCATTTTCCAGGTAGAACTGGCACAACTGTCACAGAATTTGTCAGCCTTGGGAAACTGACTTGGAATTTTTGTGCAAAGGAGAAGAGGCATGGAGGAGCTCAAAGAGCATAGATTCAAGATCTGAGTCCACTTTTCACTGGTTGTGGGACCTGATACAAATTACTTCATGCCCTGAAAGGAGCAGAGCTGTCCAAAAATGACCCCTGGTGCCCACTCTGGACAAGAAACAAGCTAAAGCCTGGGGTGAATGGGTACACCACTTCCCCATTGGAGATTCCACACCAGCACTACTCCCCAGGGGCCAGGCACCCTGACCCCATCCAAGGTCACATTCTATGGGCCCCAAGTTCACTGCTATGCTGAAGCCAGCTCTTCCTGCTTCATGAAAGCCAAGTGTAAAATGTCAAATATGCAATAATTTTGCAAGTTGGCACCTTGCAATTGGCCACTGCAGGGGTATTTACCCCAGAGAAAGTAGCAAACACTACATACGAGTCATAGAAGTTAGTGCTCCCTTACCCCAAGAGCCAGTCTACCAGTATACCTCTGCCCCAGGCATCAGATGTGGGAGTCTGGAATCTTAGATGACTTCTGTAAATTTGGGTACCTGCACTCAGGCTGCCAGATACCCCCAGAAGTCTGATTTCCTGTCCACTGGCCAACTAAGAAGGAAGAGCTATAGGAGCAGAGTGCATCTCCTGGCAAACCTCGCTGATGAGCTCAGCTGTCTGACCAGTCCTGGCATCACTCTCTGCAGGATAATGCGGAAAGGGGAGCATTGCTTCTAATCTTTGGCTGACCCCTGGCTCGTATGTGTCCTCTGCCTCCAAAGGCCTCCCCCTCCCCCCATGCCATGTGCTACTCTGAAATTCATCCGGAGCTCTAGTGCACGGCAGATGGCAATGCTGCAGGAGCTCAACTTACACAACAACTCAGTCTGTATCACAAGTAGACTGTCTTGCACAGTGCTCGGCCTCCATTTCTTCAGTGGAAAGTGGGGCCATAATATTGGTTTCTGAGAATATGCGTGGTTTCTGCATGTGAGCGTATACGCAAATGGCAAAGACCCACGAAAAGGAAGCGTTCACTTACGTCACTGTGCGGAAATCATTACGAGTCCTATCCAGTACCATCACTCTTTTACCTGTGTTACCTTGAGCAAGTAAATTATTTGCTCTCAATTTCAATTTCCCCATCTGAGAAACGGTTGTTATAAGGCCTGCCCTGGAAAACAAGGATAGTCATGCTTGGCTTAGATCCGAACACTCATTTGATGTTAAAGATTTCTAGTTGAATTTGAAAATTCCTCAACTTTCCTACCTCTAGGGTGATAATTTAAGCTGAAATGCCAGATCCTTTAATGTTCACAAATAATTAAATATAAATTCAGTCTGAGGCCAAATGTACATAACAATAAAGCCCTGGGACCCTTTCACATTGAGAACTGAAAGGGTGATAAACTCAGGGCTAAAAATATTGCTTCCTCTACAGGCTAAGATGCCTTTATTTGCTGGATGTATATCATGGAGGGGATTTTTGCATATATATGTATTTGGTGAAGAACCAAAACAACTCAATTATGTTTTACCATTAATTAAACTTTGCAGAAAGAGGGCAACACTTGCTAATAGTGAATATAAGCTTTTATTAGACTTAGTCAAAATAAGTTAGAATTAACTCTGTTCAGTTGTGATCAGTAGTTTTGAGTTTTTTATTTGAGTAGATTTAAAATATCATTGCATATATAAGCAGATGCAGAAATACAGGCACTATCTTTGCTCACTCTTTCCCCCTCTTTCTCTCTCTCCTACTCCCTTTTCCCTTTTAGTCTTCCTCTTTCTCTTTCTACACACACACACACACACACACACACACACTCACACAAAATCAATCAGCATCAAATCTATCACAATCTGCTAAGGATGCTTATATGACCTGACATAATGGTTGACTGCCAAGCAATTTATCTGGTAGCCTCTCTGCCACTGTGGAAAATTAAAATTTGTTGGAAACATACAGACTGGTCATATAATGCTCTGTTAACTCCTTTCTAACAACCAACCAGCTATGATCACTTAAATTAGTAACCAGTGAATACCTTAGTCAACCAGCCATAGCCCTGGCTAGAATTCAAGTCAAAGAATATGTGAGTCCCTACTATGTGTTAATAGATCACTCACTGTTCTTGGTAAATTACAGTTAATGTGAAGATAAAAAAAAATACAAAAGAAACTATGCTGCTGCTAAGTCGCTTCAGTCGTGTCCGACTCTGTGCGACCCCATAGATGGCAGCCCACCAGGCTCCCCTGTCCCTGGGATTCTCCAGGCAAGAACACTGGAGTGGGTTGCCATTTCCCTCTCCAGTGCATGAAAGTGAAAAGTGAAAGAGAAGTCGCTCAGTCATGTCCGACTCCTCGAGACCCCATGGACTGCAGCCTACCAGGCTCCTCCGTCCATGGGATTTTCCAGGCAAGAGTACTGGATTGGGGTGCCATTGCCTTCTCCGAAAACAAACTATACTGCTGCCCAAAATGTGTTGTGTCATCTAAGAGGTATAAACACATGTGTAAAGGAGATCAAAGACAAACTTTCATGGAGGAGACTGTATCAAAAATACGCTTTAGCCCAGCATTGCCCAACAGAAATATAACATGAACCATATAAATAAGTTAAAATTTTCTGGTAGACACATTAAAAAAATAAAGGAAAAAGCCATATGAGGTTAATTTTAATTATACCAATATATCCAAAATAATTTTATTGCAATATGACATCTATATAAGGATTATTAATGAGATATGTTCCACTCTTTTGTGTGTGTGTGTACTGTTTTAACATTCTATACTTATATTTCAATTTAGACATCATATTTTCAACAAAATACTTCATCTGTATCTAGATTAAAATTTACAAGGTAGATTCAATATCTCATAATCACCTATAATGGAAAATAATCTGAAAAAATATGTACATGTAATTGAATCACTTTGCTATACCTGTGAAACCAACACTGCTGCTGCTAAGTCACTTCATTCATGTCCTACTCTGTGACTCTGTGTGACCCCATAGACGGCAGCGCACCAGGCTCCCCCGTCCCTGGGATTCTCCATGCAAGAACACTGGAGTGGGTTGCCATTTCCTTCTGCAATGTATGAAAGTAAAAAGTGAAAGTGAAGTCTCTCAGTCGTGTCTGACCCTTAGTGTCCCATGGACTGCAGCCCACCAGGCTCCTCCATCCATGGGATTTTCCAGGCAAGCGGACTGGAGTGAAACTAACACTATATTGTATAAATAAATCAATTATGTGTGTATGTGTACGCGTGTGCTCAGTCGTATCTGACTCTTTGCAACACTATGAACTGGAGACTACCAGGCTCCTCTCTCCATGGAATTTTCCAGGCAAGAGTACTGGAGTGGGTTGCCGTTTCCTTCCTATCCAGGGGATCTTCTGACCCAGGGATCAAATCCATGTCTCTTGTGTCTCCTGCTATACTTCATTAAAAAAAAAATTATAGTTGAAAAGTTGCATTCACATGAAAAGTTGTTTTAATAATTGGATCAAGCAGTAGTTTTTAATTTCAAAATAAAATTAATTATATTTTGGAACTTCCCTGGAAGGCCAGTGGTTAAGACTCTGTGCTCCCAATATAGGGGGCACAGTTCTGATCCATGGTCAGGGAGCTAAGATCCCTCCTGCCTCACGGTACAGCCAAAAATAAATCAGTAAGTGGATATATAGATAAATAAATATGTTAAAATTTAATGAAGTATAAAAATCCAGTTCATCAATTGCAGCAGCAGCCATATTGCAAGTGCTCAACACCTGCAGTTAGACACTGCCACACTGCCAGAGTAGACGTGGGACTTTCTGCAATGGAGCAAGTGTTCCAATGGATGTGCTGCCTTAGAGTGTAACGGGGTGGCCATACAGAGTGAGGAGGAAGAAGGTGTGTCCCAGGAAGTGAGAAGAGTTCAGTGATGGAAATCAGAAAGAGGTATGGACAACTGGGGTCGCTGAACATAGAAATCACTTCTGCAGCTCATCTCACCAAGAAATTTTCAGCACTGAGGTTTTGGACATGGGCAATATTAAAGGATGCTTATATAACCTGACATAATGGTTGAATGCCAAGCAATTTATCTGGTAGCTTCTCTGCCTCTGTGGAAAATTAAACTTTGTCGGAAACACGCAGACTGGTCATATAATGCTCTGTTAACTCCTGTCTAACAACAAAGCAGCTACGATCACTTAAATTATAATTAAAACATATCATCAATATTAAAATTTCTCTCTTATACAAGAAAGCTAGTGGAGGTGATGGAATTCCAGTTGAGCTGTTTCAAATCCTAAAAGATAACGCTGTGAACGTACTGCACTCAATATGCCAGCAAATTTGGAAAACTCAGCAGTGGCCACAGGACTGGAAAAGGTCAGTTTTCATTCCAATACCAAAGAAAGGAAATGCCAAGGAATGCTAAGTTCAGTTCAGTTGCTCAGTCGTGTCCAACTCTTTGCGACCCCATGAATCACAGCACGCCAGGCCTCCCTGTCCATCACCAACTCCTGGAGTTCACTCAAACCCACGTCCATTGAGTTGGTGATGCCATCCAGCCATCTCATCCTCTGTCATCCTCTTTTCCTCCTGCCCCCAACCTCTCGCAGCATCACAGTCTTTTCCAATGAGGCAACTCTTTGCATGAGGTGGCCAAAGTACTGGAGCTTCAGCTTTAGCATCATTCCTTCCAAAGAAATCCCAGGGCTGATCTCCTTCAGAATGGACTGGTTGGATCTCCTTGCAGTCCAAGGGACTCTCAAGAATCTTCTCCAACACCACAGTTCAAATGCATCAATTCTTCGGCGCTCAGCTTTCTTCACAGTCCAACTCTCACATCCATACATGACCACTGGAAAAACCATAGCCTTGACTAGATGGACCTTAGTCGGCAAAGTAATGTCTCTGCTTTTGAATATGCTATCTAAGTTGGTCATAACTTTTCTTCCAAGGAGTAAGTGTCTTTTAATTTCATGGCTGCCATCACCATCTGCAGTGAGTTTGGAGCCCCCAAAAATAAAGTCTGACACTGTTTCCACAGTTTCCCCATCTATTTCCCATGAAGTGATGGGACCAGATGCCGTGATCATTGTTTTCTGAATGTTGAGCTTTTAGCCAACCTTTTCACTCTCCTCTTTCACTTTCCTCAAGAGTCTTTTTAGTTCCTCTTCACTTTCTGCCATAAGGGTGGTGTCATCTGCATATCTGAGGTTATTGATATTTCTCCCAGCAATCTTGATTCCAGCTTATGCTTCTTCCAGCGCAGCGTTTCTCATGATGTACTCTGCATATAAATTAAATAAGCAGGGTGACAATATACAGCCTTGACGTACTCCTTTTCCTATTTGGACCAGTCTGTTGTTCCATGTCCAATACTAACTGTTGCTTCCTGACCTGCATATAGGTTTCTCAAGAGGCAGGTCGGGTGGTCTGGTATTCCCATCTGTTTCAGAATTTTCCACAGTTTATTGTGATCCACACAGTCAAAGGCTTTGGCATAGTCAATAAAGCAGAAATCGATGTTTTTCTGAAACTCTCTTGCTTTTTTGATGATCCAGTGGATGTTGGCAATTTGATCTCTGGTTCCTCTGCTTTTTCTAAAACCAGCTTGAACATCTGGAAGTTCACGGTTCATGTATTGCTGAAGCCTGGCTTGGAGAATTTTGAGCATTACTTTACTAGTGTGTGAGATGAGTGTAATTGTGCGGTAGTTTGAGCATTCTTTGGCATTGCCTTTCTTTGGGATTGGAATGAAAACTGACCTTTTCCAATCCTGTGGCCACTGCTGAGTTTTCCAGATTTGCTGGCATAGTGAGTGCAGCACTTTGACAGCATCATCTTTCAGGATTTGAAATAGCTCAACTGGAATTCCATCACCTCCACTAGCTTTGTTTGTAGTGATGCTTCCTAAGGCCCACATGACTTCACATTCCAGGATGTCTGGCTCTAGGTGAGTGATCATACCATCGTGATTATCTTGGTCATGAAGATCTTTTTTGTACAGTTCTTCTGTGTATTCTTGCCACCTCTTCTTAATATCTTCTGCTTCTGTTAGGTCCATAATATTTCTGTCCTTTATCAAGCCCATCTTTGCATGAAATGTTCCCTTGGTATCTCTAGTTTTCTTGAAGAGATCTCTAGTCTTTCCCATTCTGTTGTTTTCCTCTATTTCTTTGCATTGAACACTGAGGAAGGCTTTCTTATCTCTTCTTGCTATTCTTTGGAACTCTGCATTCAGATGCTTATATCTTTCCTTTTCTCCTTTGCTTTTCACTTCTCTTCTTTTCACAGCTATTTGTGAGGCCTCCCCAGATAGCCATTTTGCTTTTTTGCATTTCTTTTCCATGGGGATGGTCTTGATCCCTGTCTCCTGTACAATGTCATGAACCTCCATCCACAGTTCATCAGGCACTGTATCTATCAGATCTAGTCTCAAATCTATTTCTCACTTCCACTGTATAATCATAAGAGATTTGATTTAGGTCATACCTGAATGGTCTAGTGGTTTTCCCTACTTTCTTCAATTTGAGTCTGAATTTGGCAATAAGGAGCTCATGATCTGAGCCACAGTCAGCTCCCGGTCTTGTTTTTGCTGACTGTATAGAGCTTCTCCATCTTTGGCTGCAAAGAATATAATCAATCTGATTTTGGTGTTGACCATCTGCTGATGTCCATGTGTAGAGTCTTCTCTTGTGTTGTTGGAAGAGGGTGTTTGCTATGACCAGTGCATTTTCTTGGCAGAACTCTATTAGTCTTTGCCCTGCTTCATTCCTTATTCCAAGGCCAAATTTGCCTGTTACTCCAGGTGTTTCTTGACTTCCTACTTTTGCATTCCAGTCCCCT
This sequence comes from Oryx dammah, assembly GCF_014754425.2. NCBI lineage: Eukaryota > Metazoa > Chordata > Mammalia > Artiodactyla > Bovidae > Oryx > Oryx dammah. The sequence continues at coordinate 54,990,566 of NW_024070197.1, forward strand.
ATAATGAAAAGGACATCATTTTTGGATGTTTGTTCTAAAAGGTCTTGTAGGTCTTCATAGAACCATTCAACTTCAGCTTCTTCAGCGTTACTGGTTTGGACATAGACTTGGATTACTGTGATATTGAATGGTTTGCCTTGGAAACGAACAGAGATCATTCTGTCGTTTTTGAGATTGCATCCAAGTACTGCATTTCAGACTCTTTTGTTGACTATGATGGCTACTCCATTTCTTCTAAGGGATTCCTGTCCACAGTAGTAGATATAATGGTCATCTGAGTTAAATTCACACATTCCAGTCCATTTTAGTTCGCTGATTCCTAGAATGTCAACGTTCACTCTTGCCATCTCTTGTTTGACCACTTCTAATTTGCCTTGATTCATGGACCTGACATTCCAGGTTCCTATACAGGTTTCTTTACAGCATCAGACCTTGCTTCTATCACCAGTCACATCCACAACTGGGTATTGTTTTTGCTTTGGCTCCATCCCTTCATTCTTTCTGGAGTTATTTCTCCACTGATCTCCAGTAGCATATTGGGCACCTACTGACCTGGGGAGTTCCTTTTTCAGTATCCTGTCATTTTGCCTTTTCATACTGTTCATGCGGTTCTCAAGGCAAGAATACTGAAGTGGTTTGCCATTCCCTTCTCCAGGAATGCTCAAACTACCACAAAATTGCACTCATCTCATATCCTGGCAAAGTAATGCTCAAAATTCTCCAGGCCAGGTTTCAATAGTACGTGAACCATGAACTTCCAGATGTTCAAACTGGATTTAGAAAAGGCAGAGGAACCAGCGATCAAATTGCCAACATCTGCTGGATCATCGAAAAAGCAAGAGAATTCTAGAAAAATGTCTGCTTTATTGACTACACCAAAGTCTTTGAGTGTGTGGATCACAGAAAAACATGGAAAATTCTTAAAGAGATGGGATTACCATCTCTGAGAAATCTGCCTCCTGAGAAATCTGTAAACAGGTCAAGAAGCAACAGTTAGAATTGGACATGAAACAACAGACTGGTTCCAAATTGGGAAAGGAGTATGTCAAGGCTGTATATTGTCAGCCAGCTTATTTAACTTATAGGCACAGTATATCATACAAAATGCCAGGCTGGATGAAGCCAAGCTGGAATCAAGATTGCTGGGAGAAACACCAATAACTGCAGATATGCAGATGATACCACACTTAAGGCAGAAAGTGAAGAGCCTCTTGATGAAAGTGAAAGAGGAGAGTGAAAAGTTGGCTTAAAACTCAACATTCAGAAAACTAAGATCATGGCATCTGGTCCCATCACTTCATGGGAATAATGGGGAAATGGAAACAGTGACAGACTTTATTTTTTTGGACTCCAAAATCACTGCAGATGGTGACTGCAGCCATGAAATTAAAAGATGCTTGCTCCTTGGAAGAAAAGCTATGACCAACCTACGAAAGCATATTAAAACGCAGATACATTACTTTGCCAACAAAGGTCTGTCTAGTTAAAGCTATGGTTTTTCCAGTGGTCATGTATGCATGTGAGAGTTAGACTATAAAGAAAGCTGATTGCTGAAGGATTAATGCCTTTGAACTGTGGTGTTGGAGAAGACTCCTGAGAGTCCCTTGGACTGCAAGGAGATCCAACCAGTTAATCCTAAAGGAAATCAGTCTTGAATATTCATTGGAAGGACTGATGATAAAGCTGAAACTTCAATACTTTGGCCAACTGATGCAAAGAACTGACTCATTTGAAAAGACCCTGATGCTGGGAAAGATTGAAGGTGGGAGGGGAAGGGGACAACAGAGGATGCAATGGTAGGATGGCATCTCCAACTTGATGGACATGAGTTTGAGCAAGCTTCAGGAGTTGGTGATGGACAGGGAAGCCTTGTGAGCTGCAGTCCATGGGGTCGCAAAGAGTCAGACAGACACGACTGAGCAACTGGACTGAACTGATACAAGAATCAATAAAAACTTTTAGTTACTGAATAAACTGCTACTTGTTTTAAAATGGGGAAATTAAACAGATGTAAATCTCTGAGATGAGATATTAGTTAGACTTTAATAAAAGATGTGAAATGATGCATTTTAAAAGCTGGGTGGTAATTACATGAAACAAATCAGGCCATAGGATGCAGCAGAGCACCCTGAGTCTACATGCTAGTAAGAAGCTGAGCTGGAGCAGGGCTCAGTGGAGACAGATCTAGTTATTAGCATTCTGATACAGCTGCTAAGATGCAACTTGGCACCCATGGGTTCTCAAAGTGCTGCAAAGACTATTAAATTGAGTGAAACAAATTCAATTCCCAGACTGTAAGACTCCTTAGCACCTTTTTGCACAGGTGAGCATAAGAGAGTACCTGGATGTGGGGGACTGCTAACCAACCTCACATCCAGAACTCTGAGAAATATTTAGGACCTGCTGTAAATTGTCCTCATGTGTGACTTACGTTCATGACACAATCAAAGCAGGGTCCTGGTTGAGTGGTTTTCATCATTTGGTCTAATGATCTATGTTGATTCCCTTTACGAAGAGCACATGGTCCCATTACATATTTCTTCCATCATGGGTTAAAGATGTCCTTCTAAAGGCCCATTCTACCAATTTATAGGGGATATAAAAAAAGGATTTTCAGTAAAATGTACTTTCATTGGTTTTGATGAAAAGGGTTTGTGATGAAAGTAGAATCTCTAATAAGCATTTCATAAATGACTTGTCTTTCAAACTTAATATAAAACAGAATAAAATACGTCTCCCAAAGAACTCCTTGCTGCCTCGCAGATTTAATGTCCCCTGCTCTCAATCAATCGGGCCCAGGAACTCAAAAATCTCTAGAAACGCAATCAAATATTTATCAGGGAAAATTGGTAAAACTGAGAACTTATTTATGGCCCAAATTTTGAAACAGTCACACATTGAACGGGGAGGGAAAAAAAGCATATGTTGGGAACTACATATTTCTCTCCAGGACACATACTCTCAGATTCTCCTTGCTGTCTAGACTTCAAAAATGGGAAGGGACTCACAGGCTTGAGAAAGTATATTCACAACCAGGATTTTTACTCTTTTTTTGCTACAAACATTGGGAATTATATTGGAAAATAAGCCCCCAAATTTTAATAATTTAGCTAAATTATCAACTAATTAATGATTTGGCAGATAGATAAAATGTGCATATTTCAAAACCTTGCCTAATACTTACAGTTGCCTCTATACCCTTTCTGTAAATACAATGCTATATGGCACAGCCTCCAGCTGTGAAAAATCTGCCACAGGGGGCTAATTTGCTGCAGCACTTTACTTTCATTATCACCCTTTACTGTATGGATCTTCTTTCTTTAAAGAAATTCAGACCATGATTAAAATATGACAGAAAGAAAGTAAACAGACATATCTTTGATCTCCATTCATTCTCTTGAATTGTAAGACCCAGTACTTTTGTGTCAATATGCCAGCTCTTGTTCCTTTTGTAATAATGTGTAGTTAGTGAAATCTGTATGCAGGCCAGGAAGCAACAGTTAGAACTGGACATGGAACAACAGACTAGTTCCAAATAGGAAAAGGAGTACGTCAAGGCTGTATATTGTCATCCTGCTTATTTAACTTATATGCAAAGTACATCATGAGAAACACTGGACTGAAAGAAACACAAGCTGGAATCAAGATTGCCAGGAGAAATATCAATAGCCTCAGATATGAGGATGACACCACCCTTCCGGCAGAAAGTGAAGAGGAACTAAAAAGACTCTTGAGGAAAGTGAAAGAGGAGAGTGGAAAAAGTTGGCTTAAAGCTCAACATTCAGAAAACAAAGATCATGGCATCTGGTCCCATCACTTCATGGGAAATAGATGGGGAAACAGTGGAAACAGTGTCAGACTTTATTCTGGGGGGCTCCAAAATAACTGCAGATGGTGATTGCAGCCATGAAATTAAAAGACGCTTACTCCTTGGAAGAAAAGTTATGACCAACCTAGATAGCATATTCAAAAGCAGAGACATTACTTTGCCGACTAAGGTCCGTCTAGTCAAGGCTATGTATTTTTCCTGTGGTCATGTATGGTTGTGAGAGTTGGACTGTGAAAAAGGCTGAGTGCCAAAGAATTGATGCTTTTGAACTGTGGTGTTGGAGAAGACTCTTGAGAGTCCCTTGGACTGCAAGGAGATCCAACCAGTCCATTCTGAAGGAGATCAGCCTTGGGATTTCTTTGGAAGGAATGATGCTAAAGCTGAAACTCCAGTACTTTGGCCATCTCATGCGAAGAGTTGACTCATTGGAAAAGACTTTGATGCTGGGAGGGATTGGGGGCAGGAGGAGAAGGGGACGACCCAGGATGAGATGGCTGGATGGCATCATGGACTCGATGGACGTGAGTCTGAGTGAACTCTGGGAGTTGGTGATGGACAGGTAGGCCTGGTGTGCTGCAATTCATGGGGTCGCAAAGAGTCGGACACGACTGAGCGACTGAACTAACTAACTAACTAACTAATGCTTCCCAGAGGAGCAACCCCACATCCAAGGAGCAGTGGCTGTGCGGGTGCAGGGGGGCTGAAAGGAGCCACTCCATGTTCAAAGTTAGGAGGGGCGGCGGTGAGGAGATACCCCTCATCCAAAGTAAGGAGCTGCGGCTGCGCTTTGCTGGAGCAGCCATGAAGAGATACCCCACGTATCTCTGAAAGAGATGGGAATACCAGACCACCTGACCGGCCTCTTGAGAAACCTATATGCAGGTCAGGAAGCAACAGTTAGAACTGGACATGGAACAACAGACTGGTTCCAAATAGGAAAAGGAGTACCTCAAGGCTGTATATTGTCACCCTGCTTATTTAACTTATATGCAGAGTACATCATGAGAAACACTGGGCTGGAAGAAGCACAAGCTGGAATCAAGATTGCTGGGAGAAATATCAATAACCTCAGATATGCAGATGACCGACCCCACCTTTATGGCAGAAAGTGAAGAGAAACTAATAAGCCTCTTGAGGAAAGTGAAAGAGGAGAGTGAAAAGGTTGGCTTAAAGCTCAACATTCAGAAAATGAAGATCATGGCATCTGGTCCCATCACTTCATGGGAAATAAACTGTGAAAACAGTGTCAGACTTTATTTTTTGGGGCTCCAAAATCACTGCAGATGGTGACTGCAGCCATGAAATTAAAAGACGCTTACTCCTCGGAAGGAAAGTTATGACCAACCTAGATAGCATATTCAAAAGCAGAGACATTACTTTGCCAACAAAGGTCCGTCTAGTCAAGGCTATGGTTTTTCCGGTAGTCATGTATGGATATGAGATTTGGACTGTGAAGAAAGCTGAGCGCCGAAGAATTGATACATTTGAACTGTGGTGTTGGAGAAGACTCTTGAGAGTCCCCTGGACTGCAACGAGATCCAACCAGTCCATTCTAAAGGAGATCAGTCCTGGGATTTCTTTGGAGGGAATGATGCTGAAGCTGAAACTCCAGGACTTTGGCCACCTCATGCGAAGAGTTGACTCATTAGAAAGACCCTGATGCTGGGAGGGATTGGGGGCAGGAGGAGAAGGGGACAACAGAGGATGAGATGGCTGGATGGCGTCACCAACTCGAAGGATGTGGGTTTGAGTGAACTCCAGGAGTTGGTGATGGACAGGGAGGCCTGGTGTGCTATAATTCATGAGGTTGCAAAGAATCAGACACAACTGAGCAACTGAACTGAGCTGAATCTTTCCCAACACTATAGTATGACATTTCCAAACACATAGGAAAGTTGAAAGACGTTCACAGTGATCAAATGTGCTCACTGCCTAGAGTCCACCATTAACATTTTCCTATTTTGCTTTGTCATTTATCTATCCATTGACCCGCCCCTCTAATCATCTCATTTTCTGGTACATTTCAAGGAATTAAGGTTAGTTTTAATGATATTTTAAAGAAAGTAATTCTCAGCAAGGATATGATGGCACTGAGTAGCCGTGAGCCCACTGGTAAGAGCATAGACTGTGAAATGTCCAAGAGCTGGCACAGAGCCTGCCTCTGCCATTAAGTGTGTGACTGTGGACAGGTCATCCTTCAAGGTGCCAAATGAGCAAGCTCCAGGAGTTGCTGATGGACAGGGAGGCCTGACATGCTGCAGTCCATGGGGTCACACAGAGTCGGACATGGCTGAGTGACCGAACTGACTGAATCGTGGACATGTGACAGCATACCCAGAGCCTCGTTTGGCACCTTGGAGGATGACCCTCATATTTTTGTTTTTCCTTTTTAATGAAAATTCAACCCAATAGATGAAAAGTGATTACACTCTACCGTGACAAAGAATTTTGATGACTTTTTTCTACTCATCTCTAATCCTGTGAGATCAAGGAATCTGTTTCCTTTGCCATTACATTAGCAGCCGTGTGCACAATGCCTTGTAAATAGCAGATGTGGAATATATACTTGTTGATATGAATTGGGTTGAATTTCAGAGGTTTTTGCTGCTGGTATGTAGCAAGTACTTATTAGTGGAGAGGGGCAAGTGCAGTGGCTTCAGAGGCATGGGGCATAAGAAAGTTAGTTGAGAAATGAGCTGGAAACAGGGGATGAGACAAAGACAGAAAAAACCTAGCCCGCAAAGCAGAAGTGTTTACAGCAAGTTCAGTGATGGAGCAGAATTCATCAGTGCCTAGTCCTCGTGCCTTGGACTTCACCTTGGACCCCACATTTTCAGGGCACACCAGCAGACTTCCAGCTGCTATGATGCCTAAAGACTCTCCTCCAGGTTTCAGAAGCCCATTGGCACAGTGCACAGGGCTCAGCAGAGGTGCTGAGGGATTTACACCTCTGGGAGCAGCCCTCAACCAGACTGATAGGGTTGGTATGTAAATACCCAACTCCCTCCCTCACAGCCAGGATGACCCTGAGAGTGTGCTTGACATGGTTTCCTAGCCTTTCTCCATGGGACTGCAGTCCAGTCCACCATAGAGGCAAACAGGCTTCTCCACTGGCTGCTCTCAATTGCCTGCCGTCCCTTACCTGCTGCACTCCTTCACTCCCTTATCTGTATTGCTGCTGCTGTTGCTGTTTAGTCACTAAGCCGTGTCCAACTTTTGCAACCCCAAGGACTGTAGCCTGCCAGGTTCCTCTGTCCATGGGATTTCCCAGGCAAGAATACCAGGGTGGGTCGCCATTTATTTCTCCAGGGGATCTTCCCAATCCAGAGATTAAACCCATGTTTCCTGCTTGGCAGGTGGATTCCCTTACCATTGAGCCACCTGGGAGGTCCTTACCAGTATTGCTGGTACAGAAAAGACTTGCATTTGAATTCTTGTCTGAGGGAACCCAGAGTTAGACAACTGTCTTTATATTTTATGCCCACAGAATCTCTTCTTCAAATGGCATTCTACACTAAAATCTGATATATAGTATTTATAAAGTTAGAGCTGCCTGACTTGCAGAGTTTGGGTGGATGGGAGTGGTGATGTGTGGAGGCCAGAGCCTAACCTCTCCTGTCTCCTTTCCCTTCTCCCAGCCTGCCCAGTATTTGTGAGGACTCCCACACCCTCCCACAGCTCGACAGAGCCTTGCTCGTCAGCTGCTGGTAGAACTGATTAGGATATGATACAAGATATAAAGAAAAGAATAAGAGGAATGAGTAAAAACAAGCATACACAGAGAGGAAAATATGTCCTTTCAAAGGCCTAAGAAGCATGGACAAACACATAATTTTTGCAAGGCAGTGCAGTTATTGTGTAAAAGCCATCTGGAGGTTTGGGAGGATTTCACACCATTACGATGTTCCTAGACTACGGCACTTGGAAAAGCTGTTGTTTGTAGAGAATCCAGGTTGAAAGCCCACGTGGGCAGAAACATAGGGGCTGAGGAGAGATGTCTTTGGCTAGAAAAACAAATAGTGTTTTGAGGCTGTAATAAGTAAGAAACCATGCAGAAGAATGTCCTTAGCTGCATATTTATTGATCTCAAAGAAAGCGTCTTGTGAAAACTCCCTAAATATACTCAGGATGAATGTATGGGGTTGAAGGAAGCTTTAGGATGACCACAAAAAATTTATTGTCTAAAGCTGGACAGGTTTAAGGGGATAGGTGGTGTTAGTAATAATTGTGCCAGAACAACCACGTTTTCAGACCACTGAGATGTGAAAATTCACCCTTGTAAACTATTTAATGCTATAATAAACTAACTGAAATTCCACTACTGAAAGTATTACAGTGTAGTGGTAGGCAGAGGAGGAGAAAGTGTTTTAGATTGGACCTCCATAAACTTGAGTGTGCATAACTGAGTCACTTGGAAGGTAAGAATAAAACAGGTTCCTGGCTCCATCCCAAGAGTTTCTGTTTCCATGGTGCTGTGGCGGGATGGGAGAAAAATCATGTCGAGCAAGCAGCCAAGTGATGCTGTGTTGCGGTCCACAGCTCTTGAAGCAGGATTGGTTTAGCCTTCAAGAGCTATGGACCAGCAGCACCAGCAGCACCTGGCTGCTTACTCGACGTGCCTTCTATCCCATCCCGCCATAGCACGGGTTGAAAACACTAAATGTACATGAAGAGAAACTACAGAACAAGGATGAAACTTGTGTCTCAAACTTTCTGGGGGTAAAAAAACTTGCAGATTTGAGGACTCTGGCCCCTTGGCTCCAGGGAAATCTCACAAAGGCCACCACAGAGGCTTGTGTTGCCCAAAGGGTCAGTGCTCACCAGCCCTATCACTGTCCACTTGCAACAGCTCTGCTTCCCTTTGCATCATATCCTGGAAACCTAGCAAGATTTTGCTTAAAGAAAGACATTTTTGGCACAGTGATAGTTTAAATCATAAGCATGGTTATTATCAGGATATTGAATTATTCATGCTTCTAGTTTACAATAGAAATAGATTTCTAATAATTCAAGTCACCCCAACCTCTTGCGTAGGCCACTATAAAACCTTCTTCTTGGCTGTTTCTTTGTGTCCACTCCTCCCTACATCCTGCTCCCACAGATCATTCCGTACAAGGCAGCCAGAGGGATCAAACATACAGATGCGCACATACCTGGGAGAGTTTCCAGTGGTTTCCAGCTGCATGCACAATGAAAACCCTACCTGTGACCATCATCTCCAAGGCCCATATGACGGGCCAACCTCTCTGACTTCAGCTTGTATGAGTCTCCTCCTCGCTTACTCCATTGCCGCCAACCAGACATATCTTCTCCTCAGACGCGCCTCATTCTTTCCCACCTCCATACCACTTCTATTCAACAAATAGATAAACAATCCAGCGGCACCAGCCACTCAGATCATCCACTCGACTAACCACCACTGTTCCAATTCCAACGTCCCTGGAACATGTGCACTGGTTAAAATTCGATTCTCCGTGTCGGTTTTCCCGAGGGAAGAGGATGTGTTGACCAGGCAACATCAGTATTTCTGCCTATTTAGCAGTAAATATTTCTTCATGGAAAAGCAGTTGCTCTGATTCATTCAATGGCGCTTGCTCGATCTGGTTAGTGTGGTTTAATTGCTTTGATGTGATTTTGTTTTTAGAGAGCTGCCCCAAGGGTGTTCCTGGACCTACACATTCGAAAACTAGGATCTAAATAAAATGACACACATCATCATACTGCTATACTAAGGGGACTTACCTGGCTGATGGCCTGGACATTGTATACGAAAGCAGTGAGTCTATTTCTTAACCAGTGATACCCTCATGCCACAACTATCGCATCTTTATCTACCATGCCGATCTTCAAATTATGACATTCAAACGTGTTACTTTTTTTTAAAATCCCTTTTTCATGACCTTTTGACATTCTTTTCTTGGCAAAACTCTTTGGCCTCTGATTATAGAGGAACTGAGGCCAATTCCTGCTGGTTGCTAAGCCAGTCAGAGTCAGTTTGCCTCTTGTATGCTCATCTCATAATAAAAACGTGCTCTCTGGCATTTGTCTTTGTCTGACTTACCTTGCCAACATCTCTTGGGAAAGGTTGTCTCTGATTCTCTGGAATTAAAATGGGAGATACCACAATGGACCTCTTTTGTCTTGGGACAGGTGAAGTTCTTGCAAATTTAAATATATCCTAAAAGACAAAAAACAAATCAATTGACTAAAATCCCCCACAGAGAAGATGTATCAGTCTGCTCTGAGATATGGCTCCTTTGTTGTGAAAGCATACAGCTGTTTGGACATTGTTAATTTTATTCTATCAAACCTCATTAGAGTTAGCAAGTCCATCATTAGAATTATACTAAAGCTGACATTGTGATTCACAATGACTATCATTAAGCTATTTAACCCCATGTTCAGAATCATTCTATTCACAACGTCAGTCTTGATTTCCGTATACTTCAGTGCTGTGTGTTCCCTTTCTTAACCTGCCAAGTGAGGAGGTCACTTGCTTGGTCACTAACCCACACAACTTTTGCTGGATACAAAGTGACGCTCCTCACGGTCAACTGTGTGCTCCTCACATTCACAAGTGAAAAGGGATGAAGAACAATCTCAACATCCAACTATGTCCAGCATTATGGAGAATGTTGGTCGATGTTCTTTCAAAGGCCATTTGTTTTTATTAGTGAGTCTACTCCTGGAACTCACGTCCCACACAGTGTGTCGCAAATTTCAATGACTGGAACAATACTGTGAGAATTTCTGGCCTATCTGTAACTCACCTTGGTGGATTCATGTCAATGTATGGCAAAACCAATACAGAATTGTAAAGTAAAATAAAATAAAATAAATAAATAAATAAATAAATAAATAAAACTACCACGGAATAAAAACAAAACAAAACAAAAAAATTAAATAAACAGCTGCAAAAAAAAGGAAGCTGTGTCATTATTTTAAATACACTACTAGTATGACTTATCATAAAAAATAGGAAAGCATAAAAATAAACATTGAGACCAATGATGTTATAAAATTTGAGCTGGAAACTTAGGTGAGTGTAAAGTTTCCTCTTATTGAAAGAGCGATAAGAAAAGGCTAGACGGGTGTTAAAGGGCCATAACTAAAAGTAAGCATCTGAGTTAGTACCAAAAGTAAGCACCTCAAACTTCGGATAATAGGTTCCTATGAAAATCATGTGGCAAATGATATTTAAATACCATCACTGACCCATGCTTCATAAAATGCATGTTCACGACAGTGATATATATACACATAAGTATACACACACACACACATATAATCGTTTTAAAGGAAACTCTGTATAATAACGGACTTTTGGACTCAGTGGGAGAGGGAGAGGGTGAGATGACTTGGGAGAATGGTATTGAAACATGTATAATATCATGTAAGAATCGAATTGCCAGTCTATGTCCGATGCAGGATATGGCACGCTTGGGGCTGGTACGCGGGGATGACCCAGAGAGATGTTGTGGGGAGGGGGGGTAGGAGGGGGGTTCAGGTTTGGGAATGCATGTACACCCATGGTGGATTCATGTCAATGTATGGCAAAATCAATACAGAATTGCAAAGTAAAATAAAAAATAAATAAATTTAAAAAAAAAAGAAAAAGAAAAGTCAAATAGGAAACAAGACCAGCAAAGGCTATGCAAGCTTCTATAAAGTCTTTCTCTTGATTTTGTTTGGAGTATAAACTGATGTTATTCTTATAGAAAGTAATCATGCAGTATTTATCAAGAACCTTACAAATGAACATATCCCCTCACGCTGTACTCTATACACTCTATCTGCACTCTATGATTTCACTCCTAGGAATACATCCAAATGCTAAATTCAAAAGAGGAAAAATTTAAAAATGAAAGCAGGAAGATGTTTAGTGAGACATTTATAAAGAGCAAAAGTGGCAAACCGCTTGAATGCTCAGTTTCAGGATAGGGTTAAATTTGGGTCCATCGGCAGGAGACATGCCTAGGTGGTCACCATAAGGCAGTTGTGAAGACATGTTCTAACCGCTGTGATCATCATTTGATTGCTTCCACAATCACAACCACAAACTACTACTTTCATAACAACAGTCCATTAAACATGTGTTGGAACGTGTGCTAGCACTTTACATGTGACTTTGCTGATATTTGTAATCAACTTCTCAAGTAACTCTTAGTCCTCCCTAACCAATGAGGAATATCCAGTTCCGAGAGGTTATAGAAATTGCTCCAATTCACCTAGCCAGCAGACAGAATATGGAAGTAACATGAGTAGGAAAATTTAGAATACCGTATTGGTTGCCCTCTAATTTATATAAGCTATACTGAACATAGAAGAATGATATTCAAAACCTCAGGGAATAAGTCCAAATAAAAGACTGCTTGATTTCTAACATGATCAAACACTCAGTATGCAAGAAAAGACAGAAAACTGGAGCGTGTGTACATAAAAGACAGCAGAAAGACTCAGAAGGGTTAAAACAACAAAAACCTAACTGACACACCATCTAACTAACTAAATAAATAAGTAATCCAACCCAATCATGCAGAAAACAGCAGAGGAAGAAACAGAGAATGGGACACTGAGAAGACAATGAACAACAAACTGGATTAGATTCATAAAACACTGGTATATAACACCGATAAAGATTCTGTTGGCTTATTAGGGAATAGGCAAAGAACAGAAGACATGTAAAATAATGCAAAATATGTGCAATATATGACTCTTATTTACAATAAAAAATCTTGAGGTTCATATGAAAGAAAGCCTAGGAAAGCAGTTGGAAAAGATTTAAAGTCTTATGCAAATGTAGAGGATTAGTGATTCTGCTCTATAATAGAGCAAAAGTAAGTTTCCATTATGACGATATGTGAGAATGTTATCTAAAGTAATGAAAAGCATACTCACTGTCAGCAACCTTCCCTTGTTTACCATAAATAATTCATTTGTGTTTGTGAATGGGTGGTACTTTTGTCCTGCTGGGTGACCAGAGTGGTCAGGTTCCTAAGTCCCCATTCCTACCTCTGGTGTCCTCCCAGCCCACCAGCTATTGAAGCCCATAACTGCCAGTCCATTTCCTCAACTCTCACATCCTTGAAGCTTGGTAGTAATAACGGTGTGAACCCCTGGGCCTAAAGTGCCTTTGAAGAGAAGCAGAAGGCTCTGAGTCTCAGGTTAGGAAACAGCTTCTGGAAGGGAGGGGTGGGGGAGTGACCCACTGATTACAGACAAGCCTCCATGTGCACTGGACTCTCTGAGCCCACCATGGTACACAGAGCATCCCTTTTCTTCCAACTCTTAACTTATTTGCCTTACAATGTCAGGGACTGCAACAACAACAAAACAAAACTGGTCCATGACTGTGGTTTCACCTCTGTCTTTGTTTGTGATTTATGCATATAACTATCTGTCTTTGTTTGTGATTTATGCATATATCTATTAACTATGTGTTTGTCAACAGATGTTCACCTTTGGTCAGGTCTGTGCTAATGAGTTTGTCTGTGTACTCTGAAGCCAAGAGATTCTCTGTGACTGGGACCACGGAGGAGTCATAGCATCTGATTTGACTGACAATCAAGATACCATCGGAGAAGGCAATGGCACCCCACTCCAGTACTCTTGCCTGGAAAATCCCATGGATGGAGGAGCCTGGTGGGCTGCAGTCCATGGGGTCACTAGGAGTTGGACAAGACTGAGCAACTTCACTTTGACTTTTCACTTTCATGCATTGGAGAAGGAAATGGCAACCCACTCCAGTATTCTTGCCTGGAGAATCCCAGGGACGGGGGAGCCTGGTGGACTGCCATCTATGGGGTCACATAGAGTTGGACATGACTGAAGCGACTCAGCAAGATACCATGGGCATATCTAGGCTCATGATGTGTGTTTGTATTTGTCAATCCATTGTGTGAAGCCTTTGAATGCACCATGATGTGACCATAACCTCAAGGAAAGACAAGATAGAAGCAGTGAAGTTTAAAAGTATGTGACTAATTCAAGAGATGTTTCTGGAAGAAGAGACAGAGGTGTGGGAAAGAAGAGAACACTAAGCTAAAGAAGAGGCTGTTATAACTCCTTGTCTTCTGGTGCTGCCGTTACCGAGTGAAGGGTAAAACACTGCCTGCGATATCAGGAAACAAAGGATCTAGCCAGCATATTGCAGTCACTTGGATGGCACAGCATGAGGAAAACTCAGGGTGAGAAAACACAGGATATTGGCCCTCAGTGGCTGAGGTGCATTTCAAAGGGATGATCTCAGTGAGCCCACGTCTGTGCATATTCTCATACAGAGAAAAGCACTAAATTCCTTAACTCGAGGTGTCTAGTTTTCTTTTATTAACAGCAACCTTTTGTTCTAGCTATCTGGTGCTATTGCAAAAACTCCTCTACATCCTGGCTTCCCTCCGAACAGTTTTCTCAGCCTTTACATGAGATGCTGTCTTCTGGGCTTGAAGTCCTAAGAATATCCACCATACAAAGCATACCTCTCCATTTTAGGTTGTGCCTCTTTTTTTTTTACATCAGCCAACACAAGATAGAGGATAAAGGGGAAAAAGGCAGTTCTGGGCACAGATGCTGGGTACTGGTGACTTGTTGACTTTGAGGGTACCCAACATAGATTCCTAGAGGCTGTATAAACATCAGTAGTTGCACTCAGGAGGGAAGGATGAATGAGGACCAGAAATGTCACAGTTGCTCACCAATGAGAGTGGTTAGATGTGAAGGAGAAGCTGACACTCTCCAGATCATGTGGAGAGGGAAAAGGGAGGGACTCAATCATCCAGAGGGTCTCTAAAAGGCCACCAAAGGCCACAGAAAGGCTAGTTGGATTTGAGATTGAGCATGTAACTGATGCCTTTAGGAAGAGCAACTTTTAGCAGTGTTAAACAGGGTCCAGTGTCAGAGGAAGCAAGGATTTTGGTATGGATGGAAAGGAAAGAAATGGGAAGAAGTTAGCCAGTACAAGGGGAAACCAGGAAAGGTGCTGGACTGAGAGGAAAGCAGCCACAGCATTGGGTGAATGAAGACACAGAAAGGAGGTGACCCCAGGGGGAGGCGCATGCCCAAGGGAGAAGGGAAGTGAGTGGATCAGGAGCAAAATCAGCCTCAGAGGGTTAAGGGGGGTTTCTCACCTGTAAACCAGGATAATGGGCTCGTGTTCTTGGTTATCAGAATGAAAGGAGAAACGGCACACAGAGGTGGTCTGCACTCTCTAAAGAACAACACAGTGTGAAGGATGGTCTTATTCATGCTGGACTGTGGAGGAGAGGAGATGGAGAGAGGCGCTCGGTGCCCTTTAGGTGTGAGTAAGTCAGCTGAGAGTGGCCTGGTGCCAGACCTTAAAGAGACACTTGCAGACATGCAGCCACTTCCAGCTTTCCAGACCACCAGGCACACGCACACTGACATCAAAGTTCTCTCTCCCCAAACACAAACACTCACGCACATGGGCACGTGTTCACACACATTCAGAATCCATCAGACAGCGTCACACACACACACACACGGGGCGTGCAAAGGAAAGTGAGGGACTAGTCGTGTGCCTCCCATACCATCCGGTCTTTGAGCCTGGAACGGCCAGAGGCCTACAGCAGCCTCATCCAACCTTGTGTAAGTCAAATGGTCAGAGCTGTGTCCTCGGGGAGGCTCGCTCATGCTACCTTCTATTACAGGGGATTGTCACCCTGACATAAACATCCTTTGTCTCCCGTGGGCTGACCCAGGCCCCTGTCTCTCCATCATAGGGCACTGGGGTTTACAGTCAGTCTCATTTGCTTCCCTCCTACTTCTTGATCTCGGGAGAAACTGGCAGTGCATTAAAAGCAAGTTTCATGCTACCTGGGGGCATCACATCACACAGTCCCAAAGAGCACCTTAGAAATAAAGGGGAAGTCCCCACAAATGTGATGAACAGGGGAGGGGCCGGGGGACAGAGGGAGAGTGGAGGCCAAGGGAAGAAGGAAGGCAGGAAGGTTGAAGAATTAACATGGGGAGGACAAGTAGGTTTATATTCATTCATTTCCTCAAAACCTCTCTATGGACCCCTTGCTTCCTGGCAGGAGTAATTCTTGGCCTCTGGGATAGTGCAGCGCAGGAGAGAGAGAAGTCCCTTGCCCTCCTGCACTCTCATTCTGGAGGAAGGAGACAGACAGTAAACGTGGTCCAGGAGGACAGACAGGCAGGAAGGGCTTGCGTGTGCAGAGGCGGAGCTGACCTTCCAGAGGGCCAGGGGCCACTGAGAAGGTGGCCTTGCAGGATGAAGGAAGGAAGATGCCATGTGGGCACAGGGACTGCCCGCAGCAGGAACAGACCCTGGCACTTGTGAGCTGCAGGGAGGCAGCCCCATGGCCTGGGGGAGCAGAGCAGACAGGCCAAGGAGCTGGTAAAGGAAATCTGGATCCTAGATGGCCAGCTATGCAGACAATTGAGAGGAATGAGGCTTCAACTCTGCATGAAACATGAGTCATGGGAAGGTGTTTTTATTTGTTTATGTGGGAAGGATTTAAGCTGAAGAATGACATGAGCCCACTTACAAATTAAAATAGACACACACATATTTCATGCTGGCTTCTATGTGAGAAACAGGTTTTAAGGGATAAAGTAAAGAAATGTTTGTTGAATTTCTTTTTCAAACCCTGTCTTCACAGCTACTGAAATTCCCCCTAAAATGCAAATCTGAGCTTTAATTTGGGGAAAGGAGAGTCAGGTTCAACTCTGCCTGGCTGGAACCCCTCTACCTCCTTCCTCCCCACAATATGTTTAGTATATTACTATTATCTGAGTACAATTTACATACCTTTACAGTCACCCATCATAAGAGTGCAATGCAATAATTATCAGGAAGTTTACTGAGTTGTGCAATCATCACAAACTAATTTTAGAACACTTCCATCAGCCTCGTCCTGTGTGCTCACTCTCTCCTCTGTTCTGCACCCCAGCTGCTGGCAACCGTGAATCTACTTTCTGTCAGTATACGTTTGCTTCTCAGGACATTTCATAAAAGGGAATCACGGTGTGTTTTCACGGACTCCGTTTCCACTTCTAGCTGATGTGAAGATCGTGTGGCAGGGAGGGACGCCGTTTTGGTAAGTCATATGTAAAGCCCACTCCCTGGCCTCCGCAGGAGCACGCCCACAAGCACCTAGACTGCCAGCCGGCCCCAGGCTGGCTGAGCCTCCCTGTGACTGCGGTCCTCGCTCCTCGGTTCCTCTCCTCCCACTGCCCTCCTGCTGTCCTCGTCTCTGTGTGGATGCAGACACCCCTCCCCAGTGAAGCTTCTCCACACAGATCGGAGTCACAAGGCTTGTCCCCAGGGAACCCACCCAGGACCCCATCAAGCCGAGCTGTCCAGAGCAGAGACTACCTGGGCTGGTCCTCCGAATGTGAAGGGGACGGACTGGCACTGAACCGCGGGCACCGCACTCCCGCCCACTCACCCAGCTGAAGGCTGAAAAGTCTTCCGTGAGCCATGCCAAGAAAGCAATGCCATTTGACAGACATGGCCCTGCTTTCTTCACACTGCACCCAGGCCAGACAGCAGCTTGGACCTGTCCTGCTACCTGTCAGAGGGCCTTCATGGGCCAGCACCCGAGGGGCAGACGGCGCCCAGAGAAGACATGTGTCCCCGCCCCTCCCTCTACCCTCCCAGTTCCTGTCTCAGCATTTAGGTTATAAATGAGAGGGGAAAATAGCAACAACTTTGTAAAGAAGCCACAAGCCGCTGGCTTTGTTCTCTCTCCTTCCTGGTAAATTTGGGGCAAAATTATGTGCTAGGAGAAGCTATTTTAACAGGTCAAAGTATTGCAGAAGCTGGAAGCAGAGCTCTGGCTGAAGCAGGGGTGGAGGAGGGGCAGCACCGGCAGACTGGGGTAGCAGCACTGCCCGAGGGTGGACAGTTCTGTTGACCCTGAAGAGAAGGTAAGATGTGCTTCAGGGGCAGCGAAGAGCCTTGACCGTTTTCTTGCTTTGGGTCTGAATTCCGTGTCTGGTTGTGAAGAAGGGATTCATAGGGCCTGGACCCCATCCTTAGGCCTGTTCATGCTGATCATGCTCGGCCACCTCTCCAACAGACTCTGGACTCTGTGCTTAGTGCCTATAGAAACTATAGTAGAAGGATAGGACCCCCTCTGGACAAGGGAATCTTGAAGATCACATCCAGGCTACTCATCGCCTAAGAGAAAACATACTGTAATCACCCTTGCCTCCGGACAGGTCATAAATTCTTTCTGTATCTATAGGAGTGTAACCACAGGCTTATTGATTATTAACTGTTTGAACACCTAACACTTGATAACACTTGAATAATGGGGTTATTTTGATTATATTTACCCTTCTTTTGTTTTATGTAAGTCTCAGGGAAATTGGGGTGGTGGGTTCAGATACGTACACATGGGTTATAAAAGATTTTCACAAATGCTGGTCAGGGTCCTTGGCTAAGAGGAGACTATGCCTTGGGCCGCCGGTGTAATAAACCGCACTCCACTATCTGCATTGTCCTTCTGAGTGAGTTTGTTTCCTGGAACGCGTGGCTATAACATTTGGTGCATTGGCCAGGAAACTCCTCGCTTTGAGGAGACAGGTCTCATTTGAGGCCACCCCGAGGCTTTGTAGCTTGAATCTCCTAGAGCGGGGAAGGCGCCTTGCCCCTCTGGAAGAATTCAGCCTCTCAACACTGGGTTTCTTTGCTTTGGCAGGTAGTGAACGGCAGCAAAGGAACTGAGCACTTAGGTGGGGAGGAGCCCACCCAGTAGGGTGGAAGAGGGGGCCTGATCACTGCCCTGGGAGGGACCAGAAGGGAGAGGCATGGAAAACTGGTTTAGGTTAGTGACAATAGCTGCTCGGCACTCAGGTCGACGGCCGTGCCAGGGATAAAGAAAGGGAACTTAGGGTTTAAGAAAGCCAATTAGGAGGTGCGTCCACACCGTCTTAGGGAACGTGCCGAGCTGGCACCACAGGGTTTTAGAAAGAGGATATCGATTTCCATGTGCTCATATTCTGTCCTCCCCCAGGAGGTGCCCGTCTGCTGTGTGACCCATCACCTCCCCTGTCAGTGGAAACAGGTAGACTGGCTTCTCGGGAAGGCCCTGGGACGTGGGAATCCAGAGGTTAGAAAATGCGAGGAAGTGGATCTAAGGCCACTGTATTGGAGAATATGATTAAGAATTTTAAGAAAGGATTTGATGGAGACTATGGGAGGAAAATTACGCCTGGCCAGCTCCGTAACCTTTGTGAAGTCGAATGGCCTTCAATGGGAGTTGGCTGGCCACCAGAGGGAACTATGGACTTAAATCTCATAAAGGCAGTCTATGCTATAGTTACGGGAAAGCCTGGACACCCCAATTCCCATACATAGACTCTTGGCTGGGAGTAGCCCAAGACCCCCCCAGATGGGCCCCTTTTTACGCTCATGGCGGGGAAGGAAAAATCTTGATGGCCCAAAAGGTAATCAAGGATGAGGAGGAAATTTTACAGGACCCTGAAGGAGATGAGCTTCCACCACCGCCGTATTGGATGATGCTTCTGCCAGCTAGTTACACTGCGGCCACCAGAGGCCCCACCGGAGGAAACAGCCCGAGACTGGTAAGCCTCCCGGACTCCTCAACGGTCCCGACAGCTCCATAGGTTGTAGAGCCGCCCCCACCACAACCCCCTGGGCAGGCTCCAGCCTCAGCTGGAGGGACAATGAGCCCACCGTACTCTACCGGCCCGGATGCTGCCACTGCGTTCCTTAAACTCTACCCTCCACTCCTGGTAAGTACTCCCGGACAGGGGGGAGGAACCACTGGAATTAAACAAAGGCTCCGCTCGGCCAAAGAGCCAGAGGAAAGAATACCTTTGCAGATGTCCCTCAGAGAAGCTCAGCAACCCCCAGTGATCGGGGAGGATGATAACTATCACCAAGCTCCTGTAACCTACTACTATCAGTCCTTTTCATCAACCGATATACTGAACTGGCAAAAACACACCCCCTCTTACTTGGTGGAACCCCAGGGCATGACTAGACTAATGGAGACTGTTTTCCACACTCATCGACCAACCTGGGATGATATAATGCAATTACTAGCATCAATCTTCAGTACAGAAGAGAGATATAGGATCAACACTGAGGCAAGGAAATGGTTACAGGAGATGGTTCCTGAGGGCACTGCTAACCCAGAGAGGTGGAGAGAGCAAGCCTTCCCCACTGACAGACCTAACTGGGACTACGATACAGAAGAAGGAAAAATTCACTTAGAGAGATACTGGGTGGCGATTACACAGCGACTTAAAAGGGGAGCCCGGGGGCCGATGGACAGGTCAAAACCGGCTAGAATAGTTCAGAAGGGAAATGAGTCACCTTCCAAATTTTACGAGAGACTTTGTGAGGCCTACAGACTCTATACTCCCATCAATCCTGAAGCTATGGGCTCCCAGATAGTTATCAATTTGGCATTTATCTCGCAAGCATGTCCTGACATAAAACGAAAGCTTCGAAAGACCGAGGGAGTTCTATCCGTGTCTAGTTCTCAGCTGATTGAAATACCAGATAAGGTGTTCCGGAATAGGGACACGGAAATAGAAAAGAAATACAAGAAAAGGTATAACGATGAGCAGAGGAGAACAGATGAGAGGTTTGCAAAGTTGGCTGCTGCGCTTGGAAAGTCTTCTGAAGACTTTTCCACTGCTAAAGCAAAGAAACCTCCCCAGCTTCGAGGTCAGGACAGCCCTCCAACCAGTCCCAACGGAAGCCACAGGCTGCATTACAGCCAAATCAATGTGCCCGATGCCGTGGGTACGGTCATTGGAAGAATGAGTACCCAGAAGGAAGAAGGGAGAATAAACCCCTCCTGGTTGCAAAACTCATTAACATAGAGACTGAGTAGGGATGCTGGGGCTCAAAGACATCAGGTCCCCGAGAGCCCATGATAACTTTAAAAACTGGGGACCAAGACCCTGACTTTATGGTGGACACTGGGCAGAATTGTCCGTGGTAACTAAACCAGTGGCACCACTGTCTAAAAGGACTGCTGCCATAACTGGGGTTTCGGGAGAAGAAATGGTTAAGTCATTTTGCCAACCCAGGAAATGTCAGATGGGGGCTCACCAAGTGACTCATGAGTTCCTCTATATCCCTGAGTGCCCAGTACCCCTGCTGGGGAGAGACTTACTCTCCAAACTCGGAGCACAGTGACTTTCTCTCCTGAAGAGAGGCCCACTTTTCAGGTGGGCACAACAACCTACTTACTCTCGCTCTCTGTGCCCCCTCAAGACGAATGGAGGCTACATGAGCCCCCTGGAGACAAACAAGACCAGGCAACAGAGTTGGAGAGAAGGCTAACTCAGCTGTTCCCTGAGGGCTGGGCCAAAGATAACCCCCCTGGGCTGGCCAGACATCAAGCCCCTGTAATAATAGAACTCACACCTGGCGCCACCCCGGGGAGAAAGCGTCAATACCCAATGCCCGTAGGAGCCCGAATCGGGATTCTGCCTCACATCAGCAGGCCTAAACAGGCAGGCATCCTGGTGGAATGTCAATCAGCCTGGAACACACCAATCTTACCGGTAAAGAAGGAAGGAGGACAAGACTATAGGCTCATACAGGATCTCAGATTGGTCAATCAGGCCACTGTAACTCTGCACCTGACTGTCCCAAACCCCTATACCTTACTTAGCCTCCTCCCACCTAAGACAAGGATCTATACTTGCTTGGACCTCAAAGATGCCTTTTTCTGTATTCGCCCAGCACCTGCATCACAACCCATCTTTGCCTTTGAATGGGAGGACTCAATCAGAGGCAATAAGCAGCAGCTCACTTGGACCCACCTCCCGCAAGGGTTCAAGAATGCACCATCTTTGGAGAAGCCTTGGCCTCGGACCTGGAACCTTTCCATCCTGAAAGGTATGGATGTTGGCTCCTGCAATATGTGGACGACCTGTTGCTGGCCACTGAGACCTGGGAGGAATGCTGAGAAGAGACCCCAGCGCTCCTCCAATTGCTGGCAGAGGCGGGATACCGAGTGTCAAGGAAAAAGGCACAAATCTGCAAGGAGGAGGTAAGGTATTTGGGGTTTTTCCTAAGGGAAGGCACAAGGTTGCTAGACCAATCTAGAAAAGAAGTAATTCTGAGACTTCTAAGACTATGCCTAAGACTCGGCAGCAAGTCAGGGAGTTCCTAGGGCCCACTGGATTCTGCAGGATTTGGATTCCAAGGTATTCTCAAATAGTCCAGTCCCTATTTGAGCTCCTGGCAGGGCCTGAAGAAAATCTCATAAGTTGGACTGAGAAACAGCAGAAAGCCTTTCAGGAGCTAAGACTAGCAATCACCTCCGCCCCCTCCTTGGGATTGCCAGACCTCACCAAACCATTCACCTTATATGTGACCGAGAAAGATAAAACAGCCATGGGGGTTTTGACTCAAACTTTGGGAACATGGGACAGGCCAATAGCTTACCTTTCAAAGTGACTTGATAATGTTGCCACCGGGTGGCCTAGCTGTCTGCGGGCAGTGGCTGCGGTCACCTTACTGGTACATGAAGCCACAAAGCTGACTTTCGGCCAGGACCTGATTGTAAAAGTCCCACATGAAGTCAACACCCTCCTTCGAGGAGACCCCCACAAGTGGCTGTCAAATTCCTGGATTATTCAATACCAGGGACTGTTATGTGAAAACCCCAACCTCCGTATCGAGCCTTGCCAGGGTTTAAACCTAGCAACACTTCTCCCAGTGGGAGAAAGTGGACCTACCTACAACTGCAAAGAAGTCTTAGAGGAGGTCTACGCTAGCTGTCCAGACCTCCGAGACAGGCCAATTTCAAATCCTGACTGGACTCTGTATATTGATGATATCTGCCTAGTAAAGCTAGGACAGCGACTGTTAGGCTATGCTGTAGTCACAGAGAGGACTGTTATCGAGGCCGGTTCCTTACCACAGCACTGGTCAGCCCAACGAGCAGAGTTATGGGCCTTAGTCTGGGCACTGCAATTGTCAAAGGGTAAGAGAGTGAATGTCTACACCGACTCCCGGTATGCTTTTGCTATACTCCATGTACATGGGGCGCTATACCGGGAGAGAGGCCTTCTAACGGCCAATGGAAAGGACATTAAGAATAAGGAGGAGATCTTGACTCTGCTAGACGCTGTCTGGAGCCCCACGGAGGTAGCAGTCATGCACTGCCGTGGGCACCAGAAGGAAGACACCCCACAGGCTCGAGGAAATAGGCTGGCTAAGGAGACCGCCAGACGGGCAGCCGAAGTCAGAAAGGAATCCGGGGAAATCCCCCATGAGAACATTTGTCCTAGCTGAGCTACCCGAGCTGGCCCTAGACTCCCCGACATACACTGAGGCTCAAAACCAACTAGCTGAAGCGGAGGGAGCCACCAAAACAGACAAAGGATGGTGGGAGCTACCAGGTGGTAAGCTACTAGTGCCCGAAGAGATGGCCCCCTCTCTGGCAAGCTAAGCTCATCGTACGACTCACCTAGGACATGACAAATTGGAGGAATTGATCCGAAGGTATTTTCTGGCTCCTCGCCTCTCCTCTCTATGTAGAATGGAATCCCAAAATTGCAACGCCTGCTCTCAGATTTACGCCGCTCCAGGGTGCAGACCAAAACCCCCAGGCATCCAATTAAAAGGTGCCCTTCCTTTTGAACATCTGGAAGTGGACTTCACTGAGATGAAACCATAATGCCATCTTTGTTATCTGTTGGTCTTGGTATGTACATTCTCGGGATGGGTAGAGGCCTCCCCCATCCAAACTGAAAGAGCATCAGAAGTGGCTCAGAGCCTGCTTAGGGAAATAGTTCCTCGATTTGGATTCCCCACCAGCATAGGATCAGATAGCAGCCCAGGCTTCATATCAGATCTGCTACAACAAGTAAGTAAAGCCATGAATATAAAATGGAAGTTACATACTGACTACCGGCCTCAGAACTCTGGAATGGTAGAACAAACTAACCGGACGCTAAAGGAGACACTTTCTAAATGGATTATAGAAACTGACTGGTCCTGTGTAGATTTACTTCCCACAGCCTTGCTCAAACTCAGGATGACCCCATGGTCCCACGGCTACTCTCCCTATGAAATTGTATATGGGAGGCCTCCCCCCGTAATAAGACAGGTAACAACTGATATACTTCAGGTAAGAGGAGATGGGATATCACAGCAGATGGAACAACTAGGTAAGGTAACTAACCAAGTAACTAAGTTTGTGCAAGAAAGAATACCATTCCCCTTGGGGGAGCAAATGCATGAGTTTATACCAGGGGACCAGGTGTGGGTGAAAGACTGGAAACATGACCCACTAGCCCCCCGATGGAAAGGTCCATATACTGTTGTTTTAACCACCCCTACCACAGTTAAAGTTGCAGGCATTGCCCCCTGGATCCATCACACCAGAGCGAAGAAGGCATACCACACTGACCCAGAAGATGCCGAGTAGACCACCCAGAAGGACCCCACCGGCCCATGGGAAACCAAGATCATTCTGAAGAGGAAGAAGAAAATGAGGTCCCGGACGAGCCCTCTACAGGACGGAGCTGGGTAAGCGACTCCTGCTACCCGCCCTCACCAACGCGGTTCTGAACCTGACCACTGTTCCTGCACAGGAAGTGAAAGTGAAAGTGAAGTCGCTCAGTCGTGTCCGACTCTTTGCAACCCCATGGACTGTAACCCACCAGGCTTCTCTGTCCATGGGATTTTCCAGGCAAGAGTACTGGAGTGGGTTGCCATTTCCTTCTCCAGGGGATCTTCCTGACCCAGGGATCGAACCCAAGTCTCCTGCATTGCAGGCGGACGCTTTACCCTCTGAGCCACACAGCATGTCTTCATCTCATGGGCACATTCTTATGCGGACTTCCACAACTCCTCCAATTGTCGGGTATGTGCGGCTATGCCCATGTCAGTAACGGATGGACTCCCCTGGTGGGTGTCACCACTCCATTATGGAGACTTTATACCACTGTGTTCCTTCTTGGAACAACAGAAAGAAACTTTCCTTTCTCTCACCAATCATATCCTTTCTTTGCTCTCCTGGTGTAAGAAAAAGCCATCAGTGGGCCTGGGACATAGGGTTACATTTAACATGAACACTAGTCTTATGGAGGTAACAAGGGCTTATACCTCATATATGAAAAATAAAAAGGAGAAGCACTCCCTTACAAAAGGGGGCCAGGCCTCCCGGTACCTTGAGCTATACTATCAGGTCTGGGATGAATATTTCTGGATGACTCCTGGGAAAGGACAGTTAATTGTTCCTGCTACTATTTGTTGGGAACAAAAAGAACACAAATTTGGATTTGGAGACCGCCCCCTAGACCCAGAAGAATTAAAATATATGGGTTATTTGTCCCCTGAACAAGGTAAACAAATCTTGGATGTTACTTATCACCCCAATCGGTCTGTTCAGTGGCCCGGTTCCGACTGGAAATATAATCCTGGAATCTGCTGGGTAGCCCCCAATGGGACCCAGTGGCTCTGTGGGCCTAACTTATGGCCATGGTTACCAGTTGGCTGGGTAGGGCGTTGCACACTAGGATTTGCTTTCGCCCATGGCAGTATTAAGCCTAGCCTACACCAACCTCCAGTAAAACTGCCCTATCTGCATGCAAGATGGACAGTATCCATGTTCAAATGGTATGACTATCCTACTGCCTTGTTTGTATCCTCTATAGGACAACGGATATCATGGTTAAGGTAGAGGCCTTAACTAATTTCACTAAACAGGCCCTCTTAGACAGTACAAAAGCCATTCAAGCTTTGAATGAAGAACAAATTCAGATGAGGAGGGCAGTAATTCAAAATAGGATGGCATTAGACATACAGCAGCCCAGGGGGGGACTTGCACCACAATTAAAGCCAAATGTTGTGTATACATCCCTGACCTGTCTGGAAATGTATCTACTGCCTTGGAGGATATGCAAAATCAAGTGAAAGCCATGTCTAATGAAAATATTCCCTTTTGGACTTCGGTCCTGTCCAGGGTAAAGGGAGACTGGTGGAAAACTATTGTAACTGTTGTTATAGTCATCTTAATTATACTGCTTTGTGGGCCCTGGTTCTTACAACGTCTTGTGAATTTTGTAACCCAGAGGTTGATAGCGTTCTCTCATGTCGGTGGCTGGAGGACTAAGGTGCCATACATCTCAATGAATGATGCTCATTATGGAAACCAAGAGCATCAAGAGGAGGGAATGAAGAAGGAATTCATAGGGCCTGGACCCCATCCTTAGGCCTGTTCATGCTGATCATGCTCGGCCACCTCTCCAATGGACTCTGGACTCTGTGCTTAGTGCCTATAGAAACTACAGTAGAAGGATAGGACCCCCTCTGGACAGAGGAATCTTGAAGATCACATCCAGGCTACTCATCGCCTAAGAGAAAACATACTCTGATCACCCCTGCCTCCGGACAGGTCATAAATTTTGTATCTATCGGAGTGTAACCACAGGTTTATTGATTATTAACTGTTTGAACACCTAACACTTGATAGCACTCGAATAATGGGCTTATTGTGATTGTATTTACCCTTCCTTTGTTTTATGTAAGTGTCAAGGAAATTGGGGTGTGGGTTGGGATACGTACACATGGGGTATAAAAGATTTTCACAAATGCTGGTCAGGGTCCTTGGCTAAGAGGAGACTATGCCTTGGGCCTCCGGTGTAATAAACAGCACTCCACTATCTGCATTGTCCTTCTGAGTGAGTTTGTTTCCCGGAACGCGTGGCTATAACAGTTGAAGTGTCCTGAGAACGATTCTTTTGAAGAGTTTGATGCTTGGGTTCTGGACACAAGTCTGAAGGTCATAGCCTGTTTCTTTCTTATCTTTCTAATCCTAAGATATGCTTGGCATCTTGGCAGACTCAGTGAGTCTGCCAAAGGAAACACTACCAGCGAGTGAATAGCTGCCATGTGCCAGCACTGTCCTTGGCACACTGTGACATTACTTCATTCAGTCCATTCAACAATTTGTAAGTAGAAGCACCGTGCCTATTTTCCTGACATTCAAAGACACAAGAGACTCTAAAGTCTCCACGGGCTTGAGTGAGAGATGGGAACCCAGGCCTCTGTGACCCCAGAGCATGTCCAGTCCAGGCTGTGCCTGGAGAGAGTTCCTTACTCAATCAGAACTGGAGAATCACAACCCTAACCTTCGCAGAGGATGGGCAGCAAATCTCATCAGCATCATGCTAAAAGGAGCACGCTCTACCTGTCTGTAGGGGGACAGTTTAATTGTCTGCAAATTTCTGCAAATGAATGGGGCAGCAGAAATCAATCTCCAATTTATTCCATTCTGGTGGCTGATCTCATTGTGCTGAAAAGAGGAGGGTTCGCATTTCATATGCAATCAAACGCAGGGTTCAGCCAGCTTTCTGTACCTGGGGTGAAATTTAAAGTTTGCTTTATTACCTCCTGGCGCTGAAGCTTGCCTACTTAAAGGAAGGACAGACCATAAATACCAAACTTTCAGCAGGAAATTTAGGAGGCTGGAGGGCTAACAAACTAAGTTTGTGTTGTTTCCAGCTCTTTCCCCGATATTCTGGAGGCCAAATATCAGCTGAGCTGAGTCATCTGTTGCAGGTTTACAGGACAGAGTTATGCTGACAATAAAATGTGGTGACGTAGAAATTGTCCATTAGTTTGGAAGTGTGTGTTCTGGAGCTAATTTTAAAGCTGAGGTGGGATGGGGAGGTCATGGCGGGTGGGCTCCTAGGGTGGGGCTCCTGCTGCTGTGAACCACGCCACCATCCCTGCTTGCCAAGGCCTGCTGGTGTGCAGCTGGGAGAAATGGGTGCAGACTTGCTTCTCTAGAAGTGGCCACCAGTGACAGCAGAAACAGTTTCTCCAGTAGTGTCACTATCGGGGACTTTTATGCAGAGTACATCATGAGAAACGCGGGGCTGGAAGAAGCACAAGCTGGAATCAAGATTGCCAGGAGAGATATCAATAACCTCAGATATGCAGATGACACCACCCTTATGGCAGAAAGTGAAGAGGAGCTAAAAAGCCTCTTGATGAAAGTGAAAGTGGAGAGTGAAAAGGTTGGCTTAAAGCTCAACATTCAGAAAACGAAGATCATGGCATATGGTCCCGTCACTTCATGGCAAATAGATGGGGAAACAGTGGAAAGTATCAGACTTTATTTTTTGGGGCTCCCAAATCACTGCAGATGGTGACTGCAGCCATGAAATTAAAAGATGCTTACTCCTTGGAAGGAAAGTTATGACCAACCTAGATAGCATATTCAAAAGCAGAGACATTACTTTGCCAACAAAGGTCCGTCTAGTCAAGGCTATGGTTTTTCCAGTGGTCATGTATGGATATGAGAGTTGGACTGTGAAGAAAGCTGAGTGCCGAAGAATTGATGCTTTTGAACTGTGGTGTTGGAGGAGACTCTTGAGAGTCCCTTGGACTGCAAGGAGATCCAACCAGTTCATCCTAAAGGACATCAGTCCTGGGTGTTCATTGGAAGGACTGATATTGAAGCTGAAACTCCAGTACTTCACGCGAACGGTTGACTCATTGGAAAAGACTCTGATGCTGGGAGGGATTGGGGGCAGGAGGAGAAGGGGACGACAGAGGATGAGATAGTGGGCTGGATGGCATCACTGATTCGATGGACAGGGGTTTGAGTGAACTCCGGCAGTTGGTAATGGACACGGAGGCCTGGTGTGCTATGATTCATGGGGTCGCAAAGAGTCAGACACGACTGAGCGACTGAACTGAACTGAACTGAACTGAACTGATCCCCAAATAAGAAACCTCACAATGTGAAGGTCCATGGCAGAGCAACTCAATGATTAGCACCAAGGAAGTAATAAGTTCCCAATAAACATGCTCTTCTGTCCATGGAATTCTCCAGGCCAGAATACTGGAGTGGGTAGCTGTTCCCTTCTCCAGGGGATCTCCCCAACCCAGGAATCGAAATGGGGTCTCCTGCATTGCAGGCAGATTCTTTACTAGCTGAGACACCAGGGAAGCTCCAAGAAAAATGCATGTGACATGTACATTACCATATGTGAAATAGATTGCCAGTCCAGGTTCTGTGCATGAGACAGAGTGCTCAGGGCTGGTGCATGGGGATGACCCTGAGGGATGGAATGGGGAGGGTGGTGTGAGGGGGGGTTCAGGATGGGGAACACGTGTACACCCGTGGCTGATTCATGTCTATGTATGGCAAAAACCACTACAATAGTGTAAAGTAATTAGCCTCCAATTAAAATAAATAAATTAATTAAAAATAAAATAACAATTAAAAAAAGGACAGGGGGAAAAAAATAAGTTCAACCCCTGCTCAGGAGGGGAGTGCACGTGACAGTCATTTTTTTAAGTATTCTTAGGGTAGAAAACAAATGGCTTTGGTCAAAACAATCAATAGAGAAAAAGAAGGTTTTACCAAAGGAGTGTGCAATTAGAGTGGTGATTCCAGAAGTTCTCTGTCCAGCAGCCAATAGATCTTTCAGAACATTCTCCTTCGTCTCATTGATGCAACTGTTTGCTTCCCTTTGTGAAAGGATGAAGGCACCAATGTTACGGAGACGGGAGGGCCCTCAGGCTTGGCTCTCAATGATGCCTCCAGCTGTAGGTGGCCTTGGTGTCCTCCTGGCTCTGCTTCTGCCACGCGAGCTGCCTCAGCATCCTCGGGTGCAAACACCTACTTCAGGGCTTTTCCCTAGAGCTGTCCCTCATCATCTCTCCCATCCCCTGCCTGGATGGCCCTTCCCTCTCATCCAGCCATCTACTCGCAGCTCGAGCACCCCTTCTAGCCTTCTTCAGTCTCTCCCGCTGCAGGGATTCCTGGCGGTCTGCCCTCTATATCCAGAGCACACCTTTCAGCGTTCCGATCGATTACAGATCCATTCAGGGTTTCTCACCGTCTGCTTTTGCGCAGACCAGCAGCTCCATGAGGTCAGGTGACACTGCTTTCTCATTTGCTGCCGTGTCATCTGCTTCCCAGCACAAGGCCGGGCATTAGAGGAGGAGTCCAAAAAGTATTGTTAAAGTATTTATTAAATAAAAAAATTATTAAATTAATATAGGGCTACTGTAAGAATTAAGCTAATCTGGGGAACGGGCTCGGCGTAGTGCCTGGTTCAGGGTATCTGCTGCAGAGTCGTGTTGGATAAGTCTGTGCATACGGTGTCCATGATTCCACACTGGCCTCCTCCACCAGAGAGACAGTTGAGACAATGGCCACACTGTTTGGATTCTTTCATCCTAGGGGGTTCAGTGTTTTGTGCATTAAGTGAATCTATGGGATCTTTTTAGAACATTCACCCTTAGGACCACCCAGTATAAGACTATCGCTTTCTGGAAGAAATGAGTTGAGCTGAGACCTGAAGGCCAAGTGGGGTTTGAACCTCCAGGGAAACAGGAAGAGAGAGAGTTCCAGGCCAGGGGGACAGCAGACAAAGGGGGACAGCAGACAAAAGGGCACAGAGGCAGAACGTGGCCAGGGACCAGAAGGGTGGAGGCAGGGAGAGTGCGGCTTAAGAAAGGCTGGAAGGAGAGGAGAGGCCAGACCTCTTCCACCCACACAGGACTTCTCTGAATCCTGAGGGCCAGGAGAAGACCCTGAGTGGTTTTAAGTAAAATTCTGGGATCTGATCTTGCCCTTGACCTTGCTCTGTCAGAGCTGAGGGGTCACCCCAACAGAACACATTTTTAAAAATAAACTTTCCTTTTTGCTAGTTGTTATTTTTCTTTGAAAAGTTGAATTTAGAAATAAAACACAAGGAAAACAACTCCCCCCACAGACATATTCTATCACTTACTCTAAAACATCAATTTCCCCATGATAGAACCACTAGTTAAAAATATAATAATAATAATAAACAAAAGAAAATGCTTGGGATGAAAATTTGCCAAATCATGCTTCCAAGATGAAATTGCTTCTGAAATATTTCATGAATCTAGCAGAAGCAGAAACAACACAAATCAGGACTTGCTGGTTTCACTGGAGGTGAAAAATGTTTTAAACATATTTAGATTCTTTAGTCAGAGGTCCATTCAACCACGTGTGACGGTGATGGAATTATAATGGATACAATTTTCCTCTATCTGCTCTGGCATTGATAAAATATTCATGTTAAAGAGCTACTTCTGAACACCTGGAGGCATCTTGCAGAGTGTTACAGATGGGCTTGCTTTTGTAATACACATATGTAGTCCAGCCTCAACAGCTGTATGCATCTGAGTATGTACTCTAGATGCATGAGCACGTAGCCCAGATCCCACGTGTTCTGGTCAGCATGAGCTCATAAATGTGTGACTGGCCTTCAAAGAAAGTGCCTGTTAGAAAACCCACACGTGGGAAAACAGGGCTTTCAATTCAGTGTATACGTATCGGGTGTTTGTCGGGTGCTTTTCGGGTGGAAGTTTCACAGCTGATGCTATGTGACTGTCCTGCGGGTACCTCAGACTCAATGTGTCTTAAGCCAAATTGAGTCCTGACCTTCCACTCTCTCCTGCCCAAACCCACAAGGTTTCCCGTCTCCCTCTTCTCAGCTGTTGAAGGGCTAGAGGCTTAGTCCTGTGGGTGGTTTACTTGTTTCCATCATACTGCACTCTTGAGTGGTGGCTGACTCCTGCAGATTCCACCAGGGGGATGGGATTTTCCCTGGACGCTATCCCTTCCTTCCCGGGAACCACCGTCCCTGAACCTTGATCATCACTTTTCACGTGCTCTCCTGTAGCCCACCTGCAGCTTCTTCCCTCTTCTACTCTCCCACCGGATAGTAGAGTCACAGCAACCAGGACCTCAGCACTCAGTCTGGGCTTCCTGGAGGCAGACACTGAGGTAAGAAGCTGAGAACAACTAGTATTTTTAATATATATGTATATACTCCAAAGTTTCTACAGTGAAGCTTTTCTATTTATAATCAGAAAAAAAAAACCAATTCATTTACTCATAAGCCTATATCAGACAAACGGAAATACTATTCTGAATATATGCTATGCAGAACAGTATTTCCGTTTGTCTGATATAGGCTTGTGAGTAAATGAATACTTCCTTCCTAATTTTAATATACTTTTTGCTCAAGTTGAAATTGGTCTGGACGATTTTGTATCTTGCTTTTTGAACTGAATGATAAGTAACAAGCTTTCTTCCCTCCCACGTTGCAAATTCTATAAACATCATTTGGTGGCTGCACAGTGCGTCATGTGAATGCATCAGCCCGTATTTAACCATTCCCCTGGTGACTGATATGCCCATACATTTAGGTTCTTCCAACTCTGTTATTAAAATGCAAATAAAATATCACTGTATGTAAAGTTTCCTTTGCTTACTTGTTTGTTTTTCTCTAAAAAGGATTCCTTTGAATGTACTAGCAAAATTTGGAGTACTAGGTCAAAATTTATGAACACTTTAAAGGACCTCTGACTTGTTGCCAACTCCTAGTCACCACTGGAAACAGATTTGATCCTGCCAAGGCTGGGCATCCCCACAAGGTTCCAACACACCTCTTTGGCTGCAACTCATATAGCTCCAACCACACTGCTTTTGCCCAAACATGCCACCCTCTCTCGTGACTTTACGCCTTTGTCTGTCCTGTGTTCCTCTAACCTGGCTATTCTTCCTTCACTCACCTCTAGTCTTGTCTACCTGTGGGAGAGCACACACACACACACACACACACACACACACACACACATACACAACCCATAACAGATGCCTATTATATACTGTGTGTGCCATTCTCCACTTCAGGGTCCACAGTGGTTTCTGGATTGCTTCTCTGGCTTTCTTCTGCCAGGTCACACTTGAACACAAATGCATGCTTCAATTTTTAAGCTTTAATAAAGGTTATTTAATAACTATCTGTTTGTATAATGAGTGCCATCAAATAGCAGATGGCAAGCCCATCTTTTTTCTTCTTTTCCCAAAGGAGATTTTGGGTTTTCCACTCCTTAAGGCAACCTCAGAGAAATCTCTTGCATTTTTACTTAACACCTGATGCATTTAACTATTAGATTGAAAGGGACATTTGCTCTCCCTGCCACCCACACTGCCCCTGCGCCCCGCCACTGATAGCTGAATTGCCTCATTAGCTGGCAGAAGGCAGCGCTGGCTGTGGCTGGCACAGCCACCCTGCAATGAGGCTTGACCTCGCAGGTGCCTAGCTCAAGGAGAGACTGGATGATGATAGACGCCACTGGGTTGTTCTAGGGTGGACACAGAGCAGCACGCTGTATGGCTTTATCAGGTATAAAACTAAGTGCTTCTTCGCTTTTCTAAAACAGCTTCTCAGGCAAAATTTCACAGTGATCCAAAAAAAAAAAAAAAAGACAGGGACAGAATAAAGGGAAAAAGTAGGTGATTAAATAGTTAATCCCACTAGGGGATTATAAGTAGAAAAAATATGAGAGACCTCTGTAAGTTAACGATTACTCAAGAAAGCAGGCTTGCTTAGCAACAAACGCAGGCAACAGAAGCACAGGACATGTTCCCAAACAATAAAACAATGGTGGCATGAGATCCACATCCTCTCCAGTGAGCTCAGTAGGTTAATGATCCCAGGACATGCTCTCTGCACATAAAAAGCAGTAATCTGTGGACCCAGCTTGACCATGTAGGGGCAAGAAAACGCTCCTGCCCAACCTGGAGGAGGAGCTGATGACGGAAACGTGACCTTTACTCAAGAAAGACAAAGCAGTTCTCCTCCCCTCCACTTTGTTGTTGATTATAGAACTGCAGCCCAGTAACTTCTTGGGGCACAGTATTTCTTACCCGCCCACATGTAAGCCTCGTAAGCATCCTATTAAATCACTTCTTATCTATCACTCTGCCTCTCACTGAAGTCTCTTCTGCATTGAGACATAAAGGACTATGGTACTGCATCTCTTTGGAGCCCCTGGAACAACACCTAATAGTTTCAGAAAGACGGTCCCAAAGCAAACTTCCCAACAGCAGGGGTGACATCAACCCTCCTCTTAGGAACAGCACGTTCCTTCTCAGATACAGCAAGGAGGAAGGACACTGAAGGCTATCCTTAAGAAACGGGAAAAGTACACATCTAAATCCAGGACTCACTCTCTGGATTTGGTTGATTTTGGAGATGCTGGTTCCTCCTGTTTTTATCTATTTTGTTTTCAGTCCTTAACTTCTTGATGTTATGGCAGCAAACTCTAAAATTAGAAAGCTCTTTCCTGCCCTGGCCACAGTGACAATTGTCTCCGTTGTCCAACCAATTTTTAAATATCCTTTATGGCTGAAATTCAAGATTATTTTGCTTAGAAAGTTCTTCTCAAAATTTAACCTAAATCCTCCTCTTCTCTTCCCCTCTGTCAATTTATTTTCTTTCATTGAGGCCTCCCCCAAACTTTCAGTACGAGTCCTCTCCCTCTTTTGTTAAAGACATTTTAATTAAGATGCCAGGGTTACATTAGCCTACTTAAGCAACAATCTCCCTTTTATCTAGCGCTCTTCAGTGAAGTCCCGAATCAGCAAAGTGTCTTTCATCAGCCTGTTCCATGTCTCTCTCCTCCCTTTGTTCTGCAGGTTTTGTTGGGTTACAGATTCTCACATTTTAATTCAGCCCTGACTGCTATTCCACACTACATTAATAAATTTGTCTTCACAATGATGCACGCAATGTTGCGCATCTCCTCACATCATTGATTACTGCGGCCTTTGAAGGTTCAAAGGTGTGTCAGATCTACCAGCAAAAAGCAAAAGGAGACCATATTTGATATTTGATATTCTCCAACATCCGAGGTTTCTCTGGGCCCAGTGGTTTGATGTTGAGATGGTAAAACAACAACTGCTTTAAAAAGAGGAGAACGTGTTATAAATATTCAGTTACCATGTAATACTCATTCTTCCTTAAAAGACTGAAGGATCAGGCTCCTTTTTCAAAGTCAGCATTGACAAATACAGCAGCTATTTGATAATGGAGCCCAGGAAATCTATTACGGACCCAAGAGAAATGTGTTAGCAGCCCGGATATTCTGCAAAATGTGCCCCACAGGAAGGGAGAGATTTTGTTTGTTTTCAAATACTTCTCTACGTTGAATTCTTCACGCATTTTACAAATAGAAAAATATCTTTGAAAATCAGTGAGTTCTGGAATATGAGAGGGAACATCTTTTGAGCACTTATTACAGGTTAGACACTGGGTCTTATAAAACATTTTTCTTGATGCTCACACAGCCTCTGAAGGTACCCTGACACACCCTGCTGCAGATCAGGAAACTGGAGCCCAGAAAAGTTATTTCCAGTGACTGGAGGGGCCAGGATTTGAACCCAGACCGCTTTATTTTGAGACTGGACTATTATCCCCACTTCTGGCCTTCTGTGTGTGCTATCTTTTCACGCTAAATGTTTAACTACTGAAAGGATTGTGTTCAGGATCTCTTCTACTTAAACTTACATGTATTACATTTATCCTTTATCTGATATATGAGTTCCATCTCCAATATACATTCAGAATTTGTTTCTCACAAAGGAGTGACATGGGTGGGGTAATCCTGCCCACACAGGGCTCCTGTGAAGGTTGTGGGATGCTCTGTCAACTTCAAACTCTGTTCCAGTATTGGTTTATCGTTTATAAGACGTGGCTCCTGCCTCAGGGATCCCTTCACTCAGGACATCAGTCGCTCTCACATCATATCAAAGTGAAGGGCAAGTCCATTACAGTGGCCTGCGAGGCCCTACGAGGCCCTGCGAGGCTGAGTAGGGCCCAGCCTGCCCCACCTCCTTCACCCTCCAGCCTTGTACCCTACAGCTCTGCCCTGTGCGGACTCCAGTCTGCTGCACTGACCTCCCTGATGGTCTCTGACCACAGACAATCCCTCCGCGGGCCCTTGCACTCGCTGCACCTCATCCAGGAGAGCTCTGCCCCTGGATCTCCACGGCCTGTAGTCGTCCTCAGCCACGCCTTCTCTGCCTCCAAGTGAAGACTGCATGGTATCCTCCCACACTTCCTGCCTCTTCTCTGCTTTCTGTATACCCACCTCACTGTTACCATCTAAGAATCCACATATTTTACTTATTTATATTGTTTTTATCTGCACCCTCTCCCTCCCCATACTAGTACATAAGATCCATGAAGCAGAGATTTGCTTTTTTACCTTTCTTATTTACTGTTCCGACTGTGGTAAACCAGAACAGTCCTTGGCACCTGGTGAGTGCTCAACCGACATATGGATTCAGTGAGTAAGGAGTTAATCTAGTTGAGGAGGCAAACTGAGCCTACGTGGAGGAACACAATCAGTTGAGATGCTTGGCTGTGCTGATTGTTGG
This sequence comes from Oryx dammah, assembly GCF_014754425.2. Taxonomy (NCBI): domain Eukaryota; kingdom Metazoa; phylum Chordata; class Mammalia; order Artiodactyla; family Bovidae; genus Oryx; species Oryx dammah. Next base: position 55,026,608 of record NW_024070197.1, read on the forward strand.
CAGAAACAGAGACTGAGCCTGAGTAAAGGGATCTCAGTGGCAGGTTGGATGCTAACTTGATTTTACAGGACACTTAAGGTTTGGAGGCTTCCCTGATAGCTCAGTGGGTAAAGAACCCACCTGCAATGCAGGAGACCCTGGGTTAATTCCTGGGTTGGGAAGATCCACTGGAGAAGGGCTAGGCTACCCATTCTAGTATTCTTCCTTGTGGCTCAGCTGGTAAAGAATCCACCTGCAATGCAGGAGACCTGGGTTCGATCCCTGGGTTGGGAAGATCCCCTGGAGAAGGGAAAGGCTACCCACTCCAGTATTCTGGCCTGGAGAATTCCACGGACTGTATAGTCCTTGGGGTCGCAAAGAGTCGGACACGACTGAGCAACTTTCACTTTCACTTCATTTAAGGTTTGGAGGGACAAAGCACGGGCTCCCATGCAGAAGAAACAACAGCATAACACTAACATCTTATACTTACTGAATGCTTGGCAGCTATCGGGCATTATCCTAAGCACTTTATAGATATGCCATCACCTCATGGCAAATAGATGCAGAAACAGTGGAAACAGTGACAGACTTTATATTTTTGGGCTGCAAAATCACTGCAGGTGGTGACTACAGCCATGAAATTAAAAGACACTTGCTCCTTGGAAGAAAAGTTATGACCAACCTAGACAGCATATTAAAAAGCAGAGACATTACTTTGCCAACCAAGGTCTGTCTAGTCAAAGCTATGGTTTTTCCAGTAGTCATGTATGGATGTGAAAGTTGGACAATAAAGAAAGTTGAGTACTGAAGAATTGATGCCTTTGAACTGTGGTGTTGGAGAAGACTCTTGAGAGTCCCTTGGACAGCAAGGAGATCCAACCAGTCCATCCTAAAGGAGATCAGTCCTGAATATTCATTGGAAGGACTGATGCTGAAGCTGAAATTCCAATACTCTGGCCACCTGATGAGAAGAACTGACTCACTGGAAAAGACCCTGATGCTGGGAAAGATTGAAGGCAGGAGGAGAAGGGGACGACAAAGGATGAGATGGTTGGATGGCATCACTGACTCAATGGACATGAATCTGAGTAAACTTCGGGAGTTGGTGATGGACAGGGAGGCCTGGGGTGCTGCAGTCCATGGGGTCGCAAAGAGTTTGGACACAACTGAGTGACTGAGCTGAACCAAACTGATTGTTAACCACATGATGTGGATGAGAAAACAGAGGTACAGGGAAGTTAAGTAATTTGCAGAGACTAGTTCAAAGTTTAAAGAAACATAAGGTTTGGAATAATAGCAATGTGGGTCCTTACTCTAAGGATTAGAGGTAATAGAAATAAAGTACTTAGCTTCTAGAAGGTTCTCACTAAATGATGACTGTCATTATCAATACAACAGGTAGGCCGGAGAGATTACAACCAGCATTTTGGTGTTCTTTCCTTTCTTTCTCATGCCATAAAAATGGGCGGATGCATGAGTTTAAACATGCTTGTGAACTCCTTCCCTTTGACCTGCAGAAGTTTCTGTCTTGTGTTGGACACACTGGGCAGCAACGATGACTATTCTCTAAGGTTATGGACATTCTATATTTGAAGGAGCTTCAACATCTGAGTCAGAGGCTGGAAGATCAGACAAAAAGATCACTGCTCTGAAAGTAGCATCTTCTAGGTCCAAGAAGTAGCATCTTCCCCGTCACCCAGCCTTTAACGTGGAATATTTATAAGATGCCCGTAGAGTCTGTCCATACGTTGTCTGCTACACCTGCCTGCCATTTACTGTAAGAGACTGTTTAGAACAGTGGTTAAAGGCGTAACTGTTAGTTTGAAGGTCTGTGTTCAAATCCCAGCTCTGCAACTTACTAGCAATGTGCTAAAACTATTCAACTATTCTGAGCAACAGTTTTAAGTATAAAATGGATATTGTAATAGTATCTACATCATAGGGTTGTTATGTGTGTGTACAAACCCACACACACATATATATATATATACAGAGTTCAAGTGTTGGCTATTACTTTTCTTTTAGGGTCCTTGAGGGTACATTCTATAGTGATATTTCTCCTTTACCTGTAAAGATAGTTAGTTCTGAACTCAAAGAACCAACTATCAGTTTCAATTAAACTGTGTAGGCTCACATTTATTTTTACCTCTTTTCCCAGTGCTCACATCTTATCTGTTTCAAAACTCTCATGATTCACGCCTCAGAATTTTTATCAGAATCAAAACGCTTCAAAGGAGTAACAAAAATAAAATCTTAAGAGGAGCTGTGCATAGGGTGTCGGGGAAAGACATATCACACAGAGAGAGGAGAAAGATAAGGATGGCAGCGGATGTCTTGTCAGAACCAACACTAGGCTGAAGACCATGGAACAAATCTTTCAAGTACTCAAAGAAAAAATATCAACCTGGAATTCCAAACGTGGCAGAAATATCTCCCCAAATTAAAAGTGAAATAAAGACATCTTTTTATAGAGAAAAGGTGAAAGAATTCAACACCAACAGAAGACTGCCATTAAAAAAAAGTGGAACAGTATTTCAGGTGGAAGGAAAAAGATATCAGATGGAAATATGGATCTATACAAACAAATAAAAAGCACAAGAGATAAATATTATAATAGTATGCATCTTTTACTCTATCTTTTATATAAGGTAATTGAGGAAGTAATTGAAAAAGGTCTTGAAAAGGAAACTAAACTTTATTTTGGTTAAAGCAAAAATAACCATGTATTGTAGGGTTTATTTACAACACATGATAAAGAAAAATGGATGTGGAAGTATTAATTCGTAGTTTGCAAGGTTGTTACTCTCTGCGTGAAGTGCCACAGCATCCTTTGAAGGTAAACTGTGGTAAGTTGAAGATATATACTCTAAATCCCAATGCAATCACTGAAATAACCAAACAAAGAATGTTGCTTGAGGCCACACTCTTCAGTTTGGTCCCCAATATTACTTTTTTTTTTTTCTTTGCTGTGCTGCGTGGCATGCAAGATCTTAGTTCCTCCACCAGGGATCAAACCTGTGCCCTGACAACATCTTATGGAAAAACCTGCATGAAATTTTTGGTCAAGTCAGTGCTTTCTCCTATATGTGCTAGATCCTTGGGACGAGTGACATTTCTCATCTGGACAATTCCAAAAACCTCTAAGTGGATATGTACCATAAGAAGAAATGAACAGATGAAGCCAAGATTCTTCTTTGGTTACAGTGTGGTCTACTCTACTCTCTTAGCCTGACATTCAAGGCCCTCTAAAATCAGAGCTCAGACAACTTTTCTAATTTTCTTTCTCTAATGAAATCACCAACTTTAGATCAAATGCTATTGCATCGTGTTCACCTAACAGGTGTAATGCCTTCCTGCTTTCGTATATTACCCCACAACGTCCATCTTTACTGAAATGTCCTTCCTACTTAAATTCCAAGGATGCTACCTCCTCCCAGAAGCATTCCTTGATCATTCCATCGAGTGAATTGAGGAAGAAAGGGTGGGAGAAGTTGTCACCCAGGCAGTCAGATTGTCCCTAGTAATTAGCAGGGTTTTGGCTGTACTAGTAAGATGACTCCTAGAACCCTGCTACAGTACCTCCGATGCAACAGTGAAATGGCTTTAATTATTTTACAGGCTTTGATCATGCATGTCTGTATTAATTCTTAGACTTTTCATCTTGCAAAGTCTAATTCACTTTTTTTTTTAAGACGTTCAATCACAGTAATGCCATAATGTTGGACTCTATTCAGTCTTCTTGAGGTGTAAAAAGGGCCAAACTTGGAAAAAAAAGACTAATGTAATATCTTAAAAGGAGTTTCAGATTATTAGATTGCCAAGAATCATACCTTGTTATTACATGAACTATAACAGAGATGTGGGTTTGATTCCTGAGTCAGGAAGATCCTCTGGAGAAGGAAATGGCAACCCACTCCAGTGTTCTTGCCTGGGAAATCCCTTGGACAGAGGAGCCTGGTGGGCTACAGTCCCTGGGGTCGCCAAGAGTCAGACACGACTGAGCAACTAAACAACAACAATGGCTCTTGGGCTGTGTGCATATATGTGCAGGAATGTGTCATATCTGTTAGACTAAATGCTTCTTTTTAAAGATAAAAACAATGGCAACTGAATCTCCCATTTATATGGCAGCATAAGCTTTCATTGAGCAAAACTGAGTCTCAGAAAGGGCTTCTCTGGTGACTCAGATGGTAAAGAATCCACCTGCAATGCAGGAGACCCAGGTTCAATCCGTGGGTCAGGAAGGCTCAGAAAAGTTAAGCAACTAGTCCAAAGCACACAGAGAATCGGTGACAGGTGGGGATGTATTGATTTGAATTTATATCAATATTTCTCCAGAAGTACACTCAATCTTGACATTATTCAAAGGAGAAAATTACATTTTTTTTTAAATTTACAAAGGTGTTTAGAGGATTTTGTTTTATGAGAATTGGAAAACCACTTCAGCATGGTTCTGACTTTCAAAGGCATTGGAACTTGTTCCTTTAAACGAAAACTTAGATATTAAGAACTCTGGTGTGAAAATCATCACTTTCAAGTTCAAACTGACAGTAGTCTTGAATCTACTCTTGCGGTTAATTAGAAGTTAAAGAGAAAATATCACACTTGATTAGCACAGTATCGTTTACATATGCGACCTTGTTGGTTCCCTCCCAGCACATAGCTGTGGTCAGTCCAAGGGAATTAAACCCAAATTGACTGACTCCACGCTGACACATGACTGTAAAGCACAGACTCGCATATTATGGATTTAAATTGGGCTTCAGCAGAGATTCTCAGTCCTGAAAATTGAAATCATGAGTCGTGATGGCAATAAAGTGATCATGAAATATGGTCATGGCCCAGGGATAATTTTTCTGTAATTGCACTTTCATTTCTGTGGTCAGTCCTTTAGCTATGGTACAGAGAGGAGGCTTTCTATCTTGTTACCAGAGCTGTTGGAGAGCTACTCCAAGAACAGGGACACTGTTGAAGTCTGCAGTTCCCTGAGTGAGCCTTCTCTCTGGGACGACGTTTAGTTTCCTGTTTGGTCTCTGGGTTGTTCTCGGAGAGAGCTGTGGGGCTCCTATGATAATTCATGTTAGTTGGACTGATCCCCATGTTGTTGGTAAAATCAGTATACGAAAGTAACCATAGCATTTCCTCAGAACAAATCCAAATGTGCCCAATTGGAGAAAGTCATGTCAAAGAGTCGATTACTCCTATGATGTAATAAGTGCTGGAGGAGACAGAAGCTGAGTAGGGAATGACGGGGAAATAGAACATGGAGTTCACCTCACCTGAAAGAGCCAGGGTGTGAGTGTTTCTTTTGTAGACAGAGGTTGAATGAGCCCCCAAATTCCTAATTTAACTAAGTGAGCAATATTAAGGATGAAGAGAAAAACAAGGTACTTTTATAACAATTTTCACTCTCACATTCCATCAGCAGATGGTAACCACAAAGTTTTCCCCTATCAACTCAGAATTATTTGGCTTCTGTACAAAAGCCTGGGCAAAAACACTATGACCATTTATTTCATAAGTTGAAGCAGGTCTGCAAAATGTTCAGATATTCCTCCACACAGATATTAAGCCATGTTATACTTAGGAAAAATTAATTTGCTGGATTAACAATCTCACAGAAGAGTCCAGATTTGCTCAGTGAGACTACATAAGGTTAGATTCCCTCTTTTCAGGGCAATAATAGGAATGTCTGAGAGAAGCTAGAGGAACCTGGATTTCCAATAAAACAGAAGAGACAGCTAATAAGAATCACAACAGTTTTAAAGCGGCAGGAAAAAAAAAGTTGTAATAAAAGATGAAGAAAGGGGAAAACTAGTAACAAAAGAAGACAGATGAAGCCCGTTTAAGGTTTCTATCGATCAGCACTATTTTATTATATCAGTACGGTGCTAAAAAGGAACTAGGGCTGACAAGTTAATGAACTCTAGTTAGAAATTTCCAGATGAAGATGAGAATGGCATTAGCACCTGCCTTGTCCTAATCATCTGAGACTCCCTTGCGTAAACGTCTTGATCATTACAAAGGAGCCCAAATTATCTGCACTAACAATAACCATCAATCAAATGCTAAGAAGACAAAGGTTGTGAAAATCAATGCAGGGGCAATGGAGGCACTTAACTGAAACTAGGCTGGCCTTGAACTTGAGGACCCCAGTTCTAGTCCCTGCTTCCCTGGTGTCTCAGACCGTGCTCTGCCTTTACTGTGTCACTTTGAGTAAGTCTTCCAAATCTTTCTGAATCCAGCATGTTCTTCTGTTAAATGGGAATACCAATACCTATCTTGACAGACTATAATGAAGACTGAATGAGCCATCAGGTATGGATTACTACTATTTCAAAGTTCTACTTTGTAGGATAATGTCAAATGAATTAGAACTTAGAGGTTCTTTTAGACTAAGCATTCTTAATGCCAACATCGCCATGGGAAAACTTCCAGATTCTTTGGACCTATCAAAATTATTTGTAAAATTCTATTTGTTACCTGCAGATGTGAGGGCTGCTTTTATTGTCCAAAAGTTTAAGAAATATTTGGATTGAAGGTATCTTTCACTTTTCTACATTGTTTATGATCTTATTTTTTAATGATTCATAAAACAAATATCTATTCAACACCTACCACATTGCATGCACAGTTCTAGGCGGTGGGGGTACAGTAGTGAACCAAACAGAAAAAAACTATGTCCCTCAAAAAGCAAATAGTCTTGCAGATTTGTTCTTCAGGATAACCTCATGTATCTAGGCATTCATATCTAAACTGTACATTTAGAGAGAGGTGGGAATAGACATTACTCATGCAACAAGCATGGTGTTCTGGTTTGAGCTGACTAAATTTCCAGTGGAGACTCATTCCAATAGCCTAGGAATGAATGCAGGTATAAGGGGCTGGAATTCAGGTCAGACCTGCCCATTTTGCCTGGTGAATGTGAAATGTGTTTAGGGTGTTCATCCTTTGAGATTTTCATAGAGAATAGCAACAGCATGTTGATTTGGACACTGGGCTTCTCAGACTATACTGAGGGGGAAGCAATGATCCTTCTAACTGCTGGTTGAGAATGTGCTGTGAAGAAACAATTCAACTTAAGGTAAAGAGTTATCAAATGTTCACAGAACATTGTTTTTCTGATAGTAGAAGATGGTAAAGGAAGGAGTAGGGAGAGAGGAAGAGGCAAAGATGGAAGACAGAGAAAAGAGAGGAAGGAAGGGCAGGAGAGGGAGGAAGGGAGGAGACCACCGAAATATTTCACAGAGGAGAACAGTTCAATGTTTACAAACATATTGGCTTGTCAACTTGAAGATATACTGTGCAGCCTTTAAAAATAAGGAGATGATGGAGCAATATAGAAAATGTTCATCATAAAATAAGTGGAAAAATTACAGCACAAACTTGTGTCTACACCATGTGCATATATGTGCAATATATTTGGATGAGAAACAGAAGGGAATGTTAACTGAATGTTTTTCTAGGGGATCATGAATTTTTTTTTCCAAAATAGTTTTAATGCTGTTATAGATTTCACAGCACACAAACTTAAAAAAAAACCCATATGTTCCCAGATTTGTTTTTATTAGTCTGTATTGTAATGAATGTTGAAGTCTGGTCTGGAAACCAAATCTGCTTTGAAAATAAAGGGTCTAATTATTGTTCTAACTTTTAATCACCAGCTTGTGCAGTCTGAGCAGACAGGCTGGGAAGACTTGCGAGTCAGTCTGACGGAATTATTGAGAGTGAAGAGACTGCACTGAAAATGCTGCTTTCTTTCCTCACTTGAACTTGAGCAGAGAAAATAAAGTCTCAGCATTTCCACCAGAGGGTCTAGCTCTCATGATCTTGGTTTTCATTCATGCTGGAGCTTGCCTGCTCAAATGCCAGTCTTTAAATTCGATAACCCAGCCCCTTCCCTTCCATACTTCTCGCATAAATTTGAGAGACTTTGGAGGAAACTGGACTGTTCACTGGTATCTTGCTACTCAAGCACAGACCTCAGAGCATTGCCTAGAAGCTTGTCAGAACCCAATGCCCCACCCCAGAGACATGGAATCAGAACCTTAATTTTCACAGGATCAACCCCCCCACACATCAAAATCTGTATGCACATCAAAGTCTGAGATGTACTTATCTACACAATAACTGCAGACTTTTGGCTCTTGTCTGTTTACACAGATCAGATCTCACCTCCTATTTGTAGCCCTTAGAGCAAAATCACGTGAGATAGAAATACGTGCAAAGAAGACATGATCCTGTATTTTATGATGTTGCCAGTCTGTATCACATTCTAGATCAAGAATATGCCCTCAAGGCAATTTCCCACTGGACTATAAGTTTCTTCTCCTACTTCCAGGGATAGTGGGTAGGGAATCAGTCCGCGTGGTTCACTATTGTAGCAGCCAGACGTGACACCATACGTGGTTACACTTGGGGATCCAAGGTCACGGAGTGGCACCGTAAATGGTCACCCTTGGGGAGCTGAGGTCATGGATTAGGTGAGTGTGATTAGGAGCCCAGGGAATCCATGAGGTATATCTATATATGCACAGTAGCCTAGAACATAAGCTATGTGGTGGCAGGAAGTATCTGCTGCATGCCTAGCGGGTAGAACAGTGCTTGCCACACAGGAGACACTTGAGTGATGATTAAATAGCATAGTCAATGGTATTAATTGTACAATGGAAACCATTTTTATAAACTAAAATTGAAGAAGGACTGAAAAGCTATGAGCTCATGACCAGATACAGGATGGGGTGATAGGGCTTTGCCATTTACAGGCTATGCGTCTTGGTTCACACAACTATACCACGGGGGTGATATCCACCTCACACACTGCTGGGATGTTTAACCAAATGTGTATTTAGATTTAAATCTACAGAGATGGAAAGTCATTTGTAGAAATCTAGCCCAAGGGTCAGCACATTTCGTAAGCAAGCAGACAGTGATTACTTCAGGCTTTGTGGGCTGTACCGTTTCTATTATTTAATTTTTATTTTTTAGTATTTGTTTATTTTTGGCCATGCCACATGACTTGTAGTATCTTTGTTCTCCAACCAGACACTGAACTCAGGCCCTCGGCAGTGGGAGTGCAGAGTCAGAGTCCTAACCACTGGGCTGCCAGGGACTTCCTCCAGCCCATAATGTTTCTGCTACAACTACTCAACTCTGCCCTGGCACCAAGCAGTCATAGGCAATAAATCGATGAATGGGTGTGACTGCATTTCAATGAAACTTTGAATTTTATTTATTGATAAAATCAGGTAGTGGGTCACATTTGGCATGTGGGCTGTAAGTTGGTTAACCAGTGTCCTAAACTTCTGTGTATGTTAGTAATCATTACTCACCAGCTTCTAAATGCTAGCAAGAAACTTGGCATAGAGCTTAGTTATTTGCTTGAAGTATTTTCTAATCATTAAAACTTAAGATACCAGATGGGGATATATACAGAGTTTTAAACATGTTGAATCACGTAAAAGACCAAACTTCTTTAGAGAAGCTTTGTTACATAGGGCATTTAAAACTTTACTCTCACCATAATACCTCTTTACTTTATCAGACAGAAACTCAGAGCAGGCACATGAAAAGATGCTCCTCATTTCTAGTTATTAGAGAAATGCAAATCAAAGCAACAAAAAGTACTACCTCACACTAGTCAGAATGGCCATCGTTCAAGTCTACAAAGAACAAATGCTGGAGAGGGCGTGGAGAAAAGGAAACCCTCTCTTACCATTAGTGGAAATGTAAATTGGGAGAGCCGCCAAGGAAAACAACATGGGAGATACCCCAAAAATAAAAACTAGAGTTGCCATATGACCCAGCAATCCCACTCCTGGGCATATACCCAGATAGAACTTTCATTTGAAAAGATACACGCACCCCACGTGGTCATAGCAGCACTATTGACAACAGCCAAGACAAGGAAAAATCTAAATGTCCATCAGCAGATGAATGGATAAAGAAGAGGTGGCACATTTATACGGTGGACTATTACTTAGTCATTGAATTAATGACAGAATGCCATTTGCAGCAACATGGATGGACTCAGAGATTATCACACCCAGTGAAGGAAGTCAGCAAGCAGAAGACAGATACCATAGACGTTACTTATATGTGGAATCTAAAATAGAACACAAATCAACATATCTATGAAACAAGAACAGACTCAGAAATAGAGAGAACAGACCTGTGATTGCCAAGGGGGCGGGGAAGAGAGGAGGATTAGGCGTTTGGGATTAGCAAAGTATTATATATAGGTTGAATATGCGAAAAGGTCTTAGTGTATAGCACACAGAACCACTTTCAATATCTTGTGATAAAGCATAATGAAAAGAATATGAAAAAAGAACACATATATGTGTATGACTGAGCCACTCTGCTGTACAGCAGAAATTAACACCCTCTTGTAAATCAAATAAACCTCAATTAAAAAAAAAAAAAAAAAAAAAAAACAAGACAGAGGCCCAGACTCAGAAAGAGAAATCAGTTTACACAAGACTGTATCAGTAATGGCTTTCAGAACTGCAGGTTATTGGTTCTAGGTCAGACCTATCTCTAGGTCAAGACTCTGGGATTATCATGTGGCTCTTTGGGCAAGAGTCATCTGGAAACATGAAAAAGTATTGCAAAGTATGTCCAAAGCAAGTCAACAGGCTGCTTTTTGCTCTATTGTTACGGCGACAATCCTGACATTTAAAGTCATAGCTCTGTGTGTTATACGCCTAACAGACAGCAGGGAAACAAAAATCATGAAACTCGGCAAGGTACCTTCAGCACAAGAAAAATAACAAGTCAGAGTCAAACCCACCACATGTCAACACATGCTAAAGACGTAGGAATTTTGACAAGTCTTGCTGTTGTGAGCCAAAAGGGGAGTGCACATTTGAATTAAGGCAAAGTCAGAAGAGCAGGCTCTTCCTAAATACTCCTATGATACCAAGTGCGTGCATGAGCTGGGAGCCATCCCTAGGGAAGTCCTGCCCAAGGCTGATGCTTGTTCTGTAGCAAGTGCTGAGTAAAGGTGATAACCACAGCTCTTCTTCCCCGACTTCTCTTGTTACTAACACCATGGAACCATCCTGCTAAGCATCTCTCTGTGTACGGCCATTTTAAATTAGGACCTATTTTGTGTTCAACAGTAAGTGGACTTGAGTGTTTGAAGAAAATGTTCTTAGATTTAAAAGTTCCATAAATGAACAAGAACATTCAGTTCAGTTCAGTTCAGTCGCTCAGTCGTGTCCGACTCTGCGACCCCATGAATCGCAGCACGCTAGGCCTCCCTGTCCATCACCAACTCCCGGAGTTCACTCAGACTCACGTCCATCGAGTCAGTGATGCCGTCCAGCCATCTCATCCTTGGTTGTCCCCTTCTCCTACTGCCCCCAATCCCTCCCAGCATCAAAGTCTTTTCCAATGAGTCAACTCTTCGCATGAGGTGGCCAAAGTACTGGAGTTTCAGCTTTAGCATCATTCCTTCCAAAGAAATCCCAGGGCTCATCTCCTTCAGAATGGACTGGTTGGACTCTCCTTGCAGTCCAAGGGACTCTCAAGAGTCTTCTCCAACACCACAGTTCAAAAGCAACAATTCTTCGGCGCTCAGCCTTCTTCACAGTCCAACTCTCACATCCATACATGACTACTGGAAAAACCATAGCCTTGACTAGACAGACCTTAGTCGGCAAAGTAATGTCTCTGCTTTAACAAGAACATTAGTAAATAATAATAGGGATTCGTTACACTGTGGGTGTCACGTTAAGCTTTACAGTTATAATAAATGTAGAGTGTTTTAATCTCATTATTTTGACCTTGCTAGTTTTTAATATATATTTCAAAGCAGATAAAATGAATCAGGATTGAATTAACAATTTTTATCCAGTAACATTTCTCTAGAAAACTCTATTAAACCAAATTAAATCACTGTTCAGTTTTCTACACAGCATAGTCAAGCAATTTAAAATTCTAAAATAATTCAATTTTATTGATAAAATTATTTTCATCAGGATTAATTATGCTGGTTATAAATTTTATGCCAAATATTTGATTCACTGACTGCTTTTTGCCAAATTAAAATTTTCAAACAGCAACTTTTGTTTTGTGGGTTCTGTTTTGTGGCTTTATTCTCTCACACCCAATTTTGCAGTTCTATATTTCTGATAAGAAGTTTTGATTCTTACATCAATTTCTAGTAAATAATAAAATTTCCTCTGTGCAGTTCTGGCCACTGTCACTTAATTTTGTTCTCATTCTTTGACCAAGTCTAATTTTTCACAGGACATTTTTTTTGTGTGGTTTTCCATGATCCCAGCAATATTTGATCCTTCAGCCAATTTTTCTTCCCCAACAAGTTTTACTGTTTGCAGTTTTAGCCACTGCTTGTTTTATTTCGTGTGTATCATCTCTAGCCGCAATACATTAATTGCATTCAAGACTGGTGGTCTGTATCTATTTCTTGGAATAAAGAACACAAGTAAAGCAAAGACATACACCTGAGTTTAAAGCAAGGTCCAAATGCCAAAGGCAAAACAGCAGTGTCAAAATGTCCTGGTTTGAAAATCAGAAGTTAAAGTTATATGAAATATAGGAATGGAAAATCTAATTTAGACTGTAAAAGATAGAGATTCAGCTCAGATCAGATCTAGGCTGCAATGGCTCTTTATAATCATTATCTCCTGGGGTCTTCACTACACCTCCAGCAGGCAGGAATGATCCCCATTTTACAGACTGGGAAGCCAAGGCTCAGAGTATGTGGCCCAGGATTGTATAGTTTATAAAAGTCAGAGCTGGAATTTAAACTCTGTGGCTCTCAGTCACTAACACTCTGTATTGTTTAGGCTCAAGGAATTACTGAGTTTTTTTAGGGAAACCAGACTGTCTTGCAGTCAAAAGGCTACCTCTAAGAAAACCTCTCTTACCTTGAACCTGATATAACTTTAAAGAGATCAGTGCCTTGCCATCTGAGTTTGATATTTTATTCATCATTTGGTCTTGGGCCACCATCCATCCATCATGGGTCAGAGGCCCTGGTGCCTTGGTTTGTTCTCTTTTAGAATAGTTGGACGCCTTTCTTGGGCTTCCCTGGTGGCTCAGATGGTAAAGAATCTGCCTGCAATGCAGGAGACCTGGGTTCAACCCTTGGGTTGGGAAGATCCCCTGGAGAAGGGAATGGCAAACCACTCCAGTATTCTTGCCTGGAAAATTCCATGGATAGAGGAGCCTGGTGGGCTACAATCCATGGTGTCACAAAGAGTCAGATAAAGCTGAGTGACTTTCACTCACTCAGAGAAGTTGGACACCTGCCTTAGGTGTAGGAACCTGTGCTGATTTCAGACAAATGTGTTTAATTCTCCCAATAAAGGGTATGAGCTGGGAACAGTGCGGCATTCACAGTGACACTCAGAATATTTCTGAATTAATAGGTATTCCAGTGAAAAAAGTAAAAGTTCTGTATTTACTCTGTCAAAATGCTGAATATAGTAACTATCCCACATCAAGGGCCTCGGTGTGTGTGGAGGCTCTGAGAGAAGTCCTGCAAGTAGGAAAATAAATCCAAGTTTCCCCAAATATGGCTGGCTCACCCTTCTCAGGATGGGTGAATAACGCATCAGTCATCCTGTAACCATGTGGGAACAAGTATGAGGGTTAAAATCAGCAAATTAAGGATGGTGGGATAAACCAGAGGAATAAACTGATTTTCTCATGGCATTGTTGAGCAGCTGAACCAGCCCCAGCAATCATCTATCCTGGGACTTCATGTTAAATAAGAAATATAACCCCTCCTTAATATAAGCGATTCTTATCAGGCTTGTTGGTGGGTATTTGGAGAATCAAGCCAACCCATTGTCATTTCCACTGTAGTTATGGAAGAATTTGAGCTCCTGCAGCCGAATGCAACCCGAAGTGATACCTTTTCAACATTTATGGACCAAATGAATATGTTTTCCCACCACCTTGGAGGTTGAAAGCACAATGTTTTCTGAAGGTGAGTCATGAGTTCTCCTTGACAAATATGCTCTAAGAATAGGGTTTCCATGGTCATTCTTACACAGAGCACCTCAACTCCAAAGGGAATGTGAGTAAACATGAGAGCGAAAAGTGCAGGAAGAAACAAGCAAAAACTCCTGACATTCCACATCAAAACAAGTACTTTGGAAGGCACAGATTCTCTCTCTGGCTTGTTGCTGTTTAGTTGCTGAGTCGTATCCAACCCTTTGGTGACTGTATGGACTGTAGCCCGCCAGGCTTCTCTGTCCATGGGACTTCCTAGGCAAGAATCCTGGAGTGGGTTGCTATTTCCTTCTCCAGGGGATCTTCCCCACCCAGGGAACCCACATCTTCTGCACTGGCAGGTGGATTCTTTACTACCGAGCCATCAGGGACGCTCCTCTCCCTGGCGAGCCCTTGCTAAATCTGCCCCAGTCACATAAATTGCCACCAGCTGATAATACAATCAATTGGCTCCAATCTTTTGTTTACGTGATCATTAGTTCAAAATCAGAGACAATTTGCTGGGTGTGAAAAACGCTACCTCTGGCACCTGAATTTACATTTGAAAACAGATTTGGGTCACATTAGGCTTTTAGGACAGCCTCTTCTAGAAGTCAGTGCAGCAACAAAGCATGATAAAAATTATGACAGGTCTGCAGCCGCGTGCTAAACTCACTGTAAATTTCAGGTCTCCAAAGAGCCACAGTTGGTAAAGTATTATTGATGAGATGGTGAGACTTACCTGGAGCCATCTTTCTTGATGATTTAAAATTGACAACTCAACTTAATAAAACATAACTTGAGATAGGCAGAAGGGTGTTATAATAGTCTGATGGCCTTTGTTATATTTAGCTTCTGATCAGATGATTAATATAAGGCATGTTAAACAACCACTGAGCTGCTAAGATTTAAAAAGTTCTAAGCACTGAGAGAGTGGAAGTCTCTTCAGTTCATAGCTTGAGGTGCATGTGAAAAAGAAGTTTCCAACCATAGCTCTAACTGAGTTTCTCTTTGACTTGGCATCTTTTCCAATACCAATTTCATTTTTCATATTATTGGAAGCTGGCATAGAGTAGGAGAGAGAGAGAGACAGAATTTCAGTGGTGCTGATGTGTTTGGGAATCTGTTGCTCAGAGGTTCTTCGGCTCTGGGAGTGTCAGGAACTTTTCCAAATATCAATTTTCACATCCACAGTCTGGGGACAGTGACCGCTTCCCTCCTCCAGAGAGTGTGCAGGACCACACAGGTGAACACTGAGTGCACGCGTCTTCCTTCTAGCTTTCCTATCCTTAGTATCCTGACTAACCTCATCATAGCCTTGTTTATCCTGCTCAGTGTGAAGTTATGTAAACTATCCTAATGCTTTATTCACACAGGCAGGACATACAGTGAATACACACAAAAACACCCGTCGGGAGTTCCCCTCAAGGGTATTTTGAGAATCAAGTAAGAGACTGTATTTAAAACTCTGTATCCACACCAATTCATTATCACTTCCCCTTTATAGTTAAGGGAGAGTATGAGCTCTTATAAATATCCAATTACTATATATTTAGTGAAGAGATTTAGAGAGCATGAAAGCATATCAGCTCCTATTGTGGTTTTGAATCATTCTTATTAAGGATCAAGTTAATTGCTCCCAAACTTATTACTTATTTTCCCACAAAAAAATAAACCATATTACCAAAAAAAAAAGTCTGAGGAAAAAGAAGACGCCATTCAAAACATGCCATCTGGGAAGAGATATAAAACGTATTTTTTTTCCCTTTGCATGTCTTGTAAAATGAATGTGTGAATTCATTATTGCTGTTAAAACAGCAGCATCAAATGCTTTGCTAATTAATATTGACCCTGTAGTGGAGGAACGTTTTCTGGTCTTTCCTATGTAAGCTGTTCTCGTACCAGCTCTCCCTATTCTTGCTTGTATAACATAATTCTCGAACTGAAGTTTCATTTTCATGGCGCCAGTCCATCACTCCAGCTTAGTAAGATCTTTCTGTATTTGGAAAAATGTCATCTCCAGGATTAGATAGTACTCTCTTTCTTTAAAAGGCTATTCACGCCCTTGTCTTCAGCCTCTAGAAACAGGATCCTTGGTCTAGGTGGGTGTCCCCAATATGTATCCAGAGCACCCTGTAACTCACGTTAGCACGGTTGTGATCTCCTCTTCCGTATCTGTCCTCACCCTTGTACTATTAAGGGGCTTCCCTGGTGGCTCAGACAGTAAATTATCTGCCTGCAGTGAAGGAGACCTGGGTTCGAGCCCTGGGTTGTGAAGATCCCCTGGAGTAGTGAATGGCAGCCCACTGCAGTATTCTTGCCTAAAGAATCCCAGGGACAGAGGAGCCTGACGGGCTACTATTAGGCTCACGCATCTGTCTCATTATGAAACAGAAACTGGGTCTGCCACTGTGGTTGGTACATAGTAAGTGCTCAATAGATAGCAGCTAAAATAATCAGATTGTTTTGAATCTATTTCCTTAAAGTTAAAAGACTCTCTATAGACTTGGAGAGGCTTCTTTACTAATAGGGACTGCAAAACAACCCACTTTCTGCCAGGCTTCCCTTGATAATCTTCCTTACGGGTCAGAATAAAGTTCTCCTTGCTGCTTCTGTATTTTGAGAGACAGACTTTTCACTGCTCAAGACTGTGCTAGACACAGCAGACTTCTTTGATTTTAATAGTGCCAGATTCTTTGCAAGTATGTATTAGCTGAGGACATTGAGGCTGGTTACTATCTGAATCTTAGTTTTTACGTCTTTAAAGGGGTTAATAATAAGATATATATCACAGATTTATCATGAAAATTGTATTGGACAGTTATAGTGTATGCAAAGTGTTTAGTTGAGTACTTGGATGTAGGGGGATGAGATGTGGCTGAAATCCCTTTCTCCATTTATTCTCATTCAGTACATGTCTGACTTGAGCATGGGGAGGGAGGCAACACAATTTTTCCTCCATGCTTTTCACACACGTGTGCTAAGTCACTTCTCCTGTGTGTGACTCTTTGCAACCCTATGGGCCGTAGCTTGCCAGGCTCCTCTGTCCATAGGATTCTCCAGGCAAGAACACTGAAGAATTTCCTTCTCTGGGGGATCTTCCCCATCCAGGGATTGGACTTCTGTCTCTTATGTCTCCTGCAATGGGGAGTAGGATCTTTACCACCAGCGCCACCTGGGAAGCCCCAATTCTCCCTCCATGCTTTTCACACACAGGCACTCACATTTTTTCTGGGTTTGGATTTCTAGCCTCAGTTACTTGGGACAGCTGGCTTTCCCCCCAGTCTGAGACCTGTGGCTGCCTTAAACCAGCTCCGAGAGTAGAGAAATCGGAGGACTGAGATAAAGGGCTCTCCCCACCATGGGTGATCCTAGAGGGAGCACTTTAAAATCATGACTCTTGACACTCCATGTGCAAAAGCAGAGCCTCCTTGACCTTCACCCAGGCCACAGGGCTGCTGTGGAGATCTTAAGGAAACAAAGTTGATGAGGCACTTCAATTTCCTTAAAAAGGGATGAGGCAGAGAAGTCATTTTTATTAGTCTAAATATGAAAGTACTTTTAAATGAGCATCCTAGCTTCGGAAATTTGCTACTTAACTTTAGCTGGTTGACCTTATTCTGTAAGTGTCCATACTAGGCTATAATTAGAAATAAGGTGGTTTTGCAAGACTGTTACCTAGAGGAATTTATATAACATGCATATGTAACTTTGAATGTTTTCAGAAACCATGGGTCATCCAAATAAAGAACGGCATTTTTAATAGACTATTATGCAGCCTCTAAAATCATATTCTCAAAAACACCCTGACAGACACAGTAAAGGCCTCATGATACTTTTACTTTTAAGAAGGGAAGAAGCACATTGGCTTACATGTGATGAGCTCTCTGATCTTTCATTTATATAAGTATAACTGAGAGCAAAAGTTGAATAACAAGGATAAAGACAACAAGGCCAACAAAAAGAGACGTGCCAGGGTTGGGTTAGGCGTTTTAAGCGTACTGTTCCATTATATTCCATTAAGTGCATGGTTCCATTACGTTACTACCTGCATTACTACTTGCATAATGAGAGAATATTACTCTCATTTCAATCTCATTAAAGCACATGTATGGTTGGTATAATTATTACCAACCATATTACCATCCCGTTTTACAGATGGAACGACTTTAGCTCAGAGATATTGTTCCTGGCTTCAGTTCAAATCCGGAATGTGTCAGAGTAAGGTTGATTTTATGCCAGAGGAAAGTTATCCTAATAGTAAATAAGGAAAATAATTCAAATAACCATCAACATAAAGTCAATAAACGGTGGTATGTCCTTACAGTGGGGTGCCCTGAAGCCACTGAAAACCATAGCACAGGGGACGCCACTTCAGGAGGAGCTGAGCAGTGTATCTGATCAACCGTCATGTAGATAACACCTAGAAACTCTTGACACATATAATATAACTACCTGGAAGGACTGGAGAGTGAACTAAAGCAGGAAGAAGCTGGAAGGGAGTGAAGACTTGGAAGAAGACAATGGTACAGCCTGAGTTTCCCATTTTCATGCTCTCAGTCTGCAGATAGGACCATTCAGCATCAGGTGGACAGGTAAGAGTCTCACAGACAGCTCGGTGTCAGTGGCTTACAGGATTCCACAAAGGGCTCAGGATGATAGTGGCCACCGGACCGCAAACGGGGAGAACCCAGAGAAGAGAGACTCAAAGATAGAGACCCCCAACTTCTGTTTATGAACCCTGCCACTAACTCTGCTGATGTGGCCCCTGAGCCATGCACAGTGAGCAGTCTCCAGGCACCAAGTGTCTGAGCTCCCACTCACTGTAGGGCAGATAGATATAGAGCATGCAAGCTTGCATTTAACTGAGCTAAAACCCAAACAGAAGCAAACAAGCAAACAAAAGGCTCTTGTGGGGAACAAAACAAAATCCAGAATTTCTAGATAACATCTTTTACAACACTCAGTGTACAATCCAGTTTTTGATTGGCACTGAAAAGAAGACAGCAGAGAAATACGACCCATTTTCACAAGAAACTGCAATCGATGGAGACCAACTCCAAGGGCCACCAAGATTTTGGAATTAGGAATCAATGGTTTGAAAGCCGCTATTATAATTATGATTATATATCCCCAAAAGTATGATGAAATGATAAGAAATGTTAGTAGAGAAATAAAAATAAACCAAATGGGAATTCTAGGACTGAAAAATAAACAAGGTAAAATATTCACTGGTTAGTCTTAACAGCAAAATGAAGATGAAAGAAAGTCAGTAGACCTGAAGACAAATCAGTAACAATTATTCAACCATGAAAAAAACAGCAAGAAATAAAAAGCACAGACAGATCCTTTTAGGGACCTGTGGGACAATATCAAAAGGTCTAACATGGGTAATTTTTGTCTCAGAGGCTGAGGCAAAAGTGTTTGAAGAAATAATGGCTGGAGATTTCTCAGATATGGTGATACAATAAAATTACAGATTCATATCCAAAGAAGGATAAATACAAAGAGAACTACATGAAGGCCCATCACAGTCAAACTGCTGATGACCCAAGATGAAGAAAAAACCTTCTCAGCAGCCAGAAATCCACCCACATGACCTCTGTTTTATTCATTAAAATGAACTCTAAAAGAGCCGTGAACCTAAATGTAAAAATTAAAGCTGTAGAGATTTTGGAAGAAAAGAGAAAAATATCTTCTCTACTATGGGTGTAGGTATAGATTTCTTAGACTAGCCACAGGAAGCTATGCTCAAAAAGATAGACATTAAAATTAGACTAGCATTAGGAATTTCTGCCCATCGAAAAACATCATTAAAAAATGAATAGTCAGTCCACAGACTGGGATAAAATACTTGCAGAACATATACCTGACTCAGGACTAGTTCCCAGGATATGTAAAGAACTCCTGTAAACCAATGACAAAAAGGCAAAAAAGGGGGCAAAATATGGGAAAAGATACTTCACAAAGGAAGATGTATGAATGACCAATAAGCACAGTCATTAGGGTAGCATAAATCTGCAATGAGATGCCACTACATATGCACAAAAATAACTAAGATTAAGAAGATCAGCAACACCAAATGCTTGTAAAAATGTGCAGTAACTGCCACTCTCATGCATAGTGGGGAGTGGAACAACCACTTTGGAGAAAGACTGACTTATAATACCCAGTATGAATCTACCCAAGGATGCAACAATTTTATTCCTAGGTATTTACTCAAGATAACTGAAAACATATGTCCGTACACTGATCTGTATGTGAGTGATTGTTTAAGTGGTTTATCCATGGCTGCCAAGAGCTGAAATCAACCTAGGCACCCATCAATAAGGAGGGTGAACTAACAAAATGTGCTAAATCTAGGTGACGAAATACTGCTCAGTAACAAAGAATGGACTACGGATATATGCAGCAACATGGGTGAAGCTCTAAAACCTTTTGCTGAGTGACAGAAGTCAAAGAAAAAATACATACATACTGTGTGATTTCATTTACACTGAATTCTAAGAGCAACACAAGTAATCTATGATGGGAAAAATCAGCACAGTGGTAGCCTCTGGAGTAGGGGGTGGGTTGTGGGGTGGGGACAGGTAGTGACTAGAAGGGCCAGAGGGAACTTTCTGGGGTGATGGAGATGGTTTCTATCTTGAAGGGGATTGGGGTTGCATTTATCTGAACCTGTCTGAATGCAAATGTTATATTTAAAATTTGTGGATGTCATAGTATCATAAGTGAGTAAGTAAGTGAAGTCGCTCAGTCGTGTCCAACTCTTTGCGACCTCATGGACTGTAGCCTACCAGGCTCCTCTGTCCATGGGATTTTCCAGGCAATAGTCCTGGAGTGGATTGCCATTTCCTTCTCCAGGGAATCTTCCCAACCCAGGGATCAAACCCGGGTCTCCCGCATTGTACACAGACGCTTTACTGTCTGAGTCACCAGGGAAGTTCGTATATTTATATCCATAATAAAATTCTGGAAAAAAGTTCAGAAACTATTTTATAAAATGGAAGGGCAGGCTCCTCTAATGCTGTGAACAGACCTGCATCTAGTCAAGGAGACATGAGACTTGCAGATCTAACCATCCCTACCCTCATGATAAGCTCCAGACAAGCAAGGCATGGTGGTAGGCTTTGATCCAGATAAAACTTAGAAGACAAGATAAATGCTTTGGTAGTTTCCTGTTTTTATATGGAACATTTGAGAAATTTGGCTCTATTATTTTCTTTTTGGAATATTATCAAACGATGCTCAAAAGCCCTTTGTGCCAGAGGAAAAAAGCCTGGTCAGGCCACCACGTGGAGCTTGATGCCCATATGGGCCACTCGGTCTCCTCGCAGCCCTTTTTCGTGTTCTCCTTCCAGTTTTCTGTTCATTACGCAGGATGTCTGGAATCAGCAGACCTTAGTCCTGGCTCTGCCGTTTATCAGCTTTCAGCCATTTTGCATACTTTCCTTAACACATTTAGAACATTTTTTCCTTCTCTTTCATGGTTTGGTCACAAGGCTGATTCCGCCACTTTAAAGGTAGTGGCACAGTCTAGTTCTACAAATGTGTTGAGAGAATTTTTGTAGCAATTCTGCCTACGAATATGTTTAATATCAAAGAGCTCTAGCTGGTTTGACTTCTAAAAGATACCTTCCATCTGCAGAGCTAATTCACAAATCTACAACCTGTGCCAGAAGCGCAGGGACATCTGATCACAGAGGAGAAGAGGAAGCCTTCCCGATCAAGATCGATAGTCTCTACCGGAAAACCCAGGAAATCCCATATATAGCATTTCCTTGCAGGGACTCCTGTTATAATTC
Organism: Oryx dammah; assembly: GCF_014754425.2. NCBI lineage: Eukaryota > Metazoa > Chordata > Mammalia > Artiodactyla > Bovidae > Oryx > Oryx dammah. The sequence continues at coordinate 55,048,363 of NW_024070197.1, forward strand.
TACAGATATAGTGCCGAAACCCCCCGGCAGAGAACATCAAAGGTCATCTGAGAATGCAGCCACATGACAAGGCGCATAACTTATGCAGTGATCAGAAGCCACAGTCTGGTTCTCTTTGCACCCAGAGTTTGCATACCAAACCCTGCCTGGGCCATTCTATCTCAAGAATGTTGCCATCCACCCCAAGGCTGAGACAGGTGAAAGTGGCAGGGAAGGAAAGGCCCAGCTCAAGCACTTCCGATGAAATGTAACTTTAATGCAAAGAGGGAGATCTCAGGTGGTAAACCTTGGTCGTGCCGTTATCACAAATCTTCACAGGGCCTCTTAGTCTCTCTCTTTGGGGCCCCCCCAGAGCAGACCCTGAGGAAGGACTTGGGTGAAAGTTTACCTTTTGAAAAGTGATGCCAGGAGTCACAAGTAGGAAGTGGGGAGGTGAGGCACAGCAGGGAGACAAGCAAATGAAGGCTGCACTAAAGGGGACCCGCGGGGACCCTCTGGGACCCTCAGAGAGACAGTGGAGAACATGCCCCAGAACTGTCCACACTAAGAACAAGGACACCAGAGAGTCAGTCCAGAGGTCCTGCCCTTCTCCTTGCTTTCCTGACTCAGCAAGCTGTCAAGCGAGGGGCAGAGGCAGGCTCTGGAGAGGCGAGGCTGCCATGCTGAGGGGTGAAGTCCAGGATGGAGCGGGGACACCACAGGGAGGGCGACAGTCTCTGCTCTGCTCTTTGTCTAGTTCAGTGTTTCTCAGACGTGCTTTTAATGTCTGGAATCAGCAGATCTAGATACGAATATTGACTTATAATTGAATATTAATATCATTGAACATTGACTTAGCTACTCACTTACGCTTCTGGCATTTATTTCCTTATCCTTTATAACAGTATCTAATGAAGATTAAGGGAGATGAGGACTGAAGGGCAGTTCCTCAGATTCCTTCACAGAGCAATCATTCCACGATGTACAGCTATTACATCATAGTCTGCGTTGTAAGTATGGCTGACCTTGGAACAACATGGGTTTGAATTGCGTAGGTTCACTTATATGCAGACTTCTTCCAATAAATATAGTACCTACATTTTCATTTCACACGTTCCATACATGTATAACAGCTGTATATGTATACATAAGTACATGCATGTGACAATATTGTGTATATAGAGCATATCACACTAATATATGTTATATTAACTACGTTACTGTATTTACAATTACTGTGGAGAGGTACAATTCTAGGGTAACCGATACAGGGTTCTTCTGCAACCAGGCAGGCGGCAGTTTTTTTTCTGCTTCTCCAAGATCAATATATTCTCCTTATGTAAATAGGATCTTCAGTAGGGGCTCTGGAAATGGCTTCTTTAAGTCTAATTGGTGTGTTACCAGAGGGATTTTAGGGAGGAGATGTTAGGAATTCTCATCACCGCGTGGGTGACTGCCTGCTTAACTTTTGTCACAGGGTTATTAAATAGTGGTTCCTAATTAAATACACAGAGGAAATCAAAGTTTCAGTGCTCTGTCTAATACAAAAGGGAGGTAATATAATACAGTAATTGAAAAAGATCACACACACAGATGTGTATGCTTGCAAGAGCACGCCCAAGCACATAGATACACACACACACCCCCAAGAATCCAGCTGCTGGCACTAAATATTCTTGGTCCCAGCACAGGCTCTATCCTGACCAGCACAGCGGTTTTAGTGTAAGTTCTACAACCAGCCAACTTGTATTCAGATCTCAGCTTCAAAATTAGTAGCTGTGCAAGCTTAACTGAGTCATTCAACTTCTTTTGTGATTCCTTATCTGTAAAGTGGGGAGCGCAATAGCACCTCACGGGTCCTGTCACTAGGATGAGGGATTGATAAGCTGCTGCGCGTAATGGGACCAGTTCAGCATCTGACACAGGACATCTCAGTACAGTGGTTGTTTGAAATGGGTTTCTTTCCGATCTTAGCATGTGAAACTATTCTAGGAAAGGCCACACCATCTTAAAATACCTGCATTTCACTCTTAGGTACATCAGCAGAATTTTAGAACCCAGGGAAATGCTAGAAATCCTCTAAGGCAGTGTTTCCCCAATGTATGTCCAACCTGGAGGATCTCTTGAAAATGCAGATTTCCGTTCAGCAAAGGAAGCCTGGGATTCTGCCTCTCTAACCGTGGCAGGGATGCTGCTGGCCCTCGGATCTGTTATGAGGAAACAAAAGTCTTCATTTTCCAAACAGGACCCAGAACACTTATGTTGAGTTGCCCGAGATCATGCAACTTGTGAAAGACTCATTTAGAATTCAGGTGTTTTGGCTTTGAGTCTGTGGTTCCACGGGCTTCCCTGATAGCTCAGTTGGTAAAGAATCCACCTGCAATGTAGGAAACCCCAGTTCGATTCCTGGGTTGGGAAGATCCACTGGATAAGGGATGGGCTACCCACTCCAGTATTCTTGACCTTCCCTTGTGGCTCAGCTGGTTAAGAATCCACCTGCAATTTGGGAGACGGGTTCAATCCCTGGGTTGGGAAGATCCCCTGGAGAAAAGAAAGGCTACTCACTCCAGTATTCTGGCCTGGAGAATTCCATGCTCTATATAGCCCATAGGGTTGCAAAGAATCAGACATGACTGAGCAACTTTCACTTTCACCTGCGGTTCCATTGACCCCTAAACACAAACACCACCTGGCTTCTTATGGGAAATTCCTCCCTGTTGGAAGGCGTTTCTATTGATTTTCCATCGAAGGGAGGATTCCATATGAGTTCAAGTCCTCCGTGGAGAACTAGTTGTGTTTTCAGTCCACAGGACAAGATCATATTAAGAAGCACATGTCAGACACAGGGAGCATTGCTAGTCTTATACAGAAGCATCTCTGAGATCCAGTCATTGTCAATGGATTAATCCGGTTATTGGGAAACTTTTCAGTGTCTTTGGAACACCTCAGACTTCTGAATCTAGTTTTTCAACTGCTCATTTTATGAACTATGAATACCGATCAAGTGTTTCCAGTGAGTGCTTAGTATCTAACTGAGATGTGCTCTACATGTAAATTACATGGACATGGTGGTGGTTTAGTCACTAGATTATGTTCAACCCTTGTGACCCCCGGAGACTCTAGCCCACCAGGCTCCACTGTCCTTTGGATTTCCCAGGCAAGAATATTAGAGTGGGTTGCCATTTCACTCTCCAGTAAAACACACAAAGGATTCCAAAAACTATGTACGAAAAGGGACATATTAATAATTTTTATATTGATTACATGTTCAAATGATCATACTTACATGTACCAGGTTAAATAAACCATGTTATTCAGTTAATTTTACATGTTTCCTTTCCCTTCTTTAAATGCTGAATCAAAAATTAAAATTGCATATGTGGCATAAACTATATGTCTATTGAAAATTGGTTCAGATGGATAGATAGTAGAGCATATAGATTACAGATGGACAGAATAAACTATGCATTTGATTTATAATCTAATTTATACATGATATGATTTAGATATGTAAAATGAATACTTCTATAAATTATTTCAGAATTCTCTCATGCATACCTATCCTCTCAAATTGGGTATATGCATGTATGTATGATATGTATTTTTTTAATCTTTGTTCAAACATGTAACATGGGTAAATTTCTCTCACATACTCACATTAAAAATGCCTTTCTGTGTTTATGACGTGAAACAATGACTCCTCATTACAACATGCTTGTACTTGATAGTTGATTTCATGAATTATTAGTTTCCCAGCAGCATGCAGAGAGGGCCTTCAGCTCCCTGAAGAGAATACCTCTCCCTCCCTCACTGACGTGTGTCCGTTAACACATTAGCAAGGGCAGAGAACTTCCTCCTCCATGTCAGAAAGCAAATAGTCTGGTGCTCTGGCTAAGGCTTAGGGGGCTCTCAGAGAAGAGCAGGGTGGCACAGGTTTATAACCTGGCTTTACCACTTAATATGTAATCTTAATATGTAATGATTTCTAGTCTCCTTGGCCAAGGAAAGAGACGATGAAAGAACACGTCTCATAGAGTTTTGTGAGGGTGGAGTTGCGTGCTGCTTCAGCAAACTTTGCCTCCTGCCTGGCTCAGACCAAGCACTCAGTCCACTCTGGCTTACTGCGGCATCTAATGCTCAGTGTCCTCAGGTCTCTCTCTTCTGAGCCTGGTGGGAATCCCACTCTCTTGTCCCCTTGGCAGTGGGAAGGGGCTATGTCATTATTACAGTCAGTGGATTGCACCAAGAAGTGTGGTCTGTTACTTCCAAGACAATCATTTAGTTGTGAATGCAGAATCTGGAATGTTCTCTTCCTTTGGCATGGACAACTTACTGGTATCTTGTTAAGATGGTGCTGTCCATGACATCATGGGCATGCTTACATGGAGCAGAGCCCCGCTCTAACCAACACTGGTTATGGAGCATGAGCAATAATTAAGCTTTTTTGCTTAAACCATTAATTTTTGGAGGATGCTTTATTACTGCAGCATAATTTAACCCAACCTGACTAACATTCTGTTACCTAAGGCAACTCCTCTGTTGAACTAAGTCTTTTGATTTGAATTTTCAAGGCTTTTCCACAGTTCTTGATCTACAGCCTCCTACAGAAAAACACCAATAGTTCAGTCATTCCTCCAAAGTAACTGAAGATCACTCATTTTGGGTGTTTCCTCATCATCTGATTTCATCAACTTTTTTTCCCTCCCGAACCAAGTTGCTACCAAGGCCATTTATTTATTTAGTTATTGGCAAGGTTGATTATATAAGTCATGTTTGTCTTCCTAAAACCAGTTCTGCTTCTAAAACAGCTTTTATGACCAAGATACTTAAAAAAAAAAATACTGCACCAAGGCTATTAAAAAGAATGGAAACTACAGATCATAAAAATGTGAATTCACATTTCACAACAGTGAAACATTCATTTCTGTGTAGGTAGGTTGTGAAATAAAATCAATATATGTTAACCTATTGTTTAAGAACAAAGGAAAATAAAGAGAAATTTCAATGTTTTTGTTATTATTTGATCCAAATTCATGGATTCATTGTTGCTTATGGCTATAAGGGACCCCAAAAGTCATTATATCCAACACCCTCAAAGTGTCAGAATCAAATTTATAGTAGTTCATGTTGAAATATTTAGTTATAGGGACAGAGATCATATACATTTTTAGTATTACATTTTTAAGGAATAGTTAATAATTTTACAGTTTTCCGGAAGCTAAGAAAGCTAAAATTTATTGCTGCAAGAGTGGAATTTCTTAGTAAGAATGCCAAGAAGCAAGACGATTCCAGAGAAGCTCATAGGATATTTAAGGTTAATTATTTTTTTCCATCTAGAGAAGCATGTGTTCCTTGGGAGAAAGGGAGAATTGTCCTCAAAGATCTGGGGAATGTTTCAAGTGTCATTGGTCCAATTTTTCCCTCCTTCCTTGACTTTCATTTCCTTATCTGGTCCCCAGCAACCACAATGACCACCCACTTCACCTGTATTTCTAGAGAGAAGATAGAAATCAATATTTATTTCAAAAGCTCTCTTTTCTTCTAAAAGATAACTGTTTGCTTCTATGAGGGACAGAACCCAGTTCATACAACTTGAGGTCTCGGGCCCTATCCATGATGACCAGGGTTATCACTGGAGTGGAGGTCAGAGTGAATGTTGGGGAGAGCTGATAAGGATGAGGATGGCCCCACGACGGTGAGGCTGGAGGAAGCAGTGTTAGTGTTTCTGAGCACAGCCTATGGCTAAAGTTCTGCTGCCAGACTTCCCAGATTTAAATCACCCTGGCTCCACATTTTCCAGATAGGTGACCTTCGATGGCAACCTAGTCTCTTCATGACTCATTTTCTCATCTTCAAGATAAGGATAATAATTAATGGTCTCTACCTTAGAGAGCTGCTATATAAATTAAATGTGCTAATACTTGTAAAGTACATAAAACAATACCTGAAGTGTAGTAGGTGCTATCTCTAGGTGTCTCTTAAAAAGAAAATGATGGTGTTGCTGAAATGATGTGATCGTATTTACAAACGATATTTGTTAATCAGAAATCTGAACCACTGTATGAACTGTGGCCTGTGCAGGAACCCTAAACACAAGCTGCTGTATCTGAATGAAAGTGAAACTCCCGATCACCTCTCCAATGGAAGAAGCACACTGACTCAAATCATTCAGGATGCATGATCACAAAATCGGTTTGTTTGTACTGGATTTAAAAACATGCATTGCGAGTTCTGAGAATCTACCTTAAACTGAAACAGTTACTGCCCCTTATTCTTGGATACCTGAACACTGAACTGAAGAGCATGAGAAGCAAACAACTTTTGCCCCCAGTCCCACACCACACCAAACCCCAAACCCCAAAGCTTCCGCAGTGGCTCAAGTGGTAAAGAATGCCGGCAATCCAAGAGACACCGGAGACTCAGGTTTGATCCCTTGGATAAGGAAATAGCAACCCACCCCATTATTCTTGTTTGGAGAATCCCATGGACAGAGGAGCCCAGTGGGCCACAGTCCACGGAGTCTCAAAGAATTGGACACGACTATACATGTAAACTGGTTTCAGTCCTGAGTGTTCACTGGAAGGGCTGATGCTGGCGCTGAAGCTCCAATATTGTGGCCACCTGATGGGAAGAGCCGACTCACTGGAAAAGACCCTGATGCTGGAAAGGCTGAAGGCGGGAAGAGAAGGGGGACAACAGAGGATGAGATGGTTGGATGGCGTCACCGACTCGATGGACATGAATGTGAGCAAGCTCTGGGAGTTGGTGATGGACAGGGAAGCCTGGTGTGCTGCAGTCCATGGGGTTGCAACCTTATAAATCTCTGCAGTGAAAATATTCTAACCAGTGGGTGGCGATCATGTGTCATGATGCAAAAAACCATATTTTCTTTAAAAATTTCAATACTGGGCAGAAATTGAAGAACAAGCGAGTAAGGGTGGAAAAGGCTGAAAAAAGTAGTGATCAAGTTAGACAGAGAACATGCCCTCAATGCTCTTGCAGTTTTCAAATCAAATGGTGTAGCTGCAGGGATGTAAAATATTCTAATCCCTACTCGCCATCCCAACTGCCTGCTTAATTCCTCCCACAGAACTATTCAGAAACATATTCAGAAATAAGAGCACTAATGATGAAGATGATGGGGGCCAATCTCTGCTAGTGATGACAAAGGCTCATGGACCAGTCATGAGCACTGTGAGGTAGCTGGTGCAGAAGACCAAACCTTTGTCTTTAAATAAAGAGGCTCTGCAACAAAAAACAGTTGGTGAAGAATCCTCCTTCAATGCAGGAGACCCTGGTTCGATTCCTGGGTTGGGAAGATCTGCTGGAGAAGGGATAGGCTACCCACTCCAGTATTCTTGGGCTTCCCTTGAGCAGTGCATGAGAGAATCCTGTCTCTTCATGTTTTTGTCTAATTTGACCTGCCTTTGCCAGATTCTGAGTGCTATTGCATGACTGAGAGTGTAATATATTCCTGTGAGACTGACCTCTGAAGTTACAGAGGCCTGAGATGTCCCACTTAACAGTTATGTGATACTGTATCAGTTTTCATCTATAAGCATTAGTACCTCTATCTGTAAAGCGAAGATGAACAACACTGAGACAATGTGTTAAGGAGCTTTAGAGGCTAAGTGAGATAATGCCTATAAAATGATTAGGACAATGTCTGGCACTTAAAAAAATGTATAAAATCATCGTCATCGTCTTCATTCCATTGTAACCTGGCATCTGCTGATTCAACCCATAAGATCTGTCCATGTCACCTATCCCTCACTGATGTTCTTCACTTCCACTTCTGCTGAGGTTGCCATTTTGCTAAGCCCTAGCTGTGTCTTCTGCAGAGCACCAGTGATGCCCCAACTAATAAAGTAGCTAGGAAGATTGAGATTCAACAAGATGATGGGCTGATCACGCTCTGGTAGCCCTGGAACGTGATTGACGGCTTCCTAGCCCAGGCTGAGAACACTTGTGTTAGGGCTTCCTTCAAGGTTTTGGCTTGGGTAAGTGGTAGAATGGAGGAAGGAGAACATGTGAGGCCCCAGACACTCCAAGACGGAGAGGCCAGGGAGAGGAGAAGGAGCAAGCCAAGCGGGCTGAGAAGGGCAGGCCAGGGAGGAAGGAGGGGACCGACGCACGTTACTGCTCTGACTTTTCTCTTTCACTAAAACATGTTTCTTCATCCTGTCCTATTCTGACATTTTCCTGACATACTTTTCCTTTGATTGTAACAACTCAATAGCACTAAAAATATAACAGGATATGCATTTTATCTCTAAAGCTAAACATTCAATCAGGCCCTTGGATCATCAACTAGTTTATCTGGGCTGAAAAACACTGATACTTGAAAATTTTAATAGAAAATGACAGTCCTTTGTATGGTTATTTGTTCTTATTTATTAAGCATTGACTTTATCTCAAATACTAGGTGAGTCCCTTCATGTGTTTTCAGTCATTTAATCCTTGACAAAACCAAATTTCGAAGGTTCCTATTGTACGGACGGAGAAAGTGAAGTTCCTCGGGCAATGCGACTTGCTCAGGCTCTCAGCGGTAGCGGAGAAGCAGACAGTAGGCTTTTATGACTTCTAGGTCTGTGTTCTCCACCACCGCCCCACACAGCCTCTCTATCAACCGATCAAGATGACTGGGAGATATAGTGAGTTGCCTTCTGTTGCCCTAAGATTTAGTAGTAAGGGCATGAAGGCTGTCCTTTGGAAGGAAATCTATAAATCAATAAGTAATCAGTAAGAACAAAGATAGGCAAAACTAGGAGACAATGGCTCTGGGGATGTGAAACTCAGCCATCTCTTTGAAGGGAAGAGCACATCTAAGGAATGAGCTGGACCTAAAGAGGCTGGCCACCGATGGAAGCCCGGGCAACGTGATGCCATGCTGGCAGTGCCCATTCTGGAGGCAGGAAGCGCTGCTGAGGCAAACAGCAGACGTTCGGATGGCAAAGGTAGTCTGGGCATACTGGTGGAGGCAAGTTAGCGGGCATCCACCCTGACCACGCTTCATGCTCATGAAGCAGTCTTCCGATCATGATCCAGCTTTCCACAAAGGGAGAGGGAGCAGCTGGAAAGTGCTGGCCATGTGGGCTTCGAGTATCCGGTATCTCTGACAATAATTTCTCTTTGTAAATTAGCAGATCAGCTCCACGCAGGGAGAGAATTTGCTGATCATTTGTGCTTTGTATATCTCAGTGCCTGTGATAGTTCTTCCCCTTTTTAAATGAATAGATTGACTTCATAGAGGAAGAGAAAACGCTGATCACAGGGACTTTGAATGTTCCGGTCCTCATCATGCTCATTCCTCTTTGCAAATTAATAAATTGGCATTTGAGTTTTATAATCCCTTTTGTAAGCATCAGCCATAAGAGGTGGTTCTTCTCTTTGGACTGACAATATCAGGAGGTCCTTGGCTGGCTGGGTGAGCAGTTTATCCCCATTTGCCCAGGACTTTCCTGGTTTTAGCTCTACAAGTCTGCAAGCTTGGGAACCTCCTCTGCCTCAGGAAAACCAGGGTAGCTTGCTTAGGAATTTCTCAATTTTAACAGTGATAGATTTGCATCTCTCTAGAGAGGCTCCTCAGCCCTTGATGACCTGACAGCTTAGCTACTTGGTAAGGAAAACACAGCATGGCCATGCAGCTGAGAAAAAGCCACAGTGCTTCAGAAATTACCTACACGTGCCAAATTCAAATTTTCACATCTAGTTTTAGAAGGACCTTTAAGCTGTTACTGTCTTATGACTTCTAGATATTACACCACAATATAATCCATGAGTATTTTACTTTACAGCTCTTATACTTAAGACATTTTACAGAAGGCAAGCTTTACACTAACATACAGGAGTTAAGATGATTGTTTTACACCTGGACCACGTCCAGACTACGGCTCTTCCTGGCTGAAGATAGTCTGCATTCTTATTTTTAGATCCCAGAGCCATTTGCTAGTTGCTGCACAGTGGTGCGGTAGAGTTTAGCTAAGGTTTTGCAGATGGAAGTCTCCCCAGCTGTTTTTCCTCCTGACCTTCCCTCTGCTACCCAGAGGGATCAGGAAGAGAGTGTGGGAGACGGCAGTGCATCCAAAGGACAAGTACCACAATCAATCTTTATCCACTATTTCTCCTGATTAGCAACAATTCTGTGTTAGCTCCCCAGGCTCATCTGCCCTGTCTTTGTTCCAGCATCCTCCAAAGCTGATTACAACCCCTTCTCCAGGCTTTCCTTACCTCTGCAACACCACTCTCTCCTGGCTGTTCTACCGTCAAACTTCTTCTGTACCCAGCCTCTAATGTTGAGATCCCTCCTGGCTAACCTCTGAGGTCTTTTCTCTAAAGCCCTGCTGTCCAGTACATAGCCAAGAGCCATCCGTGGCTGTCAAGCAGTGGGAATGCAGCCAGTCTAAACTGAAGTGTGCAAATCTAGTGTGTAACACACTAGATTTCTAAAACTTAGCATGGAAAACATAGTATAAAATAGCTCATTTTAAAATATTGATTGAATGGTGGAATGATAGTTATGTGATACACTAGGTTTAAGGAGATATTACTAAAATTAACTGTATCTGTTTCTTCTTACTTTTTTGATATGACTACCAGAAAACTTAAATGCATAAAACCTCCCATTGTATTTTCACCGGATGCTGCCGCCATGAAGTTTCCTCCTTAACAACCTCAACAATCCTTAGGCAACTTGAGACTGACAAACCCAAAGTGTATTTCCAGCTGAGAATGCAATGTCATGCATTCATCTGACATTTCCAGATATTTCCACTTGGACATCTCACAGGTTTCTCAGACTTAGCCTGTTCAAATCTTGATTCTGTCCCCTGAACTCACCTCTCCCCACTTTATCTCGAGGTTTGCAGGCCTCTCCACCCCCCACCCAAAAAAAAGGTGAAAAATTGACTTTGAAGATGAAGGAAGGGGCATTCTCTAGAAGCCAGGGGGGAACCAGCTCCACCAATAAATTATTTGAGCCTTATAAAATTCAGCCACCCCCAAAATTACAAGAGAATAAATTCATGTTGCTTTAAGCCACTCCGTTTGTGACGTTTGATAGCTGTGGTAGGAAACCAACAGAGAGAAAAGGCACAGCCCCACACAACCCTGCCATGATTTCCTCCAATAATATCTTAAGTCAGTCCACTTCTCATCATCTCCATCACCACATATCTAGGCTGGGATGACTATAACAACTTCTAACTATCTTTTCCTTACGATGAATTGAAAATGATTGTAAATGTTTCGTCAATTAAGAGATGGAGTCTTTCTACTTCCTTTGAATTCAAGGTGGCTTTGGGCTACTTTGACCATTAGAGCACAGTAGAAGTGACCATGTGTAACCTCCTGGGCTGGGCCTTAACAGAGACATAGCTTTGACTTTCACTTGCTTAGACTGATCCCTCTTGAAGCCAATGACCACATCAGACCCCTGATTAGTTCTGAGGAAGCCCAAGGCAGCATTGACAAGAGGCCACATGAAGCAGCACCAGGGTGCCAGACATTTGAGTAAAGCTTTCTTGGATCTTCAGCCTAAACAAGCCAGCAGCTGACAACAGCTCAGGGAAAGGTCCACCCGATAAGCCGCTGAACCCTGTGTGAATTCCTAACCTCCAGAAACATGACCAAATAGAATGGCTGTTGTTTTAAGTCCCCGAGTTCAGGGTAGTGTGTTACACCATGATAATAACTGAAATACTTCCCTCCCACTCACGTGATGGCTCTAACCCACCTGTCATGCAGCAGCCAGCATGCTCATCTTATAGTTAGTCTAAGGGTCACTCCCCTGCTTCCTACTGCACTTGCAAGGAAACTGAACCTCCTTCCTCTGTCACTCTTCCCATGGATCCTTGGAACCCAGCCATCAGACACTATAAGCATCACTGGATGTTTATGGTCTATCAGCTATTCAATTAGAAACACACTTATTAATTCAATACCTCTTTATGCGGCACTGACTATGTGCCAGAAACTGAACTCTGTGTTAAGGACACATCAGGGAACCAATGGCAGAGGGACCCAGAGCAATATTACAGATTGTGACAAATGCTGTGAATGGAACACACATACACACACACACACACACACACACACGCACATACGCACACACACACATTGCACTGTGATCGAAAATTAACAGGGTATGCCCAGTTTAAGTAAGGTGATAGGGAAGTCTTCTCTGAGCAGATGATGTTTAATCAGATGTTGAAAAGAGAAAGACTGTGACATCACTATTCCTAGACCAGGCTCTGTGTTTCCAGAAGCAAAGCCCAGAACCAGAGTCCAAGAGCGGCCCCGCAACTCCTCCTGGTCCTGAAGTCTCAGCCACTGTGATGCCATTTATTTTGCTAACATGTCCCCTGCTCAATTTTCCCCTGCTGCTAAATGCCCCTCTGCCCAGACTCACTCCCTACCTCGGCTTCCAGCCTCCAATCCCAGTGCCCACGACCTCCCTAGAGGGCCCTTCTCTCAGATCATCAAATCCTGGCCTATTGTGACGTTAGCACTGACTTTAACACACACATTGGCAGACCCAAAGTCCAGTTACCTTGCAGTTCTGTTGGGCAGAGGTTACTCACAGTTGACATATTTGGGAGGTAAGATAGGGCTTCTTTATTTTTGCTCTATTCCTTTATATATTTATAAATACTATTATATAGTTTTTAAACAATGTTATAACCAGAGGTCCTTGGTTTCATTTAGCTGTGGTGGAAAATGCATTGTGAGCTCATGAGAGTTAAAGCCATTTAGTGACCAGTCTGCAGTGGGTACCCTGGGCCCTTTGACTTTGGTCCCTTGGTACATGGGAGAGCCCTTCCGGAGCACACTAGTGATGGGTGTAAGATGAATTTCCTGGTAAAGACAGTTCTCACTCATCTGCTTCTGCCAGGTACTCATTCCACTATATTCCAGGGTGGGCACAGGGAAACTGCTTTGGAGAAAGAGAGTCACATAAGCCATGATTCTGAGAATTCACATAATTTACATGGTTTAAGTCCCCCCCACCCCCCGGCCTCCACACAGAATGTGGCCCCTCTCCCACCCTGGTGTGGAGCCTCAGTTGTCTACTAGGGACCTCTGGATTTTGAAGAACCAAAGTACAGTATTCAGGAATATGGTGAAACAAGGAGGTCTCAGTCAACTGAATATTTGCTCACTTCATGAAGGATGATGCTTCTGTCTCCAAGTCTGCCCACTGAACATGTATGTGTCATGGATCCAGAAGGTCAGTCCTCCAAGCCTGGCTGTCCTGCCTGACTTGTCGTGGAACAGCCTGGCTCAAACCACATCGCCAGCTAAACAACCTGTGCCCACGCTGCATGAGACGTCTCTGAAGAGCTGGAGCTCCCTGAGGCTGTGGCAGCCCCCACCCCCATGCCTCGTCACGTCCTCGCTGCCACTCGGATTTCAGTGGCAGCTGTGCTGAGATTCTCTGTGGGCACAGACTCACCCTGGGATGGGGGGCAGACTCGCCCTACCCCAAGTTCATGTGACTGCAAGTCCTCCTGCCCAAGACCTGCTCCGACACGTGGTAGAACTCGTTCTCAACACAAGGCATCCCCCTGGGGCAACTCCCGATCCATGGGGAGTGTGCAGCCTATGGATAAAGCCTCCAGCATTTCCATCTTTCAGGGGGATGATTCTGGGAGGGGTTTTCTGCAGGGCTCTCACAGGTCCTGTTTAACTGAAGGAATTCATCCCGTTGCCCGCAGAAGCAACCTCCACGTTTACATCTGATCAGCTTTTTTCTCCCACTCCGTCTCCTTCTACCCCTTCCTCACTTCTGCTCCCTTGGACTACCTCCCAGTTATGCTTCCTGCACCCAGGTCCTTATCTCAGACTTTCTAGGGAACCCGACTGAAGCCGATGCAGACTGATCAGGACACCCACCTTTGAATGAGAATGGATTAGCACACAGCAAGAGGCACTAGTGCATGCTGGTGGCAGGGTGCGGAGGAAGCAGAGCAAAGCACAGGCCGTCCCAGAGCTTTGCCAGCATCCTGCAAGAGTCACTCTCACCACCAGGTGATCTCTCTGAGGGCAGTGCGTGTCAGCGGTGACTCTTTTTCCTCGACTGCATATTGTTTCTAGGACCATTCTAGATCCTGACTTCAAAAGCCTTCTAGTTGCTGGTGGGCTATATGTGTAAGACGTCTTTTTTTCTTGCCTGCATGTCCAATTCCATTTCTGGAAGACGTACAGAAAGACACCATCATCGTGGACATGTCATTATGCGCTTTTCCCCACTCTGTCTGGGGAGCTGGGCAGAGAAGACTGGCTCCTGAGGGCTAGCCCCGTCCTCCTGGCAGTTGGAACCCTCTGTCTGTGCCATCCCTCAGCACCATGGTGGAAAGTGTGGCAAGAACATCTGTCAGAACAAAAGGTGCCCCTGTAATCTGTGAGGTCACAAGAACCCGTGTTTTGGGGAAAAAAGAGAAGCACATTATTTGACACTCACATGTTGGAACACAAAAACTGCAAAACAGCAGGGAAAGACAAATATTTTTCTAGAATTTGGCCAGTGGCATAAAGGAGAAAGCCCACTCAAATCAAACATAGAGGCCCTGCTACCCAGGTCTTTTTACTGGATAAGTGAAGTGAAACCTAGTTTTTCTTCAGCAAATAGTAAAAATTAAAAAAAAAAAAAAAAGAATTCTTCAGAGAGCTCTGAAAAAGGAGAGGGGCTAAAGTCACATCCTAAACCTGATAGAGCATTTAATTGACAAAGAACAAGAAACTAAATTTGTATTAGGAGCTAAAAAATGCTGCTTTACTGGCAAGTAAATGTTTAAGACAATAAATATTTCAGTTAAACAGGAATACCTTCTTTTCCTCTCCCACTTCTAGAATAGGAGATGATTTCATCTCAATGCATTTAAACTTTACATTGCTGGACCTCAAGAAGATTCAAGACAGCACAGGCCAGAAGGAACTGTGTAATGGGAGGCTGGGACCTGGTTCTCTGTTGGACTAAGGATTCAGGTTACAGCTTCAGTGCTGTGTATGAATTCCTTTTACACCTGGAGTGACAATAAGAAATATTCACTAATTCACCAAAAGGAAGAGTCATCCAGTTGCCAATTTACTTACTTTTAACTTTTTAATTAAAGCATAATCGTTATCATTCATATACTAAACCACAAAACATAAATGTACAGTTTCATGAATTTGTGTATGTAGTGAATACTCCTACATAACCACCCCAAAGATCAAAATGTACAATACTGACATCACTGTAGACACATTCCCCATGCCTTCTGCAGTCATCATACATCCCAAGGTAACCACAGTTCTGATTTCTACCACCATCTGATAGTTCTGCCTGCTGCTGCACTTCCTTTACCTGGGTTTGAAGGTAAATGAAGTTCATATCTAGCTTCTTTCATGTGACATTATATCTTTTAGGTTCTGAAGCATAATAGTATTCATTATTGCTACATAATATTCATTTTATGTATATATTAAAATGTATCTGTCTGTCTCTTTATGGGCTTTTCGGATGTTTCACGTTTTTTAAGCTATTATGAACAGTGTTCTGAACATTCTTGCAAAGGTCTTTTGGTGTATATACATACACAGTTCTTCCAGGTATGACCTAAACATGGAATTTTGAGGTCATAGATGTTCAGTTGTCAGTGTGAAGGTTCCAGTTGCTGCACATCCAGTCAACACTTGGTTTTGTCTAAACCATTTGGTATGTGTATATAATAATATCTCTGTATAATCTTACAGCTTTACTTTCTGTTTCCCTGATTGCTAACGACTTTAAAAAAATTCTTTTAATATGTTTAGTGGTCATTTGGATATCCTCTTTTGTAAAGGGCTTGTTAAAATTCATTACCCATTTTTACCTGGTTTGTTATTATTTTGTAGGAATTGTTAATACATCTTGGATAAATGACCTATAACAGATATTTATATTATAAATATCTTTCCCACTCTGTAGCCTGCCTTTTCATTTCCCCAGTGATGTATTTGGATGAGTACATTCTTTCTACTTTTACTGAAGTCCAATTTATTTATCTTCCATGGGTATACATAAGAGAAATTAACATATAATTTTCTTTCCATGTTTATGTCAGTTATTTTGATGAAGGTTATACTAGCCTTAATAAAAGCTTTAAAAGGTTTCACTTTTCCTATTTTATGGATGATTTTTAAAATTTGTTTAGCTTCTTCCTTACATGTTTGGTAAATTTCACCACAAAGTCACCTGGTTTGGAGTTTTTGTAGGATATTTTTTGTTATTTAGTCATTAAGTTGTGTCCAACTCTTTGAAACCCTATGGACTGCAGCCCACCAGGCTCCCCTGTCCTTCACTACCTCCCAGTTTACTCAAACTCATGTCTACTGAGTCAGTGATACCATCTCACCATCTCGTCCTCTGCCACCCCCTTCTCCTTTTGCCCTCAATCTTTCCCAGCATCAGGGTCTTTCCCAGTGAGTCAGCACTTTGTCAGGTGGCCAAAGTACTAGAGCTTCAGGCTCAGCATCAGTCCTTCCATTGAATATTCAGGGTTGATTTTCTTTGGGATTGACTGGTTTGATCTCCTTGCAGTACAAGGGATTCTCAAGAGTCTTTATCAGCACCACAATTCAAAAGCATCGGTTCTTCGGTGCTCAGCCTTCTTTATGGTGCAACACTCACATCTGTACATGACTGTACACATTTGTACAACAACACGGAAAAACCACGTTGTTGTTGCTCAGTCATCCATCCTTCTGCCCTCAATCTTTCCCAGCAACAGGACTTTTCCAGTGAGTCAGCTGTTCGCATCAGATGATCAAAATACTGGAGTTTCAACTTCAGCATCAGTCTTTCCAATGAGTATTCAGGGTTGATTTCCTTTAAGATTGACTGGTTTGGTCTCTTTGGTGTCCAAGGGACTCTCAGGAGCCTTCTCCAGCACCACAGTTGGAAGGCATCAATTCTTCAGCCCTCTGCCTTCTTTATGGTCCAGCTCTCATAGCCATATGTGACCACTGGGAAGACCATAGCCTTGACTACAGACCTTTGTCAGCAGAGTAATGTCTCTGCTTTCAACACACTGGCTAGTTTTGTCATGGCTTTCCTGCCATGAAGCAAACATCCTCTGATCTCACAGCTGCAGGCACCATCCACAGTGATTTCAGAGCCCAGGAAGAGGAGATCTGTCCCTGCTTCTACCTCTTCCCCTTCTGTTTGCCATGAAGTCATGGGGCCAGAGGCCATGATCTTAGTTGTTTTTAATATTCAGTTTTAAGCCAGCTCTTTCACTCTCTTCCTTCACCCTCATCAGAGCTTTGACTATACGGATCACAGCTTTGACTATATGGACCTTTGTTGGCAAAGTGATGTCTCTGCTTTTTAATATGATGTCTAGGTTTGTCACGGGATTCCTGGTGGCCCAGATGGTGGTCAGCCTGCAATGCAGGAGTCCCAGGTTTGATACTTGGGTTGGGAAGATCCCCTGGAGAAGGACATGGCAACCCAATCCAGTAATCTTGCATGGCAAATCCCATGGACAGAGGAGCCTGGCTAACTACTGTCCATGGGGTCACAAAGAATTGGACATGACTGGGCGACTAACAATCAATCAAGGTTTGTCATAGCTTTTCCTCCAAGGAGCAAGTGCATTAATTTCATGAGTGAAATCATAGTCCACAGTGATTTTGGAGCCCAGGAAAATAAAATCTGTCACCGCTTCTACTTTTTCCCCTTCTATTTGCCGTGAAGTGATGGGGCTGGCTGCCATGATCTTAGTTTATGTCATGTTGATCTTTAAGCCAGCTTTTCACTTTCCTCTTTCACTTTCATCAAGATGCTCTTTAGTTTCTTTTTGCGCTCTGCTATTAGAGTGGTGTCATCTGCATATCTGAGGTCACTGATATTTCCCCTGGCAATCTTGATTCCAGCTTGTGCTTCATTTAGTCCGATATTTCACATGATGTACTCTGCATATAAGTTAAATAAGCAGGGTGACAATATAGAGCCTTGTCATACTCTTTTCCCAATCTTGAACCAGTCAGTTATTTCATATCTGATTCTAACTATTCCTTCTTGAGCAGGAGACAGGTTATGTGGTCTGGTATTCCCATATCTTTAAGAATTTTCCATAGTTTGTTGTGATCCACATAATCAAAGGCTTTAGTGTAGTCAATGAAACAGAAGTAGATGTTTTCCTAGAATTCCCTTGCCTTTTCTATGATCCAGTGGATGTTGGCAATTTGATCTCTGGTTCCTCTGCCTTTTCTAAATTCAGATTGTACATCTCAGAGTTCTCGATTCACATACTGCTGAAAGCCTAGCTTGAAGGATTTTGAGCATAACCTTGCTAGCCTGCAAGTCAAGTGCAATTGTATGATAGTTTGAACATTCTTCGGCATTGCCCTTTGGGACTGAAATGAAAACTGACCTTTTGCAGTCCTGTGGCTATAAAGTTTTTAAATAATAGGTATCAGACTATTCAGATTTTCTATTTCTTCTTGTATATGTTTTGGTAAGTTTGTGTTTATTTTTTGAGAAAACTTGTCAATTTTAATTTTCAAATTGATTTTCAGAAATGTATTCAAAATGCCCTTTTCTTGTGTGGGTTTTTTTTTTTTTTTAATATTTGGAGGATCCCTAGTGACATCTCCTTTTACATTCATTTGATTGGTAATTGTGCATTTTTTTTTCCCCTTGGTTATCCTTACTAAGGGCTTGGGCTTCCCTGGTAGCTCAGCTGGTAAAGAATCCACCTGCAGTGCAGGAGATCTGGGTTCAATACCTGTGTTGGGAATATTCTCTGGAGGAGGGCATGGTAATCCACTCCAGTATTCTTGCCTGGAGAATCCCCATGGACAGAGGAACCTGGCAGACAACAGTCCATGGGGTCACAAAGACTCAGACATGACTGAGTGACTAAGCACAGCACAGCACACTAGGGGCTTATCAATTTATGAATTTATCAAAGAACCAATTTGTGACTTTATTGCATTTTTTCCCTACTTATATCTATTTTCTATGTTACTAACTTCTATTTTAATCTTTATTATTTCCTTCCCTCTATTTTCCTAGGGTGAAATTTGTCATTCTTCTTTGATTTATATAATTTATTTTCAGGCTTTCTAGTTATGAATTCAGATAAAAATTTTTCCTTTACTTGATATACATCCCATAAGTTTTGTTATATTTTAAAAATATTCCATTCAAAATGTTATCTACCTCCTACTATTATTTCTTATTTCACCCACAGACTATTTCAAAGTATATTGCTTAGTTTTCAAACATGTGGGAATCTTCTTTTTATTATTGATTTCTGTTTTAAAGCCACGAGGGTCAGACCACATATTCTATATGATTTTTATCTTTTGAAAATTTTTAGATGTACCTTATGACCAGCATATAATATATTGGTAACTATTCCATGTGTACTTGGAAAGAGTGTATATTTTGAAAGTTTAGATGCAGTGTTCTATATATTCTATTGAAATTTCCATTAACCTTATTTCTATTTAGATTGTTTTACAGCTACTGACAGGCAGGTTAAAATTTCTAGCTATGATTATGGGTTTTTCTATTTCTATTAGTTCTGCTTTATATCTTAGTTTTATTTTTATTATTGAATGTATCCCGATCTAGGGTTGTTAAACTTACCAGTTGTATGGTTTTATAATTCT
This sequence comes from Oryx dammah, assembly GCF_014754425.2. NCBI lineage: Eukaryota > Metazoa > Chordata > Mammalia > Artiodactyla > Bovidae > Oryx > Oryx dammah. The sequence goes on from NW_024070197.1 coordinate 55,067,986, forward strand.
GAAATAACCCTTTTTATCTGTGGTAACACTTCTTTAACATCTACATTCCTCTGATAATAGCATAGCTGCACCAACTTGTTTTGGTAAACATTTATATGATATGTTTATTTAAATGTGTTCACTTTTCATCTTTTTGTATCCTTACATTTAAGGTATATCTGATTTAAGCAGTATATATAGCTGTTGTTCAAAATCCAGTGCGACAATATTTGCTTTTAATTGGAGTATTTATCAATTTATATCCCCAGTCTTCATGTTATTCTATATTTCACCTTGGTAAATCATCTCATTGTGAATATATCCTGTTTGCATTATCCTAATATGAGTGTCTTCGATATACAAGAAGAAAGGATTATGTAAAAATGAGAACACATGGAAAGCCAAAATAAACAGAGAATGGAAAACTGGGTCCTTGTGACACATACTGAATCCCTATATTAGGTTTATGATACCTGTTTAGCTCATAACTCAGTTCCAGTTAAAGCCAGAGCTCCAGGACCTGGGCATTTACTGTATGTACCATATTAGGCAGGACATGGTCTTTCTCTCTTTGCTAGATAATAGTATTTAGTGTTTACCTGTGTGTTAGGCACTGTTCTAAGAACTTCGCATGTATCTTCTCATTCAACTCTCATATTAACCCTAGGAGGTACCATTTTATTCCCATTTCACAGATTTTTTTTTTTAAGTTTTAAGATGATAAATAAAGAATTTTTAACAAATCACATGGTTGATGAATTCCAGAGCTGAGATTCAAACCCAGGAAATTTGACTGTCAAGGCTTAGCTATTAAAGGACTCACTCTTTGGCCTTTCCCAGGAGCCCTGTCTTAAGTTAGCTGCTCAGTCATGTCTGACTCTGTGACCCCATGGACTGTAGCCCACCAGGCTCCTCTGTCCATGGAATCGTCCAGGCAAGAATATTGGAGTGGGTTGCCATTTCCTTCTCCAGGGGATCTTTTTGACCCAGGGATTGAACCTGGGTCTCCTGCACTGCAGGCAGATTCTTTACAGTCTAAGGTACCACCCCAGGTTGTTTTATATGGAAAGAAAAACCAGGATCTCTTTAGATTTTGGTCTAAAATATACAACCTATTTATGTTGCCAAATACTATCTTATAAAATGTCTGCTTTATAAATAATTACCGATGGTTTGTCTTTTTCATTGTTCCTATCTAAAGTACTTTTTCTGAAATTTCCATTTTTGCTTTTCTATGTCCTCTAAGTAAAATTTCTAAGTTATTTAAAAACTTCTAAGTGTCCTTGTATGGGGAGGGAGGAGGGAGGGGGGTTCAGGATGGGGAACACGTGTATACCTGTGGTGGATTCATGTTGATGTATGGCAAAACCAATACAATATTGTAAAGTAATTAACCTCCAAAAAAATTTCTAATTTCCTTAAATGTTTTATGGGTCTTCATAGCATATTTTATTTTTAAAAAATGGATTGTAGCTTTTCTGCCTGAATTTGACAGAATTCAGGGAGAGATGAAAATATATGAACCTGAATTGGTTATCTTACATCTTATTTCGACTGGATGCTGTTCTCTTTCTTGCCAAAGAAATGTTGACAGTTCGGATTTATAACAATGCATTCAGAAACCTTGAGGTTTTATAACAGAAAATAATGTATCATTAGGCACTCTGAAAGGATAATAAGGCATTTACTACTTCTTGCTCATTTTGGTAAAGGTTTCTAGAAATAAACATTAACTCATATGGACTTGACATATGGATCATTCATGAAGTGAGCATAGACTGCACAATATAGTTAGCTGCTTGAATTATTTCTCCATAAAGTATTCACACTTCTAATTTATCTAACTATTTTTCCTCTCTTATTGTATCTGAATTTTCCTCATTTCCACATGACAGAAATACATTAGCATCAACAGGGAGAAAGTTAACCAAAACAACAACAACAAAATTAAATGGTTGACCAAAGAAGCTATGGTGAAAATAAATCAGGGTGAAGTCCTAGGAAAGAGAGCTAGCTCCCTCAGGAGAAACACTCCAGTTTTGGATCTCAGTTTCTGTCAGGAACTTGAATACTTCGTTCTTAATGAGATAATAAGTAACATGACAGGTACTGTAAATTCCACCTAGAGCTATGTTCGATGATCAGTGGAATAAAGCTCATATCTGGTTGCTGTGGTCAATAAGCAGAGATTCCCTGAGAACGCTCACTGCACGTGGTAAGCCTAACACATCTGTAAAGGATCCTCAGCATCTTAATGAGATCCAGATTACAGAGCTCTTGGCACCCAATCATTGCAAATTATGTGATTTATACAACTTGCAAGTACTGTTCCATTATTAATACTGCAGCATTATTTTCACCATTGATTACTTACAAATCTCAAAAAAAAAAAAATTCAGAGCAACTGATTGACCTGTTGGCATTAGCATTTATTTGGGTAATGTATACATCATTAAAAAAATAAATCAATATTTCTGCTAACATCACAACTTCTAATCTGGTCTTCATTCCTGAAAGCCTATTGCAACCCATTTATACCATTCTGAGAGACAGATGTAGAAGAGACCATATCATTCATTCTCCTGGTGGGGCAAGAGAAATCCCCAGTGGCCTCTGAATAGGGCTTGATATGACCCCAGCTGCAGTCCATGGGGTTGCAAAGAGCCGGACATGACTGAGGCAACTTAACAGGTGTGCATGCATGTTCTTTGGAAAGAACAATTCAGATGTAATAAACACGCAGACTGGTCCCATGGGAAGAGGAGAAGGTGGACTTAAGAGAGACGCTATTCACAAAGCCCTATCACAGGCCAGGTAAGAGGATATGATACCTTAGCTATCTGTAGCTATTGCAATGGAGAAGGGCGTACAGGTAAAAACCTCATGAGAGAGAGAAAGAATGAGAAGTGCCACTGACTTCTCAGGTGATGAGGCATCAAAGACAAATCTAAGGCTTGGATGCCTGACAAGACAAAAATGCCATTTTAAGACATAGAGAATCCAAGAAGATGAGGTTTAGAGGTTCGCAGGAGTACCTATTTGCATACACACAATAACCTTGATGGGCAAGACATAAATGGACATGTCCTGTAGGCAGCAGACACGAGGACTCCAAGGTCAGAAATGGAGCTATGTCTTTAGAGACATCCTAAAGAGGGGATATTTAAAGTCACCCGGTTGGATGAGATTGTTGAGGCTGGTAGAGACCAGCAGAGGATAATCAAGACAGAAATCTGAAGAACACCTCCAACAAAGAGCAGGAAGAGAAATTAGAGGAGAAAAAAATATAAGAAGTTGCCATATATAAGGGATTCCCTGGTGGCTCAGATGGTAAAGAATCCACCTGCAATGTGGGAGGCCTGGGTTCTATCCCTGGGCTAGGAAGATCTCCTGGAGAAGGGAGCAGCCACCCACTCCAGTATTCTTGCCTGGAGAATTCCATGGACAGAGGAGCCTGGTGGGCTACAGCCCATGGGGTTGCAAAGAGTCAGACGTGACTGAGTGACTTTCACTCACCTTTGTATATATATATGTATATACATGTATATAGAGAGAGTGGGGTACCACGGATAGTAAAATGTCTTGGAAGGCAGATGAGACAGCATTCCCAAACTGTCAAGTGCTCTTTTGGGAACATAAAGTGGTTCAGCTGCTTTGGAAAACATTTTTCTGGTTCCCCAAAAAGTTAAACATAGAATTACCATATGACCTAGCAATCCTATTATACTTCTAGGTATAAACTCAAAAGGACTGAAAACTAGTACTGAAATGCATGTGCCTGCCTGTTTGTAGCAGCACTGTTCTGCTAAGTCGCTTCAGTCGTGTCCGACTCTGTGCGACCCCATAAGACAGCAGCCCACCAGGCTCCCCCGTCCCTGGGATTCTCCAGCCAAGAACACTGGGGTGGGTTGCCATTTCCTTCTCCAATGGGTGAAAGTGAAAAGTGAAAGTGAAGTCACTTAGTCGTGTCCAATTCTTCGTGACCCCATGGACTGCACCCTTCCAGGCCCCTCCGCCCATGGGATTTTCCAGGCAAGAGTACTGGAGTGGGGTTCCATCGCCTTAGCAGCACTGTTCACAATAGTCAAAAGGCAGAAACAGCCTAAATGGCCATTGGCGGATAAACAAACAAATGGTGGTGTATCTGAACAGAGTACTTTTAGTCAGTCCTAAAAAGAAATACTGTGATCATACATGCTACTGCATGAATGAACCTTGAAGGAATTATGCTGAGGGGAAGAAGCCAGTCAGAAAAGACCACATTTTATATGATTATATTTATATGAAATATCCTGAATGAGTAAATTCTCAGAAACAGAATGCAGACCAGTTTTTTCCCTGGACTAGGGGAATCAAATGCTTACCAAGTAGGAAGGCTTTTTTTCTTTTTTTTGTGGGGGGCAGCAGGTAGTAAAATATCTTAGAACCAGAGGTGCTGGTTGTATAACATTCTGAATATATTAAATGCCACTGATATGTTCAAGCTAAATTGGTTAATTTTATAAGAGTTTTACCTCAATAAAATAAAAATTAAAATAAGTTACCAAATGCTTCAGAGAATTCTGAAAGGCTGAGGGCTTAAGACTAAGTTTCAGGCAACCAGCTTTTTTCTTTCCATGATCTTCAAGTGAGAGTAAATTTCAGCAAAATGTTGAGGGCAGGAGCCCCATCCTGGAGTATTAATATGTGAGTCTGTGATGGAATAGAGATGGTGAGTGAAGACTTTGCTTCCAGGGAGATTGGTGAAGGGAAGGGCAGTGATGAGGGAGTGAAGTTGCCCTATGAAAATCTGTTTCAACCTCGGGAGATGTGAGCATGTTTGAAGGCAGAGGGGAGGATTTGGAGAGGAGTAAACAACTGAAGGTGTAAAACAGGGAAGCGTGTGGTAAGACAGAAACTGAAAGGAGCAGGTTCAAGGGCACACGTGAAGGGGCAGAACAGAGGGAAGAGTTGTAGTTCTTCTGAGAGGGGAGGGAAAGATTGAAGGTGTGCAGAGGTGGAATAGGGAATCACAAAAGCTCAGGCTGGATAGCATAAACATCACAGCAGGAAGAAATGAAGGGCCAGCTGCAGAAAATAGCTGGTAGTGAGGTTGGGCCTAATGCTTAAGGTAAATGGAAGTCTTAGAGTGATGCTCAAGTCATGAGCAATAAATTAAGTATGAAAAATCACAGAGTAGCAATATAGGCAGGGACCTATAGAGGGTAAGCTGCTGCAGTTCCATGGTCACGAATGTCTCATCAACCAAGTCGTTTCAAACCATGCCGTCCTGTTATCCAGAGTATTTTTGGCCTATAGACGGGGCTAATTAATTGCCTAGTTAATTTTAGTACATCCTTGTAGGTTCTTGAGTCCCTTTTGAATCTCGAGTCTATCATCCAGTTAGGACCCCAGAGCTGTGAAAGTTACAAATTGAAAACCATGTCTTTATATCTGCATCTCCATCATTGGGATGAACGCAATCAGTTAGGGCCATTGACTGCATGCAGAAGCCATTTTTCAGGCTGACACAGATTATTTTTCAGGTCTTTTAGATGCAGCTATTCAATCTGAATCTACTAATATCCAGTGATAATATTCAGCTCATATTTCTCTATCTTGACAAAAAAGGATAAAATGTTTTGATAAATGCTTTTTGAACAGTCTGAGTACAAAGCATGGCTCTGAAATATTCCAGTTGTATAACCGTGGGCAAGTCACATATCTTTTCCATGTCTTACTCTATTCATCTGTAAAATGAAGATAATAGTACCTATTTCATAGGTTGCTGTAATGATTAAATGACTTAACGTAAGAAATACGCTTAGAGAGGTGCCTGGCACAGAATTTGAGCTAAATAAATGTTGGCTATGATCAGCATTATTCACATTAAATATTCACTCCATCTCTGGCATTTGTTTAGTCATTCAGTAAGTATTTATTCAGTGCCTGGTATTATATTACGTGTTAGATTCATAGCAATGAACAATTCAGTCACAGTCCCTACCCTTATGGAAGCATATAATTTTACTTTACCTAGTAAACCAATGCTCAAATTGTAAGATTTATGTAGAATTTGAAATATATATATGGAGACTTTCCAGGGTTTTTTGCATTTATTTTTCTTCAATTCAGTTTCTGGGTGTTTTTTTTCTTTTTTTTTTTTTTCTATGTAGAAAAAATTATTATCCAAAGACCTGAATGAAAGAGGAAATCACAGCAAAATCAGGCAAATAAGACTGATGGTCATGCTCTTAGGGGTAGGCTTTTCTAACAAGGTCCAAATTGAATAAGAGACAAGCAAAAAAGCAGTCAAGCCTCAATTATCTGCATTAACTGGGGTTTGTGAGAATGGACAATGAAAGGGAAAAGATAATGCATCCTGACTTGCTGTCTTAAATCTCATGGCAGAAGCTAAAAAAAAAAAAATAGTAGCATACAGGGGCATTTGGAATGAGAGTGATGATGGATAGGGGCGGTCTCTGGGAAAAGCCTAGTTATAGTTATTCAAACCATTCTTTGGGTCTCTTGGAAAACTACCATTGTTTATAGCTTTTTAACTTCCAAGGAAAGGAGTTGTAAAAAAATTGTTGTCAACAGAAGCCCAATTTGCTTGATATGATGAAGGGGTTGGTTGACAATGTACACCTTTTGTCAAAAGAATTTGTCACACAAAGATAGGAAATTGAAGGAACCGTTTTATTTCCATAAATGGCTGGGAGGCAGGAGAAACCATGTAGACAACAAGGGAAGGAGAAGTCCCCTCTTGAACCTCAGGTTCAGTTTTCTCTTACGGGTAGAAGAGATAAGGAACAGTGAGGAAGACTCGATAACCTCCTCTTCTGAACTGGGAGAAGGTGGAGGGAAAGCACTGGGGTCAAGGAGTCAGAGCAATGTGCTCAGGTCACTGAAGGTTGCTTCTGATCCAGGAGGATGTTTTTGAACTGTTGCTTGAAAGACAGTCTCACGTTTTTGAACCCCCCTGGCTTAAGTAGCCCTCTAATATATGCACTTCTCTATCCCCTAGGGAGGCTCTTTCTCCATTTAAAGATATCTCCAACTGCCTATGTTCACCAGTATTTGGAGACTGGCAATTTTAAGAGTGTTAAGAGGCCATCTTTGTTAGCATTTGAAATTTCTCTGCCCATGTGTAAGTCTACTGATAAATCAAATTCTGAAACTGTGTATATGGGGTATTATTTAAAGTACTCTTTTGATATTTTATCTTTCTTTGCATGATAGAGAAAGAAGAGCAAGTGTTACCAAAATCTATTCCCTGTAAAAAAATTACTTTGATGACCACATACACACAGTATTTGCTTTTTGATTGTTGCTATTTCTTGCCTTATGAGAAAGAAGCAATTCAGCAAATAAACAAATCTGCCCTTGTTGTGTACCCTACTAGAATGTAGGCACTCCTGTTGTTGTTATGTATTATTATCACTTATTATTTTTATGTAGCACCCCTAGGGGTCATGAACTAGAGGGTTTCTACTTCTGTTAACAGGAATAGAAACAAGACAAAATAAGCCCTGAGGAGGTTGGGCCCTGGCCACAGGTTCAAAGCGCTTCCTGTTTGTCTGTGTGATAGCCTGAGACTAGACTTGGCTTCGTCTGAACAAGCATTTGAGTTGAGGATCAAACAGCATCAAAGTGTGGCCCAGAGGAGTTGCCACCCTGGCATCTACCACAGATCAATCCCAGCCCACAGAAACCAACATGGGCGGAGAGAGGATATGGTTGGCTAGAGCCATAATGCTCTTCTTTGTTTTGTTTTTTCCAGGTGCTCAGGATTCGCCCTTAAAAGTTTGGATGAAGACTATGTAATTTAATTAACCCATGTGCTTGGTTGAGGGAGACTGAATAAGTAATACATCCTTCAGTGTTCCTTTGATGCTGAGTTCTTAAAGAATTCAGACCAAAGACCTAAATGGAGACAATCCATGGTATATATCAACGACTGTGTCCTATCACTGAAAATGTTTGTTTTTTTCAATCAGAATTGAGAACCAGACTTCTACAGAGGAGCCTATGAGACATTTACATTCGAAAATCTTGTGCTATTTTCATGCAGTTTTATTTCCCAAAGTTTTATTCATAAGGAAAGTTTTTTTTTTAAAGTGTCATGACAACACAGGGATCCAACTACCAAAAATTTCCTTGGGATACTCAGTTAGTTTTACATGACTTTTAAAATTTCTAATCAGTTTGAAATTTGCCAACATCATTTCATCTCCAATAAGAGGAGCCATGCCAATTGGCAAAGACCACGGTGATTAGGTATCTCCATGTGCCAGACCATAGGGGAGTTTAAACAAGAGATTAACACCCCAATATTTATACTTAGAATTCACTTGTTCATTTATGGTAATAATAAAAGATAGGAGGCTAATATCTGAGAGACTAGAAAGTTTCTTTCTGATGATTCTACATTCCCTTTACTTGCAAAGCCCCAAGAAACTGTTGGAACGCTAGCTGTGGGTAGAACATTGGACCTAGGGAATCACTGTGAATTTGAAGCTAAGGTGCCTGCTGAATGGCTCTACCACCTGAGGATGACATCTTGACTTTGTTTCCTGACTCATAAAACAAGAATAACGCCATTGCTTCAAGACCTTGCTGTGAGGATCAAATCTATATAACATATATGAAATAAAGTTTTAAATTATAATTTAACAAGTATAAATCTAAGACATTCTCCCTTGACTCTAGGACCATAAAAGTCAATGAGATAAGTTTGAAACAAAGGAACTCGGGGTCTAAGAGACATTGATGCTTGGAAACCTTGTGCTGGGAGCGGGGAGGTGGTTGGCAGAGTCAAGACGGCAGAGTAGGAAGGCATGGGGTTAGCATATCTCTACAACTAGGCACCTACTAGGTGCTGGTGGGATCCTTGGACACCTAAGAGGATGGGAGGAACCCTGTACAATCAGGTAGGACATGAGAGAGAAGGAGGGAGGGGAGAAAAGTGGAGGTGGGGTGGGAGTGTACCCCAGAAGGGGTCTCAGGGAGGAGAGAGGTCCACATGCTTGAAGGGCCCCCTAAGGCATGGGGACTGGGGGAAATGCGAGGGATGTTCAGAGGATGGGGGATTGGAGGAGTTTTTGCTCAGTTGTACATTCATTTTTTTATTTTCTAGCCATGTTTTAATTTTCCTATGTCATTTCATAGTCTTTACAGTAGAATAGAAAAGCACTAGTTCTGTTGCAAATGTCAGCATTACTAAATTAGCAGGGACTATGTAGAATCAGAAGGCCCAGACCCAATTCCCAGTTCTGCCACTTGCTGACAGATAAGGACATTGGCTAAATTAATCAGCATCTCTGAGCCTGGGCTACTTCTGTATCTGCACAGAAGGAACCAGATCATCAATGGCACAGGCTGGCTATGAAGATCAGAAGAAGAGGCACTTGTGAGAACATCTAAGACAATGTCCTGACATGTGGTAGGCCCCTAGGGAGTGTCCCCTTCCATTTCTCTTTCAAAATATATAAATATTTCAGCAGAATTCCATGGCAGCCCTGTCTCACTAATAGCACTTAAAACCCAGCTAATCTACATTGAGATGTGCTATAATTATAAAATACATATTGCATTTCAAAGATTCAGTGTAAAAAGAATGTAAAAAAATTATTAATAATATTCAAGCCATTACTTATTGAAATACTATAAATTATATATGTAATGGGTTTTATATAGGTTATAATAAATTTATATATATATAATACATATATACACACACTTCAAAGGTATATCTATATAGATATGGAGAGTATCTCTGTCTATATGTATACATATATATGTATATATGTTATATGTAGAGAGATAGAGATATATCTACATGTTTGTATATATAGGTAGAAAGAGAAATAAAGACATACTGTAGCTATGGAGAGTATCTGAATACATATACAGATACAGATATATAGAGATATATCTATATAGAGACTATCTATATCTACATTTATGAAATTTAACCTAATATATATATTTGGTGTGTAAATGCGTGCGTATTCCATTGGACCACACTGCTGTGCAACATAAAATCTTGAGTCTTCACAAGCCAATGAAGCTACTTTTCGTTATCTAGACTTTCTATGGGATCAGTTATTCCTCCCCAAGCATTTCAATTAAAATTAATCTTCAGAATATAGTTTTCTTAGATTCTGATCCACAAAGCAATCTGTTATCTACTTAAATTAATGAATCGAAGGATGTCTTTTATCTATATTTGAATAGTATCCTGGAGCTAAGAATCATAAACATAACAATTTAGTCGTGTGTCAAAATGTAACAGCCTAATACCCTATTCTAGGCCCAATTCTTGGATCTGTACCATAATTTTTGAGCTATATATTTTCCCCAATTTGGGTGACAGTTAAATGGATACTAATTTTCCTTAATAGTAGCTGGGGAGGCGTTTGCCTTGAACAGTGGTACTTTGCAGGTTTTTGAAGTTATCACACTTGTTAAATCAGAGCATATTAAGTATCTACAGTGCTAACTCCTCATTTCTTTATGGCCACAGTAAATGCACAGATTGGTTCCTCACCCTGGTGGTTATAAAACATACTTCATGGGAGCAAGGTCGATACCATTGTCCAACTCAACAGACTCCAAGCCCTTCCCAGTCAGTGTGATAATATCTGGAGACAAGACTATTGCTTTTACCATAAGTCAGTCACTCTCATTCTCAGAGATGCTTTAAACTAATGAAGTCAAGTTGCATGGATGCAGTGTGACAGGTACTTTAGAGCTTACATGGTATCATAGCCAAAATGGAGAAGATTCAAACGATTGGCTCAGGGACGATAAAAACTAGAGTTTATCTCAGTAACAAAGGTGCAAAACATACTTGTTTAGAAAGTGTGAGATTAGGAAAATGGAAAAAATATGAATCAGTGATGGCAACTCACTGGGCACTTCAGTTAAGAATAAACAATTTGTGATTAAGAACCCTCTGCTAGCTAGCACTGGGTCAGGCACTATATATTTTTATACTTTCACATTTCCCATTAAGCATCTACCAGGCCAGGGTATCAGTGTATGAATGAGAAGACCAAAACCCAAAGGAGCTAGGTGACTTTTCAGTGTCATATGTCTGGTAAGTAATACGTGTGTGATTAAATCCCAATTTGGAGTCATTCCAGGTCCCTGTTAATATCATCCACAACAATTCAGCTAAATGTCGCAGAGTGCATGCATAGGCAGAACAGACAGGCACTCAGCCACTGCTTCTGAGCCTCTGGACTCACCATTCTAAGAGGTACTTTTCAAATGGAACCCTAAGATTCTGCAAAGCAATGGGTTTAAAAGGTGCAATCCCCCTGAGGGTCAAGATACATAATTAACAGCAATATTAATACTGGCTTATGATCAGCTGATGACATAATTTGTCATTTTAAACACTAAAAATAAAAACAACTCTTTCTCCCAAGTTGTTCCTTCCTCTAATTGCTCCTTTAATTTTACATTTTTTTGGAACTACTTCATCATAATTCTTGGAACTGGATTAGGAGCCAAACTTGTATCTTTTAAATTGCATGTTTATAGTGGTAATGATTAAACATGGTAAACAAGCCTTGAATTTTGCCTTTTCAATTTCTGTCATAACTTTCTGTTTATCTTATTTTTAAAATGGGTTTTTTAAGTGACCACAAAAAGGGGGAAATAATTTTTTTTTCTGCATTTAATTTAAGCAACTTAAGAGACCAGTTTTCCTTTACTGAAGATACCAAGCATTGACTTCCAGTTAAGAAGTCTAACTTGTTTAATTAACTTCTACATACTGCCAAGTCTTTTGATGTTTGTTAAGTGAACCCACAGGAATAAAGAATCCTCTCTTGAAAGTTTAGTCAGTGTTTCACACAGAGTGGGCAGCTGAGGAGTGGGAGTGGTGAAGATTTAAGGTCATTTATCATCTTGAATTCTCTAGGTTGTAGAAGTGATAGCATTTGGTCACGCTGGAACGGGGGAAGGAATGGGTTTTCTGATTTTGCTTGGCTCATTCATTGTGCATGCATTAGAGTCTGACTCTGATGATACGATGTGGAGGAATAACAGGTTTTTTCATGGCACTTTCTTTGTGCTTGGCATTGTTCTAAATACTTTGCATGTACTTATTCATTTGATCCTCGCGATGGTTCTGTGACGTTGATACTACTATAAGCCCGTTCTACAGCTGAGGGACCTGGAGCAGAGGTGCAAGCCCGGCACTGGGAACCATGACAAGGCTTCCAGCTCCAGGGCAGTGTTCCCAGCCTCCCCGTGTGGAAGCCCGGGCCCTGAGTTCAGGAGCTCCCGAGTGATGTGAAAACGAGCACAGATAAATGAGACGGTTAGAGTTTAATGCTGTGATGGGGGAGAGGTAGGCAGGGCTCTCTGAAGAGCATGGAGGAAAAGTCACTTTACTAGCTGGGGGGATGGAGAGGTGTCCCTGAAGAAGGGAAATCTCAGCAGGTTCAGAAGTTTCAGAAGAGTTAGTCCTGCCGATTGGTACTGGGCATGCAGCAGCTGGGGCCATGGCTAGCAGGCCACAACCTGGGCAGAGGAGTGGCCAGCATGACCTGGAGGAAGAGCTTGGCCAGCTCAAGAAACCACACATGCTTCGGTATTGGGAGGTGAGGGCAGATTTCAGTGCAGGGAATGGTATGAAGGGAGGCAGTCAATCTACTCATGTGTTTATTCAGAACGTGGTTTGGTATTGGGAGGTGAGGGCAGATTTCAACGCAGGGAATGGAATGAAGGGAGGGACTCAGTCTACTCAAGTGTTTATTCAGAGGGTATTTACTACTGTGCCGGGTGCTGAGGACAGATCAGTGGACACTCCAGGAAGGAAGCAAGGAAAGAAGGGAGGAGGGGCATGGGCAGGGAGGTAGAAGGGAAACAGACTATACTCCTGCCTTCAGCGAGCTTGCAGTCTTCTCAGAGAGCCAGACTCGAAATACTTAAATAAGGAAGCAAACGTTTAGTTAGCAATGGAGAAGATGGCCAGGAAGGAAGAGAACGGGTGCCAGAAATGAGACTAGCAGAGGAGACCATCCTTTGGTACCAGGGAGTGCTCTTAGAGGAAGTAACATTTCAGCAGGTCAAGCCACTTAAAAATGAGAAGGAATCTGACCTGCAGGAAGGCTGTAGAGGTCAGGCTAGACTGTAAAGGACATTTTTGACACATATACAAAGACTTCAGAATTCATCTAGGCCAGATACCCTGATGGGAAGTAAGAGCCCATTAAGCAGAAGAGTAATCTGGTTAGGTTTGCAGTGATACTCCAGGCTGGGGGCAGGCAAGCCTGATCCGAGGCTGTGGTCTGTGGCCCCACAACTCTACCATCTGTTACAAGCATGCTTCCTGCTTTGCTCACGAGACCCAGCTGTCTGGGTCACAGGAATCTAAATTCTACAGATGCCTAGAGCGTGAAACTCATTTTTTAAGATGAAGTCGGTAGGTACAGTCTCTTTAGCTCCCAAACTTAATTCAAAATAAATTCCTACAAGCTCTGTGAAGTTTCCCAGCCTGACTTTATTGAGTTTTTAATTGATGTCAGAATTCAGTGCCGTAATCTACAGTTGTGGAAGCTACAAACTCCTAAATTAGAAATACATAAATAAATAAGTGGCATTTTCCCCCCAGACTTGAAACGTGTAAATGAGGTTGATGAGTACCATTTACACAGCCGGTAAAGACAACTCCATCCAAGATGCAAAAGGAATGAAACACAGTTTTTCCATGTAAACCTTTGGAGCTCTATGTTCAAGGTAAAAATAACGAACTATTTAATAAGTAAGTCAATGGAAGCAAACACTCTGCTGTCTTCCTGTGCACCACTGCCAGGCAGCAAGCAACAGCGGATTTGGTGCGGACAAGCTACAGTTCCATCCAGACGTACTCTTGTGAGTCAAGTTCATGGTCACATTCCATGGGCTAGGAAACACCTTTGTGCACGTTTGGTTATCTCGGCCCCCTCCTTAACCGTCCCCCTTGGCTGTTAAAATGAAACTGCTCCTTCACCCACACAGATCTAAGCTGATCTTACACAGGTCAGGCAGCCACCAGCTTCTGGGCAATCCATTAACAATGTAGCAATAGCTTGAGCACCTATAACTAAACCACAATTAACAATCATACTTCACAGATTTGGGCTATAGGCTTTCGTGTGAAACAGGATCACAGGAAGCTGGTAAGATGAGAGAAGCACATTCTTACATTCTTTCATTGAGGAATCGTTGAGCTCCAGTTACTGCAGCTGAATTGGGCTTCAGTGGGGTTGCGTTTGTCTTAGAGAACCCGTCCTTCCCTGACACAGTGATGTGAAACCAGCCGCTGTGACGTCCCTCCTGTCTCGGTTGTGCTGGGTGCCCCACTGCCCTTGTTTCTCTCTTTGGCCTCACTTTCTCCTTCCACTCCTTTCTGTGTCATGGCCTCAGCAAGGACGTTTTGTCCACAATTCCTTATCCTTTCTCAAGAGGTTCTAAAATAATGCCACTGATGGGACATGTCACCTGCTGTCTGGTGCTATGCCCAATGGAGCACTCCTGAAATTGAGACTCTATTCTTATTTATCCCTGCTTCACAGATGAGAATGTGGAAGTTCAGGGAGGTGAGTGGCTTGCCCAAAGTCATGTAGACGTAAGTGATGGAGCAGAAATTTGAACCCACTTAAGTTTGACACCGAAGTTAAAGCTTTACTACTATGCTATTCCCCCCGCCCCCAGGTGTTTACCTGGAGATCCAACCCTGCCCCTATCCAGATGTCCCCAGGGGCTGCCAACTCAAACACATCCAAGCCGGACTACTCACCTTTCCCAAGCACTTCTCCCCTGACTGGTGCAATCCAGCTCCATCCTCCTAGGCTAGACAACTGGACTCATTGGGATGCTGGCTCTTGGCTCTGTTTTCCTTCAAACCACATCTTCCGTTGATTGTCTTCCCCCCGTTGCTACTATACTGTTCTAACTCATGCCCTCATCTTTGGACCCATGGGAAGCCACCCAGGTGGCAGTTTGCTGGTGAGCAAAGTGGCAGAAGGAGAACGGGTGGAGAGGCCAGAGTCTCAATCTTGTTTCTGCCAACTGCAAGCAAGGGGATATTGGCCAAGTTCTCACATCTGTGGAAAGGGGGTACCATTAGCAGCCTCACAGGGAGATCAGGAGGGTTAGAAATAGCACATTAAAGCAGACCCTGAGACACACACACTCACGAGAGTCCCACTAAGCAGTACAAGCTCTCACTCATCTCTTTGTGCCTCAGTTACCCGAGTCTGTAAATTGAGGCCAGTAGCATGGGCCTCCAAGGTGGTGGGGGATTAGACGAATCAGCATGTGTGGCCCATGAGGGCAGCAGCCAGCGTGCAGTGAGCACCAAGCAGGCACTGGCTGTCCTCACCAGCCCTCCCCCCCTTCTTTAAAGGCATGGAGCAGCCGTCACCATCGCCTCCCTGTTGGTACTTATTAACATACATGGTCCGTTTCTCTCCCCAGGCAGGAGGTGGGCTGACTCTTGAACTCATTGCTTTCCTTCTCTAGCTGGCCTGTTGCACCACACACAGTAGGGCTTCAAAAATACTAACTGGGTATCTATTAAGGACTGTGCTTTCCTTAGAGGGATTCTCTGGCTAGCTATTTTATTTTCCTAGCCTTATCTCTTTCATTTTTCTTTTCTTTTTTTTTTTTTTTGAACCTTTATATTATGGACACATCTGGGCAACTTCACAAGGCTGATTTTCAAATCTCATAAAATTACTGAAGGTGGGAGATAAATGCCTATTCTGCTGGAGTTGGTAAACTGAATGGCACAGCAGCCTCCCCCGTACTTAACAAGAAGCAAACAATAGCAACCAAGCTTTGTGGACAGTGTGTTCAGACAGAGACGAATAGGAGGCGGCCAGGGCTCCAAGGAGCTGGGCTTCCTGAGGGGCTCCTTCTGGGGCTCAAGTGACCAGCTCTTCATAGCTGAGTCTCTTGGTAATAATCCCAGGACTCCAAGCCCAGCAAGGTGAAGTTTTGTCCCAGGGAATGTCTCAAATCCCATCTGTTCTGCTTGGAGCGAAATGTGACACTGTCTTTTCTAGATTTAGAGATGAGCTGTCAATCACAACGAACACTGTTCATCTAACTTCATTCTACCCCACATGCAAAACCCCCTTCTGTGAATCTCTGTACCATTTACCTGTTCCCAAGAAGCATTTCGTACTGCACATCCTGGCAGCTGTGTTGCTAGGCATGTGGAAGTTATTTACATCATGAGTTAGTGAGCTGCTGTGAAAATGACCATGGTTAAGTGAGAGATAAACTCTCTTTTGTGATGCCAGTGGGTTTCCACACTGGGATGTGTTCACCAAATCCTGTTTTGTTTTGAGAACATCAGTAACACACTGTGGATTCACGTTTAGCTTCCTACCTATGCTTAACTCACAGATTCACAGATACGGAGAGGAATTATGGAGTTTTTCAAGTCCAGGGACAGCAAATATACTCCAGCCCTAGAAACATCTCCAAGTGATTAATGGATAGCAGCTTTCAGAAGCACTGTCTTGGGAGGGATACTCGGGTCAAGCAGGGTGAATGTCTGCAGCGTATATTGTGGTGGAGTAGGGCAGCACACGTGCCACTTACTTGCCGTTGCAGACTGTTTAACCCCTCTCATCTGCAGGTAAGGAAGTTACGTGACTCCTTCAAGATCACACAGACAGTGTTGGCAGGAGAGCAGCACTCACGATGCCATTTGTACTGTCTCTGCTCCCCAGCTGTGGGATTGGTGTTCACTCCACCACTGAACAAAATTAACAGATGAAGCAGGGTTACTGGGAGTGTGACAGATGGAGAAAAGCAGTGGGAATCACAGGCTTTGATAAAGTGGGTAAGAGCAGGCCAGCAGCAGGTAGGAGAAAGGCTAGTCCAGTCGCACCAAGCTGGGGACACACCATTATTATTGTAATTATTTTGCCAGGGTCTTGCTGTGTGTCTTCCCTTTCTGTAACTGAGAAAGCCACAGAGTCTCTGAGCTCCTGGTGACGGAGAAGTACGTAAATTCACAGTACCAAATGTCCCTGGACGACACAATCAGGAAGCCTGAAGAGCAGTTTGTGGCATTCCTAAAGTCACATGTGTGCAGGGGCAGAGATCGTCATACAGATGCATGTAGAAGGGAATGGACACCAGTGGGTGGCAAAGGAGCAGCCTCACATACACCTCTAGTGTGCGACTGTGGTTCTCACCTGCACACCCTCCATTTCCCTTTCTTAGAGGACAGCGTCCTAATTTGAGTAACTAACTCCTTCACTCTCAGTCCGTATATTTTAGGTGGGGCTGAACTCATCCTGATTTCAGGACAAGGCATGTGCCTCAGGCTTAGCCAACTAGAGCATCAGGATCCAATTGTCATAGAAACTGAATCAGGGATGGGAGCATGCTCTGAGGAGAGCCAGTGAGACTTGATTTCAAGCTTGGGGTGGCAGTATAGGAAGAGATGCTCTTTGAGATGACCTCAGACTGGGAAGATGACATGAAGCTGCTGAGACCACACCAGGAAGCAGGAAGGGCTGTGACTGTCTACAAGCGAAGTCAGTGGAAGAAGAGTGGACTCACAATCAGAGAAGGACCAAAGCTAACGTCATCATCTGGGCATGGATGCACAGCCATGCTAGCAGGCAAAGCTGTCCCTGAGGTCTCTGCCACATGACCCAATCAGTTCCCCTAGCCACGCTGTTTTGTGTGTGTGTGTGTGTTTTTTTCTTTTTGACTTAGGTTTCTATCATTTGCAAACAACAAAAAGACTCTTGACCAATAATAAGCCAAAGACCCATTTTCCACATAAGACACACAAATCTCAGTGTTCCTCCTTGGACCAACTTATCCTAAGTGGTTACATTACCTGTAAGGAGCCCTGGATGTCTTTCCCTCCAACAATTACGAGTTCCGCCATGTCTTCTGCATGGGGAGTCCGGGCGTGGACGAATAGAGTCTTGCCCACCGCAGTTACGTTTCTCAGGGCAACTAAGCTGCCATCGTTGTTCACCTTGAAGTATGGGCTTGAGACCTCATAGTGCAGCTTCTCATTTCCCTTGCAGTCACTGAAGGTCACTGGCAAAAACAAAACAAACGAACAGAAACAGAAGGAGTATGAGTAGGCTGGGCAGTTTAGTGCTGGAGCTGTCTTTGGGCAGTTTAGTGCTGGAGCTGTCTTTGACCATTAAATATGACTTACCACTCGGCACCCAGATCCATGAATGCTGCCCCTCACCCACTGCACCCTCCTGTGGCCTCATGGCTTTGGCTATGCAAAGGACTCCACTCAGTGAAGACTTCCTTAATCACCTCCCCTGTCCCAGGCAGGGGCTAAGCCTTTTAATGCACAAAGAGAGCCTCTTCCCTGCTTCCACACTGGGGGCAGAAGATACTACAGACAAGGCTGGGAACTGAGACGGAAGGCCCCTTGTCACCTCTCATCTAGGTTGAGCCCAGCAGTGGAGACAGGTAGGAAATGAAGGACTCAGCCACGGTCTCCCCTTAGTTCCCCGGGCTCTATGTACAGCCACTCACGACAGCATTTAGCCTCCTGTGCTCAACTTTCACTTAGCTCTTTGGTGAAGTCAGGGGTGGTGCCTTTTCTTCCCTCAGAATCCCTATAAAGCTTTGCATAGCTGCTAAGTATGGTTGGGATCTGTGTGTGAGTGCTGAATGAAGTTTTGGCAAAGAACAGTTATGACTTAGCATTTATTGAGTGGCATCTGAGTGCCAGGCTCTGTCATAAGGCCAGTACATTCAGTCTCTCCTTTCAGCCTCACAACCACTCTAAGTTACAGCAGCATTTCCCAGGTTTATTTTTATTATCTCCCCCGACCCAGAAGTGTTTTTAGAGATTGTTGCCTAATTGTCAGCACTCTCATGCATTGCCAGCGTCTAGCCCTATCTGTTTATTTACTGCATGTATATCTGTATTCTACACACACACACAAAGTACAATTGTTTGTCTTTCTCCCAAGAACCCGTGTCACCCCTTTGGTGACACAGAGTCCCGCTGAGAATGCACAATCTACACACATTGTTTCCATACTATGGGAGGAAAGAACTGAGCGTTGGAGAGACTGAGTAACATGCTCAAGACCACACACCCAGAAAAGGCAGACACCTGTTCTCAGGCTGATCGGTCTAGATCTACAGTTCAAGCTCTCAGCACATCCATTTCCCAGAAACAGGTTAACAAGAGGGAAAAGAGCTGCTGCCCCATCCTGACCCCCTCAGGCCTCTCACCAACCCCTCCAGGTGACCAGAGGTACCAGGTGAGGACATCCTGAGAGACAGACTTGTATTTAGGACCCGGCACATAGTAGACCCTCAATATATCCTCACTCTCTTCCTGACTTGTGGTATCAAGTAACTAGGGTTGCGGGATTGGGTCTTGTATATTTTAGACACCTTTTACCAGTCCAGGAACTTAGGGTTTAGACTGGGGGCATTTTTCAAGGCTATGAGAATAGTCTAGAGAATTTAAAAAAAAAAAAAAGGCAATACCTGCCCCAACTCCCAACCAAGGTTCTGACAGAGCAGGGCTGGGGTCCAGGCACTGGTATCTCTTTAAGATTTCCCAGATGAATCTAATGCAGCCAGCGTCAAGCACTAGGACCTTGGACAATGGACTGCTTGTCAAGATGCCAGGTTTCCACATTTCCCAGCGATTCCTGGCACGGAGCCAGGGTTGGGGATCTAGCATGCTAGGAACTGTTATTCCCATGCCCTGTGAAGGGGCAGTTTTAAGAGTAGGTATCTAAGCCCCTTTCCAGTCCTGGCTCATTTGTAGCAGCCCTGAGATCACGGGCAAATGACTTATCCCTTGAACCTCAATGTCTTCACCTATAAAGTGGAACTGTTACAGGGAAAAGCCAATTATGGCTCCATTTCTCTCACTTTAACCTTTGCTTCTTATTGCTTTCGTTCACTAAAAGGATACTGTCCATACATAATGGCCTGCCGCGGGGAACCCTGCCCCTCTGCCTGAATGGTAAGCCAAAATGCTTTTGTGCAGGACCTTGTCTACCTGCGGATGGCTATAGGAAGGAAGAAATTAGCACATCCCCTCCCCAGGCTTGCCATTCCAGGAGATACGTGCAAGACATATGCCTTTTTAGTTTGCTTTCTCGGCCCCCCAACCCCCCATTCTAGAGAAGAACCTGGCATCCAGACCCAGACAAGATGGTTTTATTTTGAGACATTAGTCTGTCATCTTTGTCTGCAGGTTTTCTGAATAAAGTCGTATTTTTTGCCAGAACACTCTGTCTGTAGACTTACTGACCTGTCATGTGGTGAGTAGAGTGAATTTGGACTCAGTAACAGAACAAATAATAGTACCTCCCCTCATAGGTACTACAATTCTTATGATAAGCATTAAACAAGATAATAACACTTAAAGCAATTCAGACAGACCCTGGTGCTATTACTGAAACACAAATTTGTGTGACTGATAATACCATACCTTGGTATTGGCCTTGGTATTGTGAGGCTGAACAATACCAAAATATCAGTGTGCAACAGAGAAAGGTTTCCTGCAGGGCCCTGCAAGGAGACAGGTGGGTCATGTTTAAAAACCCCAAACTGCCCAAAAGCTCTCCACAAAGCCCGTTTATAGGAAAGGTGAGGAAGGGGTGTGGGTAATTGTTGCAACCTTCTTGGTGTCAGATCCTTTGTTCTTGAACCGTAAGGTCACAGTCAGGTAACAACATTCCTCTAAACTCCCACCAAACAAATACTATTCTCTGTTCTGAGAAGAACGGGCCAGGTCTCTCAGCACAACTTTCACCCTCAGAGGTCCAGGCCTGGCTGAGAGGAGGGGTTCCTGGCAGGCACTGGTTACCCTGCCTCAAATCATATGCCCAGCACCCAGGCTGGGTCTTTCTGCCAGCGCCCAGGCCTGGCTGAAGAGGCAGATCTCAGCTGGTGGCTCCCTCAGGGCCAGGTCCCCAGACCTGCCAAGCCACCATTGCTGAGGGAGCCAGGTGCCCAGGCCCCAGCTGGCCTGAAGCTCCTCAGGCCACCCAGTGGGGGGTGGTCTCAGAGATGGCTGCTGCCATTAGGTCACTGAGGCGGGGATAGGGGAGAGGGTCATCGCTACCTCAAGGCCTGGACCCGGCCAGTGGGCGGCCTTGGTGAGGACTCTGGAGCTCCACAGGACACAGCCCCCAACTTGTTCCCTGAGCCCCCAACTCACCCATTGCGCCAGGCCAGGTCTGCCTCTTACCTTGCTCTCCATCTGAGGATCACCACTCTGAGGACTGTTGGCTCATGTCCTACTAATGGCTGCTGGTACACGGTTATTCAGGGGGAGGAGCCCACTATGGTGCTGACCAATGGCTGCACAGGACTACCAAGGGGCACTCAGTGACAGTTGCCCACTGGGGAGAGGGCCCCCCTGCTGCACCTACCAATGGCTGGGTGACTGTTTAATGGTCCGGTGGTAACTGTTTTCTGGGAAAGGGTTGGGGGTTATGGCAGGCAGCAACGGCCATGAGAGTGCTAGGGGTTGCAGCCGGTGGCAGTGCTCTACTACAATGCTCCATGAACAAGAATTACCATCATCAATTTTCCTGTGATTCTGGGCATTGAAGGAGTTCTTTTTTCTTTTCTACACAACTTCCTTCTTCTAGCTGTTTTCTGACTGCCTCTTGGGTCTTTCTGCCTCTGTCCAGTCAGGTAATGGTGCTCTGGCCCAGGCGGTTACCATGGAGATCGTTACTACAGATATTTCTGCTGAGGCTAAAGCAATGAGGCAGATGATTCTGATCCAGCCTTGCCCATCTTTGAATCCTCCCACTTTTCTTGGCAAAGCTCTACCTATCTCACTTGAGAGATCATGAAGGGAAAACAACTTCAAAGGAGTAAAATTACAGTGTCTGCCCACAGTGGACTCCACAAAGTTGTCTAAGGTATTCTTTTTTCCTAAAAGAACGACACTCTGCTGAAATTTTTACATTCGTGATTGCAATGAATCCTTACATTATCTATCTGCGGTGAATACTTTTTTTTCCCCTCTGGGAGCTGAGACTTAGAGAGTCTGAATGAGGTTAAGGCCAGTTGGTCTAGGTCGTCTGCCTAAGCGAATGTGTTACTTCCTTCAATCGCTCAGCTTCCAGATTTACAATCTAGCCATGCTTTCATACCTGATCTGTTATTCCCTTAATATTTTTCTTTTAATTGACTCACATTTTTATTTATACAATTATTTAAAGATAATCTTTATAGTACATGATGAATCTGCCAAACGTGTTTTTCTAAAACTTTAAGGAGGCTAACAGAAGCAGAAGATATTAAGAAGAGGTGGCAAGAATACATGGAAGAACTGTACAAAAAAGATCTTCACGACCCAGAAAATCATGATGATGTGATCACTAATCTAGAGCCAGACATCTTGGAATGTGAAGTCAAGTGGGCCTTAGAAAGCATCACTATGAACAAAGCTAGTGGAGGTGATGGAATTCCAGTGGAGCTGTTTCAAATCCTGAAAGATGGTGCTGTCAAAGTGCTGCACTCAATATGCCAGCAAATTTGGAAAACTCAGCAATGGCCACAGGACTGGAAAAGGTCAGTTTTCATTCCAATTCCAAAGAAAGGCAATGCCAAAGAATGCTCAAACTACCACACAATTGCACTCATCTCACATGCTAGTAAAGTAATGCTCAAAATTCTCCAAGCCAGGCTTCAGCAATACGTGAACCGTGAACTCCCTGATGTTCAAGCTGGTTTTAGAAAAGGCAGAGGAACCAGATATCAAATTGCCAACATTCGCTGGATCATGGAAAAAGCAAGAGAGTTCCAGGAAAACATCTATTTCTGCTTTATTGACTATACCAAAGCTTTTGACTGTGTGGATCACAATAAACTGTGGAAAATTCTGAAACAGATGGGAATACCAGACCACCTAACCTGCCTCTTGAGAAATCTGTATGCAGGTCAGGAAACAAAAGTTAGAACTGGACATGGAACAACAGACTGGTTCCAAATAGGAAAAGGAGTACATCAAGGCTGTATATTGTCACCCTGCTTATTTAACTTATATGCAGAGTACATCATGAGAAACGCTGGACTGGAATAAACACAAGCTAGAATCAAGATTGCTGGGAGAAATATCAATAACCTCAGATATGCAGATGACACCACCCTTACGGCAGAAAGTGAAGAGGAGCTAAAAAGCCTCTTGATGAAAGTGAAAGAGGAGAGTGAAAAAGTTGGCTTAAACCTCAACATTCAGAAAACGAAGATCATGGCATCCAGTCCCATCACTTCATGGGAAATAGATGGGGAAACAGTGGAAACAGTGTCAGACTTTATTTTTGGGTGCTCCAAAATCACTGCAGATGGTGATTGCAGCCATGAAATTAAAAGACGCTTACTCCTTGGAAGAAAAGTTATGTCCAACCTAAATAGTATATTCAAAAGCGGAGACATTACTTTGCCAACTAAAGTCCGTCTAGTCAAGGCTATGGTTTTTCCAGTAGTCATGTATGGATGTGAGAGTTGGACTGTGAAGAAGGCTGAGCGCTGAAGAATTGATGCTTTTGAACTGTGGTGTTGGAGAAGACTCTTGAGAGTCCCTTGGACTGCAAGGAGATCCAACCAGTCCATTCTGAAGGAGATCAGCCCTGGGATTTCTTTGGAAGGAATGATGCTAAAGCTGAAGCTCCAGTACTTTGGCCACCTCATGTGAAGAGTTGACTCATTGGAAAAGACTCTGATGCTGGGAGGGATTGGGGGCAGGAGGAGAAGGGGACGACCGAGGATGAGATGGCTGGATGGCATCACCGACTCGATGGACGTGAGTCTGAGTGAACTCCGGGAGATGGTCATGGACAGGGAGGTCTGGCGTGCTGTGATTCATGGGGTCGCAGAGTCGGACACGACTGAGCGACTGAACTGAACTGAACTGAACTGAACTAAGGAGGCAAGTAAAAACATACATTAGTCCTTGTATGTACTAATGATGTGTGTTCCATGCTCCAGAAATGCTGGCTTGGGCTAAATTCCTTTCTCATTTAAACAAATTCATGCTTAGGTCCACCATACTCAGGTTTGTAATCTAGGAAGGCTCTGATATAATTATATTGAGTTGGATGAAAAGTTTGTTCATGTTTTTTCTGTAATATTTTATGGAAAATCCTAAATGAACCCAATATGATTATCTTATATATTCTAGGAGGGGTTCTGATATTTGAAATAATATTTATAAGATAATAATATACTATATAATATATATTATAATGTCAGGTGAGTGTATTCTCCTCGGTTCTGTCTCGTCTCAACAAAAATTTGAAGTGACAGACATTAAAGCCCTCAGTGTGTCACAGCTCTCAGACAGACCGTGTTATAGCTCTTAGATAGAGCAGTGTTACATCTCTGTGTTATAGCTCAGTTTTATTTAGAAAATAACAGGAAAATACATCCTCAAGAGGTAAGGGCATGCCAACCCAAAGACGCGAAGAGAAAAGAGAGAGAGAAAGAGTGAATATACAGGGCGCATGGGAGAGAGACCCCCGGCCGTTTGGCTCCTCTTTTTATTTGTCTTTTCCTCCCCCGGGCCTGCCCTATGTAAATTAGGCTAGCCAGGAGTGCTGTTTGTTCTATCTGAGGTCCTCACTCCAGTTCTTGGACCTTCCTTTGTTCTATTTTCATGGGCTGCCATTTTGGACTCCTGTTTCCTATTCTCATTACCTAACAATAATAATGCCGGAGAAGGTAATGGCACCCCACTCCAGTACTCTTGCCTAGAAAATCCCATGGATGCAGGGGCCTGGTGGGCTGCAGTCCATGGGGTCGCTAGGAGTTGGACACGACTGAGCAACTTCACTTTCACTTTTCACTTTCATGCATTGGAGAAGGAAATGGCAACCCACTCCAGTGTTCTTGACTGGAGAATCCCAGGGACGGGGGAGCCTGGTGGGCTTCCGTCTATGGGGTCGCACAGAGTCGGACATGACTGAAGTGACTCAGCAGCAGCAGCAACAATAATAATGTAATATAAAATAGCAACCCACTCCAGTACCTTTGCCCGGAAAATCCCATGGACGGAGGAGCTGGTAGGCTACAGTCCATGGGGTCGCAAAGAGTAGGACACGACTGAGCGACTTCAATTTCACTTTCACTATCACTTTCATATTATATAAAATAATATATATATAACATAAATAATGAGGTCTTGAGAAAGACACAAACATCAGAGAAGGCACAATCTAGACCAAACCAACAATCGCAATTTAATACTTAATCAAAAGAAAAATAGGTCACCACACTCTTTGTTTCTTCTTGCTCCTGAAGGAAACAGGCCCTACTTCCCCACTGACTGCAATCTCACCTTAAATTTCCTATTAAAGGGCACAGTTGATAGCACCAGCCCTGAATCATTGTCTTACATTATGAACCTTGTTGACACAATTGAGATGTCAGTGATTCTCAGAGACCAAGCCAGTGCATGCTCCAGGGTGCAGAGTTCAAAGAACATATTAAGGATGAAATGGAATAGTTTATGTCTGTTTTGTAAAAAATAGATGTTTCTATATAGACAACCTCCCAAGCTCAGAATAACACCATGAGGATAATTGAAAGGAAAAATTATAATAAACAATTAAACTTGTGAACAAATACTGAAAACCTCTATGTGAGGGGGGAAAGGAGCTATCTGTACTATTCTGCACCTACAAAGAACTTCCTTACATAGTTTATCACTATGGCATTTAAAATAGCTACTGGGAAAAATTATACATATAATACACTGTACATGGGGATTTATTGGAATCAATTGTGTAACATCATTCTTTGTGATAATCTGTGAACACCCCAGGAGAAGAAAGGGGGAAGTGAAAACTCCCCACCTGGGGGAAAAATGCAAATTAGATGAATGGCACCACTCAGCGTTTCAATTATGCTTTCAGCGTGTTTCCACTCAAAATGTCCTCTGGGCTTAATGCAAATGTCACAAACAGACAAACTTTAGCTGGGAGACAAAACTGCAACTGAAATGGGAAGTGTGGTACTGAATTAAGGGGCTTAATCCTCCTGATCCTGATTTTATGTTTTTCTATTTCTTTCTTTTGAACGTGGTTCTCAGGGATGGAAAAGGCATAGATTTCTTACCATCTAGAAATGTGTGAGGAAGCAAATTAAGCTATATTATGATCCCAGGAAAATATAAAAATGTAGATAGATTTAAATTTACTGTAAAATATAGAGCAGTCCTACTCATGTAGATAGGTACAAACTCAATATGGAATTTGTGCTATTCTTATAAGTGTTCTGGGGTGAGTCTGTGATCCATGCACTCACATCTGACATGGGTAAATGGTCCTAAATACATTATTCACATTTTGTAGAGACTTGCAAACTGGTCTACACATAAGTCTCAGGCCTCTCAGAGTTGGTGGCCAGACTCTGCTTGTACACATGTGTGAGGATGTGTGATGACCAGTAGTAGAGTGGGGTCAGTCATCTTGGGAGCTGTGTTCCTCCCAGAGTCAGAAGTGCCTGGGTCTACTTCTAGCAACCTATGCTTGCACACAGAAGAGCATGGCTTTATTTCAGCAGTATGCTGGTTTTTGTGTGTGTTTTTTTTTTTTTAAAGTAGATTGTACATTGCTTGCTCTCTCTTAAGACTGTACCATCTATCCACATACTCATAGCTCAATTAGTCAAACAATTCAATTGCTCCATTTTGCATGAAGGATCTGCATTTGGTTGATCTGCAGTCTTTGATAGGGCATGGAAAGCCATGCCTTTCTAACAACTGAAATAGCACTTAGTTCAGAAACATCAGATGGACTCTCCCCAGGATACAGCACATCACTTAATTGCTTTTTGCATCTTCAGTATCCCACTGGGTTCCAACTTCCTTGGAAAGAACTCAAAGGACTTTAGTCCAGAGGCTCTATGGATTCGCAAGTGAGAGAAACAGAAAACAATTCCTTCGGTTTCTCCTAACACCCTTGTTACTCAAAGCTTCTAGTCAATCAAGGTTTCATTAACATGCGTTCAGTGCCACCCACACCGGGACAGATCCTTGACTGATAATATATCCTCCAGCCTTCATTCTGTCTACCCTCTTGATTCCTGAATGCATGGAACCATATCCTGTGTTTCATGTTTGGCCTGGAGTCAGCATTGACATCCACAGAGCTTCTGTAAGGTTCTGGGCATGTTCTTAACCATGACTGATTATCCCGACAGTGGATTTCACCTCCAGAGGCTTTGTAGATTTGATAGGTGCAGAATGCACATAAAATGGTCTTATACATCTCATGTGTCAATCCCAAGTTTGATAAAATAGAGTTTCGATTCTATCATGTCAGCCAAAGACATCATAATGAATGATTCCATCAAGCGATATTCAGCAAAAACCTATTTTTTGTCATGTAAACCCTTAAGGGGTTTACAGAGCCCACATCTACTTTCAGGGGATTTCCTGTGCCAACCATTAAAAATTGAGCTGCTAGCTCTGGATAGTCTTTTCTGCCAGGGTCTTACATTTTCCTCTTGCTACTGAATTTTTTTAAAACACAGCAAGTTTTCTGAAAAAAAAAAAAAAAAAAGTTATGCACTTTCAATCCTGTGGTGGTTATAATCACTATGAATTTGTATCTCAGATTGGAATTTATATGGCACAGTGCCTGACACAGTAGATACTCAATCTGTTTGTTGAATGAATAAATAATAGAACTGCCATTTGGCAGCAAAGCCATTTTAAATTCCTCAAACAAAACTGAGGATGGCTCAAATTCACCTGAAGATTTGAGTAAGTCAATGTGAAAGCGACCCACTCAGTGAAACAGAAATCACTGATTCAGCAACTTTGTGAATCACCAAGTCTTAGATTACTGACCCCCTCTGTTTTCATATTACTAGTCCATGGTTCTTACTTAGTCCTTAGTTTTTGATTTATCTAGTAATTATGTGCACACATGTCTCCCTTTCTGAGTGTCTATAGGGTAAGTTAATGAGAAAAGAGATTTGCTCCACTATAACTTCTATAACTCTGGTCTTGCTGTTGGAGATGTCTGGAGACATGGGGCAGAATGTCTTGACTAGGCCTATATTGAGATTCAGATCCTGATTGTGTGTGATGCTCTGGCCGTCCAGTGATTCCCAAGCACCCCTGTACTCCATGAGATGGCATACATGTGGAGGAAGGAACCTTTAAGAAGGTGGACCGCATACACTGCTCTGGGGTCTTCTAGAACTAAAAGCTAAGGAAGGAGGGTGGGTTGGGATCCTACAGTTGTGCAGGTGGGAGCTATACATTGCTGCTGTGCAAATATTAATATTTGCATGATCTTGTTATTGCCCAAATACTAGAAAAGCCTGAAGAAATTCAGGGTACCATTTGGAAGGTCTAGTTATTTCTGAGTGAAATAATTTGTGGATCATTGGATACTTTCAAGTAGCACTTAAATGACTGTTGAGCAGGAATGTTTTGGAAGAGATTCTAGCATTGGATGCTGTCTTTTACAGCTGGGAAAGTCTATTATTCTAAATCATGATATATCCATCCATAAACCCATTAAAAGTATCATTTGACCGCTTATGGTATGAAAGACAGTAGGTAGAAAGGGATAAATACCAATATTAAGACAAATAAGGTAGATTATCTGTCTTCCAGATTCTCAGAGTCCAGAAGGTTGGACCACAGTATCATTTGGAGGGCTGCCCTTTTGAAGGACTGGTGTCCCATTTCTTCATTGTGACGAAAGGCCAAATACCACCACAGGGTAGATCTTAGAAGCAAGCAGATCATCTCTTCATATAATACATTATTTCTTACAGTAAGAAAAAGTCAACCAATGAACAAGTTTATAATTACCAGAAACACCCAAGGTGAGGGGTTATCAACAAGTATGTATCACCTTATTGAAGAGCTGTACTCTCTTAAAGTTGCTTAGAAAGTGGATTTATGTATATTTTTTCTATATTTTATTATAAATTAGATGTGTTTTTCTAGACAATGTTTTGGCCATAAGTTCCCCCAAAATTAAAGAATACAGCTACACATTGGGAGCATTAGAAGGGATGAACTGTAACTTTTAAAGGTAAATATTATCCTAATCCATAAATTAAATATAAAAGTATGCAAATCTTGTGG
Organism: Oryx dammah; assembly: GCF_014754425.2. Classification (NCBI taxonomy): domain Eukaryota; kingdom Metazoa; phylum Chordata; class Mammalia; order Artiodactyla; family Bovidae; genus Oryx; species Oryx dammah. The sequence goes on from NW_024070197.1 coordinate 55,097,054, forward strand.
GCCAATTTTTTAATTGGCTATGAAAGTCTGAAGATCTAATTATAATGATGGCCAAACATCGTAGACCTAAAGGTCCTTCAGTTTTGACTCACTCTCTTCTTTAGAAGTAAAGCGGGATAATCAGCTATTCTCTTCCTGGGTTCCCAAAGAAGCACTTGGGTTTTAGAAGGGATGAGGGGATGACAGGAGATGAAGCCAGGCGGGAGGGTGGCAGTGGTAACCCGACCTTAGAAATAAATTAAAATGTCCAAGATGAACAGACAAAATAAGAGTCTTCAGGGAATGTGTATTGAATGAGCTTCTGATTTAAAATCCTGAACTAGATTTTAAAATACTATTGTGAACAGAAAAGATTGTCTATAAAGAGTCCATAATCTATAAGCTGAAATAGCACTCAGTAAATCAACTGTGGAAAATTCTGAAAGAGATGGGCGTACCAGACCACCTGACCTGCCTCTTGAGAAACCTGTAGGCAGGTCAGGAAGAAACAGTTAGAACTGGACATGGAACAACAGACTGGTTCCAAATAGGAAAAGGAGTACGTCAAGGCTGTATATTGTCACCTTGCTTATTTAACTTATATGCAGAGTACATCATGAGAAACACTGGGCTGGACGAAGCACAAGCTGGAATCAAGATTGCTGGGAGAAATATCAATAACCTCAGATATGCAGATGACACCACCCTTATGGCAGAAAGTGAAGAAGAACTAAAGAGCCTCTTGATGAAAGTGAAAGAGGAGAGTGAAAACGTTGGCTTAAAGCTCAACATTCAGAAAATGAAGATCACGGCATCTGGTCCCATCACTTCATGGGAAATAGATGGGGAAACAGTGGAAACAGTGGCTGACTTTATTTTGGGGGGCTCCAAAATCACTGCAGTTGGTGATTGCAGCCATGAAATTAAAAGACACTTACTCCTTGGAAGGAAAGTTATGACCAACCTAGACAGCATATTCAAAAGCAGAGACATTACTTTGCCAACAAAGGTCCGTCTAGTCAAGGCTATGGTTTTTCCAGTAGTCATGTATGGATGTGAGAGTTGAACTATAAAGAAACCTAATTGCCAAAAAATTGATGCTTTTGAACTGTGGTGTTGAAGAAGACTCTTGAGAGTCCCTTGGACTGCAAGGAGATCCAACCAGTCCATCCTAAAGGAGATCAGTCCTGGGTGTTCATCAGAAGGACTGATGTTGAAGCTGAAATGCCAATACTCTGGCCATCTGATGAGAAGAGCTGACTCATTGGAAAAGACCCTGATGCTGCGGAAGATTGAGGGCAGGAGGAGAAGGGGACGACAGAAGATGAGATGGTTGGATGGCATCTGACTCGATGGACATGGGTTTGGGTGAACTCCAGGAGCTGGTTATGGACAGGGAGGCCCGGCGTGCTGCGGTTCATGGGGTCACAAAGAGTCGGACACGACTGAGTGACTGAACTGAACTGAACTGAAACACTGATCTGTAAGTGTTCAAACATGGAAGAGGGACCTCCCTGGTGGCTCAGTGGTAGAGAATCTGCCTGCCAATGTAGGAAACAGGTTTGATCCCTGACCTGGGAAGATCCCACATGCTGCGGAGCAACCAAGCAAGCTTGTGCACCACAGCTCCTGAGGCTATGCTCTAGAGCCCAGGAGCTACAACACTGCGCCCATGCGCCGCAGCTGCTGACGCCTGCATGCCCTATAGTCCATGCTCTGCAATAAGAGAAGCCGCCACAGTGAGAAGCCTGCGTGCTGCAACTAGACAGTAACCCTGCTTGCCGCGACTAGAGAGAAGCCCATGCAGCAACCAAGAACCAGAACTGTCAAGAGTAAACAAATATAAATAATGTAAACAGAGAAACAAACACCCTGGAAGAAGAAGCGGGGAGGTTCTAGGAGGGGAGAAACTAACCATCAAGTCTTTAACAGAGTCCTGGGAACATAACAGATATTCAATCAACGGCGTTCCCCACCCCAATCCTCATGCAATATTTCAACTGTTTTACAGAAGGCGAAATGCAGGCCACTTGGAGAGGCTGAGTTGCCTATGGTGCAAAGGTTAGTGATAGAGTTCAAACTGAGTTCAAATCTAGTTCCACCACACTCCAGACTTTTCACTGCCCTGCTCTGTGTCCTTTGACTACTGCATCTGAAAAATTCTCTAAGAGCTAGTAATTAAAGAGAGGAATTTTTCACATAAAATATAACAAATCAATCTTTATTGGATTAGCCTTCCAATCCACTTGATGCACAAAAATGGACAAACTGACTGGGTATCAAGAATTAGTAAAATGTCAGACTTTGGTTTATGACCTAGTTGAGAATGCCACGTGAATGTCATCATTCCCTCTAGTTCACACTTGTTCAGTGAACATAAATGGCTGAGGCATCAAGGGTTGAAGAGTTTTGATTCACTATCAGTGTGTATTGGAAACCACCAATGCATTTCCCTAGATCCTCAAGACACTCTACAAACCCATAATGCTGATTTTTCATGGTTGATGTCTACCTTCTCTAATAGTTACATTTACAGCTAGATACTTAATAAATATTTCTTTCAGTTCCCTAACAGTCCCACGAAGGCAGTGTTTTATGGATGAGGAAACTAAGACTCAGAGAGATTAACAAAACTTCTGTGGGCCACACAGCATTGAGTAGCAAACCTGGAGCTCTGCTCTTTATATCTGTTCTAGAGTCCTGTCTCAGGTCTTAAGAGGCAGGATCATTCCAGGATGGTGAAATTCAAAGTAAATGTTAGAAGTCTATTCTGTAGTTTAGGAGCCCATGGATTAACAGGAAGTTGGTCTGCCTAAAGGTGAAAGAGGAGTCAATGATAGAGATGAGTAGAATGTTGAAGCCAAAGATTAAATCCATCAGGAGGAAAACCCATATAGCAGAAGCCAGAAGACCCTGTAGATCAAAGCTCAGGGAATACTTGAACTCTGAAAAAGGTTTAGGAAAATACATGAAGGGGACCCAGCCATATCTTTCTGCAGCCCCAAAACATCTAAAGTATTCAAGTGCTTTTATTAGCATGGTTTCTTTAAAGGATGAAAGAAAATACGTGTGGAATTTGCTACCATTGATCTGTCTATAACTTTTATCAAAGAACTTTAGAGATCTGAACTTTCTGCAGACCAGTGCTCTGCTATTCTACTACAGATTCATCACAAATCCCCAGATTACAAGAGATAAGACAACATGGGGGAGGGGCAAAATAGCATGGAAGTTTGATCCATGATCTTCAGAATGGTTTGGTTTTCATTAAGACTCGTAGCTGGTCTGCAGCCAGTGTGTGGATGGGCATCCTGTGTATGAAGTCCTGAGGCATTTGAACACCCCATCCTGCATCCCCTGTGCATACCTAGAGTGTTTCCATGCAGAGATGTTCTTGTGCTACCTGCAGAGTGGTGTTTGGAGGCTCAAGTGTTTGTTGCCTGAGGCAAGAATGAGTACCCTCCCCAAAAGGTATGCCTGAGATATTGAGAGGTTGGTGACTTAATAACCAGAAGGGATGCCAATCAAACTGTAACACAGTGCCAAACACTGACTTTTGCCCCTTCCCAATTTTCTCCTGACCTAGGCTTTGGTAACCTAACCTGGGAGCTTCCTACAGCTTCATCTCCATCTCTCTGGCTATGCTCTGCACTAACCCCGGTAAAAGTTGGCAGTCAGAAATATTAGTGGACTCTCTGTGGTTGTGACCAATTAATTTACTCACCTCCTTCCTAATTGCAGTGGGTGAGATGCTCACCAGCTGTGATTACAAATTGGTTCTGTCTAGTTGACAAGACCTTATCAGGAAATTAAAATAAAGTGATCTGGCTTACAATACATGAAGCACAATTAATTATTGCATACATATATGGGTTTCTGATGTAAGCAAGGAAATGATCAGCCCTCTAGGTCATGCCTATTCATCCTCCAGTTGCCAAGAGATTTTTATTGCATCCCTGATGCCATATGGCATTGTCTCTAGCTTTAGCCTCATGGGAATGCAGGAGGCGGCCTGCCAAGAATATCTCATCACTTGTTAAAGGTACCCCATTTTCCTGTGATTTCTTCTCTTGACAACAATGGCCCACATTCATTTCCTTAAGAAGTGAAAGCTAGCATAGCTGAAGGCTTTCCACCCTACCTGAATTATCAGGGGAAGTGCACAAGCCAAACGTAAATCACAGCTTTCCATCAAAAGTGGCAACTTTCGCAATCGAAGGATTCTTATAGGGGATCTTGAGTATATTACTGTGATTGCAGAAGGTCCTGTGTGTCTGGAAGTGTTCTTTTTGCACCTACCCACGGCAAGTCTCAGGTTCCGAGATTTATTGCTCATGCTTTTTCTTTATGTATATGTGCTGCAAGCTGAAGCATCTGGTCCCACACAACTGTGATATTTATGATAATGAATCACAGATGTTTAAAAGGATGTAATCTGAAAACACTTAAATGCTAAGATGCTGGAAACTTACTGCAAACACTGTGAAGAGAGGACCTTTGGATTATGTTGATTTGCTGATACAATCACTTACAAATAGGACTTGACATATCCTGGGAAAATACCAGACAGAAAGGAATGACCTTTCACCTTTGAAGAAGTGTTCAAAATCAGCAAGGAACTCCAAGGGTGTAGATTTGGTTATTCTATAGATTACTGAACTGCAACCCCTTTGAGAATCAAGGTTGAACTTATTGTGCACCCATCCTCCAACACATAGTATTTTAATGGCCATTTTCAAATACAAGACAACATTTTTAATTTCACTGGAGTGAAAAGGGAAATGCACCCATTTACCCTCCTTCCATCCCTTATTGTCCCATCAGCCACACAAATTGATGTATATTCTACCAGATTAACAAGCTATACATACACAGATATGCTACAGCAGTTCTGCTCATACATCTATTACAAACTTTTTATGTCAGCCCATATAGAAGTACTTCATTCTTTTTCATGACTAGATAATACTGCTTAGTATGAATACACTATCATTAAAGCAGTTTCCGGTTGCTGGACACGGATATTTTCTGTTTCATAATTACTAACTGGTTGGTAATAAACACCTTTAGACCTGACTTTTTGTGTATATGTGCAAGCATTTTTTTTTTTACAGTTGAGATTCATCTTAGAAACTGCTGATTCAAATGAAATGCCCATTTAAAATTTAGTTAGACTTTGACAAATCATCCACTGGAAATATTTTATGGCCTTGGACTCTAATCCAACGTGTAATAGAGTTCTCTTTCCTCACACTAACAGTGGATAATATATTTTTTTTGCCAATTTGTGAGCTGCAAAAAAGTATAGTGTTAATTTGTATTTTTCTGATGAATAGTGATGTTAGGCTTGGTCTCATAGTACTGGCCATTTTAATTTCCTTTCCGTGAATTTCTGGGTGTGCACCAAAACTTAGGAATTCAGATTGTCATCTCTTGTTTCTTTGTTTTTCTCTCTACTAGACTGTGATCTTCCTGAGGCAACTATGTCTTGCTTGCCATTCTACCTTCACTGCCCCACAGAGACTAGGCACATGTGTTTTGTGGCGTGAATGCATGTTTCCAGGATGCAGCTGATGTTTGTTCCTTCTACGACACAGCTGCTTACCAGAGTCTCACTTTCAAAGAGAAACCTCGGCTCAGCGCCCTTCTTCCTGGTTTCCTCTCATATCACGCTCCCCAACCAGAATAAAATCTTCACACTTTCAAGGGCTTTATCAACCTAGTGACTTTCGTGTCTCTAGTGCATACTAGCACAGAACCTGAAAAATAGTAGGCACTCAGTCAATTTTTCCAAACGAGTCAGTCTTCGGTGGATGACCCGTCAGATGGTTCCTATATCAGATGCTGTGCTGGCACCCAGCTTTGAAAGGTGGACTGCAGCTTTTGATGTTATTTCTGCTCTCCTTCATCTCCTCTGCTGATGGATACAGGGAGCCTTGGGGCTCTTAGTGAAATGCTTAATCCCACTTTGTGAACCAGGATTTGGGGTGCGTATAAAACTGTGAAAGGGAAATGCTATGATGACACCAGCAGATGGGCCTCATTGCCTTGGTTTGTTTGTTTATTTGTCTGTTTTGTTGGGGGAGGGCACAGCTGTATAGAGAAAGGTGCACTGCAGACTTTCCAGAGCATGCCCTACCGAGATGTTGAATTCATGAGATGAATTCATACTGATATACTGACATAAATCTCTAAAATCAGCTGAGAGAAGCAAAGAGCTTATAGGTCATCTTACAGCTGCATATCCCTCTAAACCAGGAATCAGAAACTTATGGCCAGAAGGCCAATTCCAGCCAACTCCTTCTTTTATAAATAAAGTTTTATTGGAACACATCCCTACTATTTGCTTACATGTTCTCCATGTCTGCTTTTGTTCTACAACTGCAGGATTGAATAGTTTCAGCAGAGACTGTCTGGCTCACAAGCCTGAAATATTTACTCTCTGGCTCTTTGCTGAGAAAGTTTGCTGACCCCTGCTGTAGGCCAAGGTCACATTTTTCTCCCTCATGTTTCAAGAGATCTACTCTAAGCCACCTGAGTGCTAAGGCCAGCAAACCCTCCGCAATGGATTTTGTGCTCTCAGTCGCATGATTAGCCATAACAACAATCATCAGAGTGAGGAAAATGACTCACACTCAACTAAATGTTATCTCAATGCCTGTGTGTTACTTTTAATTTTCAAAAATAAAGATCTGCTGGGAGATATTTTCCATCCAAAATAGAATCCTGAGGGGTTTAACTTTTTAAATAAACTTTTAAAATCCATTATTTGCAGTCATTAAATATATGGACAAGCACTCATAGAGAAGATGAATATACCCAGAAGAGCAGAAGGGAATTGTGTGTATCTATATTTTTTATGTCTGTAAAGCAATAATTTAATTTAGAGCCAAGAAATTAGCTGAGAATCATGCTTTTGCTCAAGCTCACACACAAAACTGTTTGTCTTCAAGGTCTGTTTCACACACATAAAGTGATCTGTCATTTTCCCATGTAATTTGTCATTAATTTTTGTTTCTTTCCTTGTAGACAGTCTATCATTATTATCCCCAAAATGACTAAGATGTCTGATTTTCTTCGCTCTATAAGTGAAGCCATTTGAAGATTTAGCTTCCTGGAAAATGAAATGGGAATTATCCAGTCCAAAGGTGGTAAGGAAATAGTGATTTTATTTTCTCTGATAAGGGCTTGGCTCATTAGCAAGAAGCAAATCACTATTTGTTTGAATAGAGAGTCAAACTGCTACTGCTACTGCTAAGTTGCTTCAGTCGTGTCTGACTCTGTGCGACCCCATAGACGGCAGCCCACCAGGCTCCACCATCCCTGGGATTCTCCAGGCAAGAACACTGGAGTGGGTTGCCATTTCCTTCTCCAATGCATGAAAGTGAAAAGTGAAAGTGAAGTCGCTCAGTCGTGTCCAACTTCACGACCCCATGGACTGCAGCCTACCAGGCTCCTCCATCCATGGGATTTTCCAGGCAAGAGTACTGGAGTGGGTTGCTGTTGCCTTCTCCAGAGAGTCAAAAGAAAGAAATAAAAAAATCTTTCAAATCGCTTTAACATCCCCACAAAGTTAGTAGCTCTATTGAAGAGATGCAAAAGGATAGTTACTGTGTATTTTAAGTAGTTAAATACCCCACGAACTCAGAAAAGTACCACATTTGAGCTACGTCACATATTTCTTCTATAATTTTATAAGTTTGAATTGGATGGTTTCCTGAGTTCTTAATGCTTTTTATTTATATTTATTTATTTATTTTTTATTTTACTTTACAATTCTGTATTGGTTTTGCCATACATAAACCTGGATATCATAGATACGAATTTTTGTTCATTTAAAGGGTAGAGTAAGGAGGACATAGTTCTAGGCTAGGGAGTGGGTATAAAAGTGAAATCTGGTGATAATTAACAAGAGTGTGGGAGGAATGAAGGGAAAATAAGGTAGAGTTGTTGCTCACTCTTTCACCAGTAACAACTTCGAAAACATTCCTAATTGCCGTAATGAATAAAACAGCTGCTGAGCTCAACCCAAAGCCCTCTGAGGAAGATGGGCAAGGGCAAGACCCTGGGGTCTATGGAGGAAAGCACATTTGGGTGAGGAAAGCACAGTGGTTGCTAAAGAGCTCTGCCTAAATAAATAAAGGTTAGTTGGGAGAAAATAGGAAATCAAGTGAGAAAATGTGAGGAGCGGAATTGTGGGGGTGGGAAGGAAGCAGAAGGCTGGAGATGTATCAGACGATCGTGAGTGACTTCCCCGATCTTCAATTCATCAGTAAAATTCCACCTCTTAATAAATGATGTGTATGGTGTGAGCTTCTTATGCACGCTGTTTCAGGGGCCATGTTTTATTGTTTGCTTGGTTTGGTCAAGCATGAGGCAGCCTTTAAAGCATAGGACCCAGAGGCAAGACAGGCTATGAAGACACAAGCCTCCAGGAACCGGTGTAAGTTAGAGAGGCGGTTTTGGATTTTTGCACTGTATTGAAGTTAGGAGCTCGATTCCCATTGAACTAACCCTCCAGAGGTTAGAGTGGGTCTGTGAACACTGCATTTACATCTAATATTTATTCAACTCTTTCTGTGAGTCAGGCAGTGAGTTAGGACTTTGCATGCATTATCTCAATATCTTATTAATTTTTCACAACTGTGTGTCATATTAGTATTATCTCCCCACTTTACAAATAAAGAAACTGAGTCCAAGTGGAAGCTGTGTGACAGGCAAATCTGTGAAGCTGTGCCTGTGTAACAGGTGTAGAAGCACTGGAGCTCCAAGCCAATCTGCCCAACTGCAAAGCTCACACCTCTTCCTACTTGCCTCTGCTGCACCTGCTCAGCAAATGAGTCTCAAGGATTCTATGGGTCCCATATGCATAAAACAGAAGAAAGTTCAGACCTTGTCTTTAATGATAATGAGATAGTCAGTGAGTCAGTCAGCCATTTAAAAGCAGGTGACAGTGCTGCATAACTGGGAATACAGGAGAAGTGGGAACCGAGTTCTCTGGGAAGGAGAAAAAACAAGAGGTCTTGTTTGAGCCTGAGCCATAGAAAGCTCCATGGAAGAAATGGCTTTGAGCTTCACCTTAAAGGATGAAGCGAACCAAATAGTTGTTTTTTACAACTGACTGCAAGCAGGCACCACTACTGGTGACCGACATAAAAAATGGACTGATATATTTCACCAAAGGATGTGTCTAGTCTCAAATGCACAAATTATCTCTAATTCCTTTCAAAAGGAAAAAAAGAAAAGAAAAGCAACTCTTTGATTCAGTAGGGGTCTGGGCAGCTATCTAGAGCCTTCACCAGCCATGTTTGTAACAGATCCATCCACATGATGATGGTTTTGAAAATATTCTGAGCAACTACAAAGACAGCACAAATTTCAAAGTGAAAAAGCGGGGGGAAGGGCAGCAGAAATGGACCGTGTGTGAGGGGGCAGTTCCTCTTGATTAAATTTTCAAAAGGAGATAATAAATTAGGAGAAAATGTGAGAACAAAGACATCCTATGGTTTCTACTCTTGAATTAAAATAAGCAAAGACGCCAACAAACCAAACTGTAAATTTCCACTGCTGAGAGTTAGTTATATTTCTCTGTAGTTCAATTCTTGCAGTCAATTCAGGCAGAAGGGGGAGTTTTCTGACAAAAATAGTATTAACCTCCCCTCTTCAATTTGTTCATTGCAGAATGATAGGATTGGCATAGACTAGGGATTCTCAGAGTATGGTCCTAGGATCAGCAGCATCGGCACCATTGAGGAGCTTATTAGAAATGCAGTTCCTGGTCTCCATCTAAGACTAAATCAGTGGCTCTGGGGACAGAGCCCAGTGATCTACATGTGAACACAGCCTTCAGAAGAGTCTGGTTGGTACTCAAGAATGACAACCCTCGGCAAAGATCGTCTTCCAGATGACTGAACAGCTACATGACTCAGTGATTCGATTAGAAACACATTAGCCAGTATTAAATATGCACTCCTGGATACTTAATTTTAAAATACAAATATCCATTAAATACACAGAGAAAATATTGCCTTGGGAGCCGGAATGCACAGATGTGAAGAGTCCTACCTCCCCAGCTGCACAAGATTTTGTACAGAATCTCTGACACTCAATATGCTGATCTGTAAAATGGGAATAATGATGTTTATTGTCTAGAATTATCTTGAGAAATGAAAATGTGAAGCATCTGTTACACAGGAAGGTGCCTAAAATACTTGCATGTGTAATTTTATTAAAATAACAGACTTAACTACAGTTGGTACACAGCCCTTCTTTTTTAATAAACATCAAAATCTAAGCAAATGAAAAACAGCTCTTATTGATCCACTCTGCTTAAATTGAGAGGGTTGTTTTTCTGCAACACTGTCTCCCAAAGGAGATAGGTCGCTCTCAGAAAATGCAATATAATGGATGCTAATATCAAAGGGCCTAATTAACTGTCATTCAGTGACTCATCGTTCTGAATGAGATAGATATGAAAACACAAATCTATGAAGTCGAAAGAAAGGAAGGGGGGAGTCCTCTTCCTGCCTGGGCGATTGCAGTAGCTCCTACACTGGTCCCCGAGTCTCCCCTCCATTTACTTCCACCCCCAATGGTCTCAGCATAGCAAAGAAAGGTCCAGATACAGGTTTATGCTTATGTCACCCTTCTACTCAAAATTTAGAGTCAAAACGAAGCTCCTACTCTAACATAAATGCCCTGCGTCAGCTAGTTCGTGCTGAGCTTCATATGCTCTTCTTGCCCTCGGCCACTCCAGCCTCACTGGCCTCCGGCTCTTCTCAGCGCCCCGGCTGCTCCTGCCTCAGGGCCTCCGCATCTATGACACCCTCCACCTGTGGGGCTCTCCCCCTGCGCAGCCACAGCTCCTTCCCTCAGGTCCTAACTTCTTCTAGGTGTCTACTCAAATGCACGGGGCTTTCCCATTCCACATTTCAATACTTCCCGCCTCAACATTTCTTTGCTTTTTTGTCCTTAGCACTTTCCATTATCAAAATTACTCATCACAATGGCACCCCACTCCAGTACTCTTGCCTAGAAAATCCCATGGACAGAGGAGCCTGGTAGACTGCAGTCCATGGGGTCACTGAGAGTTGGACATGACTCAGTGACTTCACTTTCACTTTTCACTTTCATGCACTGGAGAAGGAAATGGCAGCCCACTCCAGTGTTCTTGCCTGGAGAATCCCAGGGACGGCAGAGCCTGGTGGGCTGCCGTCTATGGGGTCACACGGAGTCAGACACGACTGAAGCGACTTAGCATCAGACTTAGCATACTGCTTACTGTCTTCCTCTTTCTCAAGAATGCAAACTCAGGGTATCTTAAGAGCTGGTAACAGTGCCTGGCACATGATGGATCAATACATGGTGAATCAATCAATGAATGGATTAATTCCCTTCATTTTCATTCCTTTGCTTAGCTATTATCATCCACCAATTACTTAATGATGAATAAAAGTAGCAAAGTAAATAGGCAGGTGACCAACTGGAGAAAAGGACAAACATAAGATGACCTTCCGTTGTCATTTTTTGGCCAGGTATGGATATGGAAAAAAGAAAAAGTTAGATGCATAATAATTTTAAGAGGATTTCCCCTTCAGATTTCTTTTCTTTTCTTTTTTTTTTGCTCTTTGGAAAGTTTCTCAGGGCAGCAATATAGTTTAAAGAATCAGAGCTCAGAACTTGTCAAGTCATAGAATCATAGACAAGCTATGCCACATTGTTGAACTGTAGTTTGCTCACTTGTGAAATGGGTTGCATGTTGGTACATGTAACTCATGGGACTAGAGTGAGTCTAAGATTAAGCAGGAGAGATTTCACAGATCAGTCCCTGTGCTGGCTAGCATAAAGGGTCAGTAAACATTAGTGGCTATCACTGGAATCTAAGTCACTCAAATCTGAAGAAAGTGGAACAGGTGCAGCATTTTAATGCAAAATCAGATCATTCTGTTTTGACTAACTCTTAGGAGCTGTAGTTAATTCTACTCCAACTCACTCAAACATCATACTGGGGTGAAACCAGTTTCTGAAAGTAAAATTGCCATCATTTGGAAATGACCCACTTTTTAAACACCAGTAATGGCTCCTGACTCCCCTCAAACTCTGGAGTTATGCCTCACTTCACTTAGCTTCTTGATTAGACCCTATCAGAAGCAAACCAGGGACTACAAAAGTGAATAACCCTCATTCGGTTTTGGTCTGGTGTCGTCCAAGTCTCACCAAGCAGTGGAGAGCTAGGCCAGCCTTCTCTGAGCCTCCCCTCCCCCCATCTTTCCCAGGCCTAGCCTTTGATTTGCTCAGAAAGACAGGCTTTGGCATTTTTCACAAAGGAGCTGCCTTGGGGAAAAGTAAGTCATGTCAGTCAAAACTGTTTATGAGATGTGTCTGAATTTTGTTTTCGTATGCATCAGGGAGAAGGCATCTCAGATCACATTTTTTTTCTCTTTCTGTATTAATGAAAAATTATTACTTGGGTCTAAAATATACACCTAACATGACAAAAAATTCCTTTATGGTAATTAACTATTACATTGAGTCTCTTTTTAATTAAAGATGTGGTTCAGACTTGAAAGTACCCCCTCTTAGCATCCAGAAGATGACAGTTACTCTAGAGCATCAGGTTAAATGATACCTGAGTTCAGCACTGTGCATGTAAAATACCAGCCATCTTAAGCTACTGACCTCAAGCACACAAAATGCAATGCTGATGCTGGACTGGGTACATTTCAAAATGATTTTGCATCATACTGTGAACTGAAAATTAAGGGCTTTTGTCTCATTAAAAAGAACAACAAACAAACAAACACCAAAAGCTAGTGAGAGGGTATTCTGAATAATATAGTGGAGGTCATATTTTAATCCAAAATTTTCAGTGTCTGCTATTCATTTTGAACCACTATGGATGAGGCTGACCCTGCAACTTGCTGTAATTTTTGTCAGGCCTTGTAAATGCCCTGGCAGGCATTATTTTAAAGATGCTGAATCCACTGCAAATATTTTAAAGAGAATCAAACCAAATCAAAACAAAGCAAAATCCACAGAAGCCAAGCCCTCCTGTCTGAGATAGAGGACCAATTAAGATGCCCCTGGTGAGAATGTGAGCATAAGCTGTGATGAGAATTCAACACTGATGCTGAAACAAACTATGCTATGAGACAGGTCTGTGTATCTGGGCGGAAGAGGAGGTGAACACATACGTAATTGGAGATTCTCCTTTGTCTTTGTCCTTCTCAGGGGAAAAACATTGTTCAGCGCTCTCCCAGGAATTCTGACAGGTGAAGGCCTGAGGCTGTGGGTCAGAGTAGCCAGCTCAATTTGTGAGACACTGAGCTGTGTGGTGTGGGGTGGTGGTGGGGGTTCTCTAGCCTGCAGCTAAGGACTTTAGAACTGCTTTCCTGTGTCTATGTGTAGCAGAATGTAAGGAACTAGAAAGAAATGAGATCTGAAGAGGGAGAAAGAGTGAGAAGAGGTTGGGCCTTAGAGTTTACAGGCTTAAGTAGAAAACATCTCCCTTCTTCTGACCTAATTTTTAAGTAGAGACAGCAAAGCAAAGTACTGTGAAGTGAAGGGTGGAGCCTTTCTCTGTCTGACGTACTTTGCTTAGTATGATCATCTCTAGGTCCATTCAGGTTGCTGCAAATGGCATTATTTCATTCATTTGGCTTTGCCAGAAACTGTGTGTCTTCCTGAGGTAATGGAATCTTATCCATCTTCTCTGGACTTTACTTTGGCACATAGCTACTTGGCTAGAAACTACACTTCCCATGGTTCTTTGCAGCTGAGTGTGGTCATGCGACTCAGCCCTTGTCCATGGAGAATAAAGTGAAGTGAGAAGACAACTTGTAACTGACGTCCTTTAAAAAAAAAAGATGTTTTTCTTCTCCTTTTCCTCCCTGTTGCCCTTTCTGAAGGTTGGCTAAGGCTGGAGCACCTTTACTATAGCTATTAGCCAATTCCTTAATTAACATGGGTGCCCAGGTTTGAACTGATATGAATGTTGTTAATTCAGAGTTATTCCCAACACACATCCTTTTCTTCCTTTTTATTGAAGTATAACTGAATTACAATATTGTGTTAATTTCAGATACATAACTGCAAAGTGATTTGGTCATACATACATATGTATATATCTGTTGGGTTGGCCAAAGGGTTCATTTGGGTTTTGCCATGCAATGTTATCGGAAAACCCAAATGAACTTTCTGGCCAACACAATATGGTCTTCTTTTCCAATGCTTTTTCATTATAGGTTTTTAGAAGATATTGAATGCAGTTCCTTGTGTCATATAGTAAGTAGGTCCTTATGGTTTATCTATTTTGTATGTAGTAGCAGAGACATTACTTTGCCGACTAAGGTCCGTCTAGTCAAGGCTATGGTTTTTCCTGTGGTCATGTATGGATGTGAGAGTTGGACTGTGAAGAAGGCTGAGCACTGAAGAATTGATGCTTTTGAACTGTGGTGTTGGAGAAGACTCTTGAGAGTCTCTTGGACTGCAAGGAGATCCAACCAGTCCATTCTGAAGGAGATCAACCCTGGGATTTCTTTGGAAGGAATGATGCTAAAGCTGAAGCTCCAGTACTTTGGCCACCTCATGAGAAGAGTTGACTCATTGGAAAAGATTCTGATGCTGGGAGGGACTGGGGGCAGGAGGAGAAGGGGACGACAGAGGATGAGATGGCTGGATGGCATCACGGACTTGATGGACGTGAGTCTGAGTGAACTCCGGGAGATAGTGATGGACAGGGAGGCCTGGCGTGTTGCGATTCATGGGGTCGCAAAGAGTTGGACACGACTGAGCGACTGAACTGAACTGAACTGAACTGAACTGAGTGTGCACCTGATCATCCTATACTCTTAATATATCCCTCCTCTCCTTCCCCTTTGGTAACCATAAGCTTACTTTTTATGCCTGTGAGTATGTTTTTGTTTTGTAAATAAATTCATTTGTACCATATTTTAGATTCCACAGGTAAGTTATATCATGTGATATTTGTCTTTCTCAGACTTCATGTAGTATGATAATCTTGTGCCCATCTATGTTGCTGCAAATGGCATTATTTCATCCCCTTTTATGGCCAACTAATATTCTATTGTATGATATATATATATATATATATATATATATGCCACATCTTCTTTATCCATTCATCTACTGATGGACATTTAGGTTGCTTCCATGTCTTGGCTATGAGCCCTGTGGCATGTATCTTTTCAAATAAGAGTTTTTGTCTTTTCTGGATACATGCCTAGGAGGAAGATTAGTGGATTATATGGCAACTCTATTTTTAGTTTTCCAAGGAAACTCCATACTATTTTCCATAATGACTTCATCAATTTATATTCCCATAAATGGTGTAGCAAGGTTTCCTTTTCTCCACACTCTCGCCAGCATTTATTATTTATAGACTTTGTGATGAAGGCCATTCTGACTGGCCAATACACATCCTCTTGGGCCTGAAGAGCCATTTGCTGCCTTCCCTGCCCCTCTCTTTCTCCTTCCCCATCTGAGTCCCTGCCATCTACCGTAATAGCTGCAAGAGAAAGCCAATATCCCTGGTTCAGGAATCAGGTCCAGCTCACCTGAGTATGTTTCTGCTTCTAGACTCAGTATTCCACTGTTGCATTAATTAGCCCATGAATACATCCTCACTAAATCCAAATTTCCCTCTCATCAACGGGGGTCATTTCTTTTTTCCAGAGAGCATTTATTGAGCATCGAATTTAGGCAGACTCATTCAATTGTCTTGATTTTTCTACCTCTTCTCTTATTAATGTGATGAAGTACAGTATTTACATCAAGCGAACTCACTTGGAATTTCCTCAAAAACAAACCAAATGAAAATATAAAAGAAGTGGCAGAGACGCATCTTAAATATGAAAGTTCCTGCTTATGCAGAATTATTTAGGAGACGCAGCGTACCAGTTAAGCATCGTTCACAGATCTTAGCTACTTCCATCAAACTTTCAGAGTTCCTTTGAATGCAAGAGTAGGAGTTTTCCATGAGGCTTGGGAATCCCCTCTGTGCTCTACTACTGCGTTGGAGCAGTAGGTAGAGCTTGCCTTTGGTTCCTTCACCTGCCTTTCTCTAGTTTCTTCCTGCTGCTGCTGCTGCTAAGTCGCTTCAGTCGTGTCCGACTCTGTGCGACCCCATAGACGGCAGCCCATCAGGCTTCCCCAACACCCCAAAACAGGACTAGAGGAATCAACATGAGAGGCCAATGTGATCAAGTCTGAGCAGTTTGCAACTTGGTTACAACTGTTTGCATAAGACATAAGGTACCTTCTCTGTTCTCTTTTTCATATTGTGGCCTCATCTGTGATCATATGTGACTATCCTGATTTTACATTTATTCATTCTCCCTATACAGCATTTCTTATTTTGTCCCTGTTTATGAATCTGGCTTTTGAGATAGTAAATGAAAACAAAAACCACTTAATCCATTTAAAGAGATAAAGTATCAGTCCAATGATACTTGGAGTCATAAAGTTACTACAAGATTCTAAAGACATCATGAGAGATAGCAACCCATAGACCTTGACCTTTGCCAAAGTAACACACCCCTCTCACCTCCTGACAGCAATTTCCCATTTAAAACATATTTGCATTAGCTTTAGGGGAAGCTGAGCTTACTTATTAAGTCACTTATATGGAACTAAACACTTATAGGAGAATTTTAAGTGAGGTAACAGGTGTTTATCTAAATCATTTCCATGTTGAGGAAAGGGCTTTGAATTTGGCTTTCTAGTCCACTGCTGCCAAAAACGAGCTGAGTAATCCTGAGCAGAGCATCAGTGCTTTCATCTATGAAGCAGGAATTTTATACCTACCTCTCCAGGCTTTTGTAAGAACGTCATGAAATAATACATAAAGTACATGCTCCATAAATGTGTGCTGAGTAAACAGGCACACATGTGTAAGAGCTCTGTGTGATCTGGTTCTCTCTCCCTTGCTTCCCTATAATTCCTTCAATACTCCAGGCACCTCTAGTCTCGGGGCCTTTGTCCTTGTGTTTCCCCCGTCTACAGGGCTCTTCCTGAGGACACCTACTCGATGTGTCCCTTCACCTCCTCTCAGTCCTGCATGAATGTGCCCTTCTTGGTAAGGCCTTGCCTGGTAATCACTTAATTCATGACCACAGCTCTTACCCTAATCCCTGGCCCTTGGGCTTCTTGGTTATTCTCTGCCATGCTGGTCACAATCCAGCATCCATTACATTTTGCTTTTCTATTGTCTGCCTGCACCCAGATGCAGCGAGCACATCACAAGGGCAGGGATTCTGGCCTTCCTAGTTCACTAAGTCAGTTTTCTAGGGCTGCTCTGATAAACTGCTACAACCTTTGTTGCTTACAACAACAGAAAAATAGATATTCTCTCATATTCTAGAGGCTTCAGAATCAACCAAGGAATTAACAGAGTCCCAGTCCCTCTGAAGGTTCTGGGATGGATTCCACTCCTTGCTCGTTCTAGCTCCTGGTGGCTCCCCATGTTGTCTGGCTTGAGGATGCATCACCCTCCTCCCCTCCTCCATCCTCACATGAGCTTCCCCTCCTCTCTGTGCTGCTTCTTTGTATGTCTCTTATAGGGACACCCAGTTAGATAACCCAGGACCATGTCATTTCAAGATCCTTAACTCAGTTACAATTGCAAAGGTCCTTTATCCAAATAAGATCACATTCTAGGTTCCGGGTGCTATGATATACGTGGCCATATCCTTTGGGGCCACCAAACAACAGACTGTGTATGCTTTAAAAAATCTGTTTATTTTTAATTGGAGGATAATTACTTTAAAATATTGTTTTGGTTTTTGCCATACATTAACATGAATCAGCCATAGGTATGCATGAACTTCTTGCATACTTTTGCAACCTTCTTGCAAACTTCTTGCAACCTCCTGAACTTCCTTCCCACCTCCCACTCCATCCCACCCTTCTAGGTTGTCACGGAGTACCAGTTTGAGCTTCCTGTGTCATACAGCAAATTCTCAGTGGTTATATTTTACACATGGTAATGTTTTCATGCTATGTTCTCACTTCGTCCCACCCTTTCCTTCCCCTTCTGTGTCCACAAGTCTGTTTTCTACGTCTGAGTATCTATTGCTGCCCTGTAAATAGGTTCATTGGCACCATCTTTCTAGATTCCATATATATCAGACAACTCAATCCAAAAGCGGGCAGAAGACTTTTCTACAAGGAAGACATACAGATGGCTAATAAACACATGAAAAGATGCTCAACATCGCTCATCATTAGAGAAATGCAAATCAAAACCACAATGAGGTATTACCTCACATCGCTCAGAATGGCCATCATCCAAAAAAAAAAAAAAATCTACAAAAAATAGATGTTGGAGAGGGTGTGGAGAAAAGGGAACCATCTTGCACTCTTGGTGGGTACATACACTTTTATATCTTCAGTACCGTTAAGAGAGTCACATTGAGGAGCTACGTTCATATTTGTTGAATAAATGCCAACAGTGCTTGGGGCATGGTTGGCACTTAAGGAGATTACTTTTCTCACCTGAAGAAGCACAGCTTCAGGTGTCTGAAATGGATGGCTGTCCTGAGAGGAATTCAGTGAGAGAGCAAAGGCAGAATACATTCATCCCTTGGTGTCTGAAGTATCTACAGGGGACTGGTTCCAGGACCCCTTCCCCCACAGATATCAAAACCCAGGAATACTCAGATCTTGTATAAAATGGTACAGTGTCTGTGTACAACCTGTGCGCATCCTCCTGTACACTTTAAACCATCTCTAGATGACTTAGAATAGGCAAATAGTTGTACTATTTAGTTGTAAATACTAAATAGTTGTAAATACAATGTAAGTAATATGTAAGTATTTGCTGCTGCTGCTGCTGCTGCTAAGTCACTTCAGTCGCGTCTGACTCTGTGTGACCCCATAGATGGCAGCCCACCAGGCTCCACCGTCCCTGGGATTCTCCAGGCAAGAACACTGAAGTGGGTTGCCATTCCCCTCTCCAATGCATGAAAGTGAAAAGTGAAAGTGAAGTCACTCAGTCGTGTCTGACCCTCAGCGACCCCATGGACTGCAGCCTTCCAGGCTCCTCCATCCATGGGATTTTTCTAGGCAAGAGTACTGGAGTGGGGTGCCATTGCCTTCTCTGAAGTCTTTGCTAATTGTGGCAAATTTGTTATGCTTTTTGAAATGTTCTGGATTTTTTTTTCTGAATATTTTTGATCTGTGGTTGGATGTGGAACCCGTGGATAGCACGTCAACTGTATTCTGCCACTTGGAATGCCTTCACATGACCCCATGTGGCCTGAGTGATCCCCCTGACTGCACAGGACTTGGCTTCGCTGGCATGTATGAAGTACGGCAAGCATCCTCAGTCATAGGCATAAAGGACCACACAGGACCCCCTTCTGACAGGAAATGCAAAAGGTGAGATTCACTTTTAAGAAGGACACAGCTGGCAGATAATCCCTCAGAACCCTCCTGATTTGCATAAATACCTCCCAGTCAATTTCTCTTGTTCTTAAATTAAAATGAAAGTGGCAGCTCTGTGGCTGAGGCCCGGGCCACGGTCTGGCAGCCCCGCTTCATGTGAGCAGTGACGGTTTGAATATTGGATCAATGAAGCAGAGAGAGATGAAAAATATCCATTAGCAGGGTTGGTCACTATTTGCTTGAACATACTGAATATCCTCACTTACATGGACAATAAACTCACCTAAATGGGTTATAGGAATTTAAACCGGTGCACGATTAACTTGTGCTAAGTGGTCCAAACAGACAGCTGTAAATACATCCTCAATTGTAAGAATGATAAAAAAAACAGAATTGCTAAAATGGTTCACATGGACAAACATAAGTTGCTTGCCTGCTCTGTGAAGCTTTCTATGCTGAGTAGGCACTGTGGGGGTTTGAAGAATGAATATAAATCCATCTTTCCTTGTAAGGGACATACGGTCTTTCTACAGGATCAGGACAACAGTTTTACATAATCAGGTTAAAAGCAGAAGGTTAGATTGACACGTACACACTGCTCTATTTAAAATAAACAACCAACAAGGACCTACTGTATAGCACAGGGAATTCTGCTCAATAACAGCCTAAATGGGACAAACATTTTGAAAAAGAATAGATACTTGTGTATGGATAACTGAATCACGTTGGCGTATAAGCACAACACTGTTGATCAACTATACTGCGACAGAAAGCTTTTTGAAATGTACCAGAATTCACAAAGGAAGTCCTCTGATTTTGAAAGGAAGACATGATTCATCTGGATGGTAGTAAAATTCATGGAGTTTCTTAAGGGGATGCTGGAAATGAAAAGTGCTGAGGAAACAGAGAAAAAGACAATGGGCACAGAATGAGTAAGGTGTACCTCAAGTTATGTTTTGTCCTTGAGAGAGAACAGTGGGGATTGAATGTGCCCAGGAGGGAACATGCACTTAGATGTGCTGATAGGAAGAGATTCCTGATGGTGACGTTCACTAAGCACTTACTCTGTGGTGGCCACTCTGCAGCGCCCTCCATATTGTTGTTTAGTTGCTAAGTCGTGTCCGACTCTTTGCAACCCCACGGACTGTAGCCTGCCAGGCTCCTCTGTCCATGGAATATTCCCTGCAAGGCTACTGGGGTGAGTTGCCATTTCCTCCTTCAGGGGATCTTGCTGACTCAGGGATCGAACCAGCTTCTCTTGTGTCTCCTGCGTTGGACACGGATTCTTTACACTGAGCCACCAGGGAGGGCCTCCTCCATAGAGACTGGAGTCTTTCTGCCACAAACACTACTGACATTTTGCACTGGTGATTCTCTGTCCCGAGTGGGTGTTGTTCCTGTGCATTATAGGATGTTTATCGTCTCTGACCTCTATCCACAAGCCACCAGTAGTAACCCCCAGTCATGACAGTCAAAAATGTCACCAGACATCGCCATATTCCCTGGTGGGGAACAAAAGTACCCCCTCCCCAGTTTAGAACCACTGATACATACTGTTTTATCCCCTCTACTTCTTAGAAGAACTTAAGAGGCAGCATCTCAAGCTCCATTTTATTGATGAGGAAAGAAAGCCACGTAAAGGTTAGAGTATGTGCTGGAAGACATACTACTGGGGAAGGATACTTGTCCTTTGAGATATGTGGCACAAATATATATTTTCAATATGTCATTTGCCTTCTTACTTAGTTATAGAGTTTTTCTTTACTGTACAGAAACATTAAAATTTTATGTAGTCAACTATATCAATTTTTCAGCTTATAGTTTTGACTTTTGGGTGACATGTTTAAGGTTTGCTTAACCACAGGATTATAAAAAATTCACCTCTGATGGATTTCTTCCAGTTTTTTACGGTTTCCTTGAACACTTATCTTGGTACCATCAGGAATTCATTTTGATGTGAGGATATGTATATATACATAAACGTGTATTGTGTGTCTATATACGGTATTTGTTTCTTGCTTAAAATGTCAAAAAGAAAGGAGTAAGAAAAATTGGTACTGTTCTAAATCTTATTACTTGGAGATAGCTGCATGCATTTTGCTAAACATTCTCCAGATCACCTCTGTGTAGGTACATGTACTAAGAGTTGAGTCATAGGAGTTTTGGGACTGACAAGGGAGAAAAGAACCAAATACAAGTAACATTGGGGGATATTCACAATGAGGAAGCAGAAAGAGAGAAAAGTGGATTAAAAATGGAGTTAGAAAGCATACAGTTAGATAAGGGGGGCGAGTCAAAAGAATACAACATAATGGAAACCAAGAAAAGAGATATTTTCACCATAGTGACGCTCTTCAAGCATCAAATGCAGTAGTAAGCTTACTGTTGGATGGAATCTGAAAGGGTGTGTATTTTGGTGTCTGATGAGATGTTTTTGGGAAAATGAAGAGAGATTTATCAGTGCACAAAAAGATAAAAGTAAATAGTGTGAATAAGACAAGTTCTAGAAGCACAGAGCAAAATCTTCTTTATCAAGAAAAGCACTGGAGAAAGTTAGACATGAGAAGGGGAAATGCCTTCAGGAAAAAAGGATCAGGGGAAAACTACATATCAGAACTTCTAATCTTGGGCTCCACCAATGTCAGAGGGTGCAGGAATAGGATTTAAGGGACTCTGTAAAATTCCTAAAATTACATTTCATTTTTGTGTTTATGTGTATTATTCTGAAGATATGGAATACTTTCTATTCAATTATCAATAAGGGCTAAAGATTACTTTGTATAGGATATGGGAAACTTCTCTTAACTTATAGGAGAGGATAACAGCCCAATAAAAGGGTCTAGATGGGGAAATTGAAGGTGGTAGCAGATATTTGATTGAACAATGTCCAAGCACGGGTTAAGAGTAGATGGCGTCAAGGGTATACCCCTGGCAAAAAAAGTCTAGTCCAGAGATATTATTTACTCGTCTATCATCAGTTTCTATTATCACCAAGGAGATAGGTTAAGAAAAAAATCACTCTAAACAAAAACAAAACAAAAATTAGGAAGGGATAGCATTAAATTACATCTCTGCCTATTTCTGAATGATAGAAATACTTAAAAAAATTTTTTTTCACTATTTTCCAAAATATCTTCAACTAACATGTGCCAATTTTAAAATTGCATGAGACATAAGTTGCTATTAAAATCAATACATTAATGCAATTAAAATAATTCTAGGGGAAAACAATTCATGATATAAGCAAAATGGGTTTCTCCAAAGAAGGTTGCTATGTTGAAATATAAAAAGCACTGGGCTCTGGGGACAAATGTAGACAATTCTGAAGCAGTAGAAAGGACAGGATTATATCATTCTGGAAGATGAGCTGGCTTTATCGTGGGTTGACGATGGTTCATGACACCCCATCCTGAGACTGTTTCCCCATGTGTGATATGGAACACTGATGCCTTCCATGTAGAATTGCTAAGTAGGTTACATGGATTATTTAGATGAGTGGATATTTAATAAATGCACATTCTTCGGGTTCTCTAAGTATCAGTGACCACTTAACTGACATCATTGTCCTGATAAGAGTTGTGGCTAGTAGTCTTTATCTACATTTCACCTTTTAAAGGTGATCTAGAAAATTACAGTGACTATTTGAATGATATGCAGAAATTTATTTTTAGATACCAGGTAGAATAATGGGAAAAACCTGAACTTCTATGTTGGGTAGTTGTTGTTTATTCCCTAAGTTGTGTCCAACTCTTAGTGACCCCATGGACTGGAGCCTGCCAGGCTCCTCTGTCCATGGGATTTCCCAGGCAAGAATACTGGATTATGTTGCCATTTCTTTCTCTGGGAGATCTTCCTGACCCAGGGATCAAACCCAGGTCTCCTGCACTGCAGGCAGATTCTTTACCACTGCGCCACAGGTGGTTCGGTAGATTAGAGCTTAAATCCCAATTCTCCTGCATATGAACTATGTTAATTGTAAACAAACCTGCTGAACCTCAATATCATCATCTGTAAAACAGAGATAACACTTGGGCTCGGGCTTGCTGTGAGGATTTACTGAGATTAACATTAAATGAGAGACTGGGACAGGACTGGGTGAGATGAGTGGGCAAGTTGTACAAGTGTCTGAACTTTATTTAAAATGTTGATGTCTTGTTTACCATTTTTTGTGTTGATTTTTGTTATAAAAGATTGCATTAAGTATTATTTGTTTTGATAACTGAGTTTTTTGGCACCCCTTCCTAAATGTTGCGTCCTATAAAGATACCTCATTTGCCTCATCTTAGTCATGGCTCCAAAGCTGACAATGACTGAATGTGTAACACACACTGCAGTGAGCATTTTGACTTTCCACATTTGCCTGTAAGTGAGTGGTTAGCCAGGGCCATCCTTGCAGGGAGGTGTCACCGTCACTGCCACCAACCGTGCTGTTGTGGCCACCACCGCCATCATTAATCGACTGCCATCATTGACATCACCACTGTAATCATTTATTATGATTCTCTGGGCCACCTTAAGTAAATTTCATAATATTTCTGAGTTGTAGCTCCCTAATACTTATCATGAGGCTACCAATGCCTCCTTATAAGATGTAAAAGGTTGTTTTAGTTGTTGCTGTCATTCGTATTACTGTTGATTCCAGTGTACGATCTGCCTCCACAGAAAAGACAGCGAGTGTCTGCTAAGAAATCAGATGACTCTAAGAAACACGGAGACCCGTCAGGCAGGGCAATAGGGCAGGGACACTCTGTCCTCGACTTGCTTTTATAAGGCTGCCTAACGTTTTCACACAAGGCGACACACGCTGTTCTCAGAACTGGCATTTCCATACTCGTAAAGCTCAGTGCTATTCCAGTTCAGGAAACTGATGAGTCACTGGGAAGGGGCAGGGGGTTACTTTGTATTGCATGTGTGTTTTCCTACAGTTTTGATTATTCCTCAAATATTTTTAGATATATAATAGGAAAGGAATATGGTAACCTCCTAGTCACGGCTCCACCTGGAAAACCTCAAGTCACTAATTGCCTTTTTTTCCTAAAATGGAAGAGTTATTTCATCAGCCCAAATGTTCCATTTTCCTTGGCTATGCTTTGCTCTGTAAGTCTTTTAATCCTGCAAGCTACAAACACATAAACAAACAAGGGAGGAAACAGGGAGATGAAAACTCTTCAGGTTCATCCAATTTTGAATCCCACTGGACAAACACAGCGGTACATGGTTTTGATAAAGGCTGCGGGGATTGTGATTTGACCTTCCTGTTGCCACTGTGTGAAGTGTAAACACAGTGTGTGTTCTCATAATTAAAATATATTGACTCCCCAGAAGCCTACAGGAGGGCTGGGTAATCTTTCTTCTCAATGGGTGCAGCACGATCCCTGTTGTCACCTAGTTGCAGCCAATCAGAAGGAAGCCATAATAGGCTGATGTGGCTTTGTACTTCAGCAAGTTGTATAATAGGGGGGAAAGTAACACTTCTATTTTTTGAAAACAGGTGTGTTTTTTAGGGCACACTGTTGTATTGTAATAGGAGACCAGAAGATTCAGTGGTTTAAAGCAACAAAGAAGTGACTTTCTCCCTCGTATCACAGGCTGGGCTGGTGGTACAGAATTGGAATAGCAGCCTGATGGGTGCTGGGGGTCCATCTTGGTACCGTGCCATCTCCAGCATGTGCCCTTGCTGGCTTAACTGAAGATAACTTATTACTGTGTCTGCCTTCCGGCTGGAGGGCAGGAAGAAAAGAGGGAGGGAGAACATGTTTCTTTCCTTTTAAGGGCATTACCTGAAATATATACCTCATGTGTGTTCAGGTCTCAGTGGCCATCACCTGGTTGTATAGCCATACCTGGCAAAGGTGGCTAGAAAAGTTAGTCATTAGCTGGATGACCATGTCCCTGGCTAAAATTGCTGCTACTATTGGAAAAGGGGGGCTTCCCTTCTGGCTCAGCTGGTAAAGAATCCACCTGCAATGTGGGAGACCTGGGTTTGATCATAGGGTTGGGAAGATCCCCTGGAGAAGGGAAAGGCTACCCACTCCAGTATTCTGGCCTGGAGAATTCCATGGACTATATAGTCCAAATGTTGCAAAGCTTCAGACATGACTG
This sequence comes from Oryx dammah, assembly GCF_014754425.2. Taxonomy (NCBI): domain Eukaryota; kingdom Metazoa; phylum Chordata; class Mammalia; order Artiodactyla; family Bovidae; genus Oryx; species Oryx dammah. Next base: position 55,122,539 of record NW_024070197.1, read on the forward strand.
AGCAAGTTTCAATTTTTCACTGGAAAAGGGAGCATAGATACAGTGGGAATCTCTAGGAGTTCCAGCTAGAGTTGAGTTGAATGAGTATTTGCCCAAGAAGAGAGAGAGGGGTTCCTGATCTGAGGTCTCCATTCTCAGACATCTTGGTTTTGTGATGATAATTGATGGTATTGATAAAAATTATGAAGATAAATTTAAGAACAGCTTACATTTACTGACTTATTGTCTCACCGTCCTCTAGAGTACTCTGTGAACATGATGTGATTTTATCTTCATGATAATTCTATTGAATCAGTAGTATAATTATCCCAATTTTACCCATGAAGAAACTGAGATACATTCAGTTCAGAAACTTGTCCAAGGTCACGCAAGGAAGCTGTAGCCAAGTGGAACCTAAACCCATGTGTTTCTACTTCCAAAGTATTTGATTAACCACTTGGTTTAGATGCTAATAGTGGTCTGAAATGGTTCAATATATCAAAACACTTAACTAAACTACAAACTCTTCCATAACCAGATCATCTGAATTAGCTAAAAGATGTTTGTTTGGGGCTTGAATCGAATTTCAATTGGTCCTTCCATTGGTCAAAGATTAACAAGAGTTTTTGACCCTGACACAGACCTCGATTAATCTTCAAAAAGTAGAAAAATGAATGAATGCCTGTTTATTAAATGCAATTTGTTTGACGTATAAGCTCTTTCCAAACATGGCTTCCAGAGTGAGGGGAAATACACAAAGGCATCATTAGTTCAGTAAAAGCTGGGAAAACAGGATTTAAAGCCTGGCACAATGCAGGGCCCCTCTGCAGGTGCTGACAGAAACAGCTGGATAGGAGGTATCTGAGCATCTCTGGGCCTCAGGCACCCCAATGAAGCTCAGGGCACTGACTCGGTGAGCAACAAGGAACCTGGGTCAGTCAAATGCACACATTGTGTACAGAGCCACTGTGAGGGAGTCAGAGATATGGTCTTGAGGGTCGGGCAGCCTTGACCAAGAACTGAACAGAACAGCTAAGCCAGCTAGTGTGATGCCCACAGGGTGGACTCCGAGGTACAGCTGCTGTGGTCTTCATGCATCAGCACACAGAGATGCTGGGGAAGGGATGGGACTTGAGCATCCCTTCCCTCCCCACAAACAGATGGGTAATTAGACGGAGACCAGAGCCAGATGCTGCACTTCCCCCGAGACCCGCACCGGAGGGAATGGGCTGGCTCTGCAGAAGGCACTTCCGCTCCAGAAAAGGGATATCATGTCAGAAAAAGAACCAGGGCTTCAGGGTTTCTTGGAGGGAGGGGTGACAGGCTTTATCCTTCGCCAGCCCCTCTCTGGGCTAAGCGAGTGATGCCCTCGAGGCGATCTCCTCTGACCAGAACCCTGCCTATGGACATTTCAGGGAAACCGGCTTGTTAGAGCCTGTTGACGTCTGTTCTGCTGGTGTTTGTTCCAGGCCCTGTTTGCTGTGTTTTACAGTACAATGATACAGACGTTTCCCCTGATGTGAGAAGAAATGCTCAGCTAAATCCGAGCTGAGAAGTAGCTTCCTCTGAACTGTGAGCCATGGTCCAACACAACATGCCTTTGAAGATGATTCAGCTGCAATAGTTTTCTATTAATCTAAAATTAGTTCCTGTGGGAAAAGTCCTCTGACTTCACCCGAAACACTGCTTCGCAGTGATGATGGGTTTTGGCTTGACAACAAGGATGGCAAGGAAGTCTAAGATCAATTTCTACAGAGTCAGTTACATGCCTCTCTCTCCCTGGCCCTCTATTTTTTTTTTTTTGTTTTTTTCAGCCAAGTCAAAAGCCAGCATTGACTGAGACCTGCAACAGTTTAAATCAGTAGCGACAGGGTAATGAGTGTAAGTATTTGTAAGATGTAAAATGCTCTCCTGATCTGAAAAATGGTGATTTAAGCACTGCCAGTGTGCTCTGGTAAGAGATTCCCAAGGCACTTAGCAGGGGGGTGGGGAGGGGGAGGGGGGGTACAGACTGCCCTTGGGGAATAAGATGTAAAATTAGCTCACAAAGAAGAGTCCTCCTACAAGGTGAAGAGCAGGAAAGAGATCCCAAGACTAGACTGTAGACAGTTATTAAGTCAACTATATTAGCTTAGCTAAGACCCAGCATGTGAATTAGAAAACAGAGGCAGGGAAGACTTGAAAAAAGAAGAAAAAGTGGGCCCGGCCCATGCTTAGTTCTGTTCAGAGAAGACCCCTCTTCAGACAACTAGACTCCGCTGGTCTTGGGGAAGATGGACACACAAAGTGGTGTCAGCCAGAGGCCATCAAATCTCAGAGTCCAAGTTCTACTTTATACAAGGTCATGCCTAACTAGCGTCCTCACTTCTATTAATAATTTGGTTGTTACTCAAGGCTGAACAAATTTTCTGTCTTCTGAATTCCTGCCTGTTATCGTTTACTTTTCTTATGGGGTTCAGTTCAGTTCAGTTCAGTTGCTCAGTCGTGTCCGACTCTTTGTGACCTCATGAATCACAGCATGCCAGGCCTCCCTGTCCATCACCAACTCCCGGAGTTCACTCAAACTCACGTCCATCGAGTCGGTGATGCCATCCAGCCATCTCATCCTCTGTCGTCCCCTTCTCCTCCTGCCCCCAATCCCTCCCAGCATCAGAGTCTTTTCCAGTGAGTCAACTCTTCGCATGAGGTGGTCAAAGTACTGGAGTTTCAGCTTCAGCATCATTCCTTCCAAAGAAATCCCAGGGCTGATCTCCTTCAGAATGGACTGGTTGGATCTCCTTGCAGTCCAAGGGACTCTCAAGAGTCTTCTCCAACACCACAGTTCAAAAGCATCAATTCTTTGGCACTCAACTTTCTTCACAGTCCAACTCTCACATTCATACATGACCACTGGAAAAACCATAGCCTTAACTAGATGGACCTTTGTTGGCCAAGTAATGTCTCTGCTTTTGAATATGCTATCTAGGTTGGTCATAACTTTCCTTCCAAGGAGTAAGTGCCTTTTATTTTCATGGCTGCAGTCACCATCTGCAGTGATTTTGGAGCACCTAAAAATAAAGTCTGACACTGTTTCCACTGTTTCCCTATCTATTTCCCATGAAGTGATGGGACCAGATGCCATGATGGGGTTAATTACTTATTATTTTCTTTATTTCAAAGTAAATGTTAATCTCCTATACAATAAGAACTGCAGTGCAGCACAACTTTTTCTTCCCCTATATATAACCCCCTCTGCACCACACACTGAATTAAGCAGTTGCTTTAAAAAAGGTATTTGTAGGTTAGCTAAATCAGACCAAACTAATGATCATGCAAACATTCAGGTAGAACTTTTCAACACAGAGGCTATAGTTCTGGAATACTGGGAACTGTGGCCTCTTAGCGGAGAAGGCAATGGCACCCCACTCTAGTACTCTTGCCTGGAAAATCCCAGGGATGGAGGAACCTGGTAGGCTGCAGTCCATGGGGTCGCTAAGAGTCGGACATGACTGAGCAACTTCACTTTCACTTTTCACTTTCATGCATTGGAGAAGGAAATGGCAACCCACTCCAGTGTTCTTGCCTGGAGAATCCCAGGGATGGTGGAGCCTGATGGGCTGCCGTCTATGGGGTCGCACAGAGTTGGACACGACTGAAGCGACTTAGCAGCAGCAGCAGCAGTGGCCTCTTAGAACGTTAGACTATCTCTAAGGATCCACCTCTCACCCCACAACTAGCCCCTCAACTAGTTCTATGACAGACCTCTCCAAGTACAGAAAAAAGTCCTACTTATATGACAGTCAAACCTGAAGATTTTCTTCCCACATATAGGTACTTGGCCCTAATTGCAGGTACCATAATCTCCAGTGAATGGAGTCTTAAAAAAAAGTATATTTTCCAAACAAGCATTCCAGGTGATCCTCATGTACAGTAAAGCTTGAAAACTACTAATTTCAAGCCAAGCTCCTCATTTCACAAAGACATTGAAATTTAAACAGGAGATGTATCCACCTACAAGTGAGGTATCCACATCTAGCTTGTGACAAAGTCTACACAAGAACATACTTCTGTGTTGCATGAACACCTGCCTGATAATATTCTGAAGTTTATCAGTTCCTACTGTAGAAATTATGACCTTAAGGAAGCCCACCACTGCAGTTCCTCTTCCGTAATGCTCTTCCATCCTCCAGTGCCCCTTTCCTGCCCCTTTTCATGAAAATGTACTTTTATTATATGAAATGATTTGGCTACAATTGGCTTTCTCGTCCCTTTCTGATATTTTTGTATAGCTTGTACACTATATTCTTTTTTTGTAAGCTAAAATTCTCCAGTAAATTTGTACAGCCCTCCACTTACATCCTAGATAACGATATAAAGTGGGTTTGTTAAATTGGCAGGATTAAAATTTTAAATTTCTTCTTCCCTCTTCCTCTACCGGATCAAGGCTGAGGCTGGCTGTGTTCAAACATCTAATTCTCCCCACTGAAGGACAGTTATGTCATGGCTGGAATCAGCAGTCCTTTGAGTAGCTGTGTGCCATGTTCAACATCCATCCACCTCAGCCTCCACTACGAGATGATGCTCTGTCCCTCGATAGGTCATTTCAGCCACCTGCATACCACAGAAAGAATGTTTATAAATTATGCCCTGGAGGTGGCCATGGGAAGAGAGACTGGAGTGGACTGGGAGTTTTGTAAGTGTAAAAACAGACTTGAGAGGAGCAGGAAAGAGACAAAAGCCAGACTGGAGCATAGTCTTGCAGAAGGTGGTACCTGAAGTAAGGGGATGAAATTTGAGCTGGAGATGAACCAATATAATGTTGACTGACCAAGAGCAAAACTGCTTCTTCCCCGTGGAGAGGAGAGTACATTAAAATACAGATTTTTGAAAACATGTGATTCTTGCCTTTAATGTCTCTCAGTAGTAAAAACCCAAATTATGGTAAATAGGACACATGTAAAAGCTAACAAGAGTGTGGGGCCAGTTTTTCAGATGGTTGGCGACTATAGTGAGCCACTGATGAACATGTTGCTATTTGTGTGAAAAGGTTTGCTTAGAGAATGGGAAACTGCGAGGGAAGGAATGATGGTAGAATGCAATGGAGCTTCCCAGTGCGATTAAACTCCCACCCTTGGAAAAGAAAGAAATTTATGACTTATGTTTAGATCGCTGATGAAGACATTAAAGAGATATTTTGAAATGGTGTGCCAGTTACCACCCTGGAGACCTTCAGAAGCCCAGGGTGCAGGGTGGGGCGATTCCCCCAGATGAGAGACCAGGCACAGCCACTTCTGGACTGTATCAAGCCCAAGTCAAGGATGGCATGGACATGGCAGAGATGCCCCACCGCTTCCTCCAGCCCTATCTGTGGCAGGCGCCATTACTGCCCTCTTTCCCAATGAGATCAGCATGGCTTCAGAATTGTTCTCGAAGCAAGACCACTGACTGGTGCTCACAAATGAAATAAAGGTTATCTTTTATTTTAGCCAATAGACATATTGGCCTTGGGGCCGAAATCTGGTAAGAGACTCAATTTTAAAAAGGCATGAGGACTTCTTGGCTTTCTTTGTTATTGTTAATATGATGCAAGTGACTTGAAATCCTGAAAAAGTGCAGGAGGAACCCGGGTGAATTGTCTCCTGTGATGGGCAGAAAGGAATGAGAACCACAGAAACATATTCCTGCTTCCTCACTGCTGACTCATTCCAAGGGAAGCACAAGGAATATGCCATCTTCCTGGAAATGAAGTCTATAGGTCTTTTCTGGAACCCTTGCTTTTCTACAGAACAAAAGGTTGTCCATTCCAAAGGTGAACTTTGGAAATGTTGCATTTGACAGTGATTGGCAGTTGGCTTCTTGACTTCCAGCCACAAGGGATTGGAGCTGGGAAGGAGAGAAAGAGAAATCATGTATAAGGGGAGGAATGTGGATACAGAGGAAGAAAAAATTATGAGGTGATCCCCCGTACATTCACTGGGGAAGAGAGCAGTAAGGGTGTTCCCCTGGATGGGCTGAAATGAGATCACAGGCTGACAAGAAAGGAGCTGGGCTTCAAATCCTTGGAGACACGAAAAGGCCCTCGAGAAGAGCTGGTCAAGGAAGATGTGATGGGGGTGGGGTGTGAAGAAGGGAAATTTGCTCAACAGTTGTTGGATAGAGAACAAGGCCTGGAGAGAATTTATATAATTGGATCCCAGGGATTTTAACAAGGGCAGTTCCATTCAGACACTAGGGCTTTAAACTAAATTCTAAATGTAAATCACACTGCTTGCTTAGAGAGAAAACTGGCCAGGAGGGGGATAAAAGTGAATCAATTCTAAGTAGGTGGGTTAAGCTAGGAGAGCTAGTTTAAGTACAAAAAGGACACAGTATTCTGATCATAACATGAATGCTGAGGAATATTCTGTGTAATAGAAAAGGAAGTCTGTGACATTACTGACTGATGGAGCCTAGCCTTTCTTGAGGCCTTTTCTTTTTTCAACTCCTTATACTGGTAAGTTTCAGGTACAGGTTGAATATTCATTCACTCCTTCACCCATTCATTCTTCATTCTCTTTCTCCCTCTTTCTCATCTACCTGGAATTTTTCTAAATGGGGGCATAGTTGCTTTACAAGGTTGTGTTGGTTTCTGCTGTACAACAAAGTGAATCAGCCATATGTATGTATGTGTCTGTGTGTATATATATATATATATATATATATATATATCAGCTCCCTCTTGGTCTTCCCTCCCAGCCCCCCAATCCCAGCCCTCTAGATCACCACAGAGCACTGAGCTGCACCCCCTGTGCTATGCTGCAGGTTCCTATTAGCTATCTGTTTTACCCATGGTAGCGCACATATGTCAATCTCAATCTCCCAACGCATCCCAGTGTTACCCCCAACCCTGTGCCCACAGATCCATTCTCTCCATCTCCTTCTCTATTCCTGCACTGCAAATAGGTTTCTCTGCACCATTTTTCTAGGTCCCACATACAAGTGTTAATATATGGTATTTGTTTTTCTCTTTCTGACTTACTTCCCTCTATATCACAGATTCTAGGTCCATGCACATCTCTAAACATGACCCAATTTCAGTCCTTTTTAAAAGCTCTATGTTTTCTGAGTAATTGTAAAGCTCATCCTAGATTTCAATTTCAAAATAACTTAGCTGCTTCACTATTTAATTCATTCACCAGTCAGCTGGTTATCTAAGATCACAAGGCTCGCTTAGGTGCCACTGCCCAGAGCCTGCAGCACTGGAGATAAAAAGAGGAATGAGACAGTGGAGGCCTCAAGGAGCTGATCATCCACCCGGTAATGGTCTCACCTGAGGTCGTTTCTGTCTTCGCCTATCACCTCCGAGCATATCCTGTCTTATGCAACCCAGAAGTTTACTGAGCAAGTATCCAATTTTAATCTTGAATTTGCTCTTGATTTTCCGCTCTCTTTCTGAACATTTCCAGCTTTGCTAGAAGCTTCCATGTTCTTCTAACGCTGTAGATACAGCCTCCAGCTTCTCTACCTGACGTCAAGGTCACCAGTCCTATCTCCCGTTCTCCAGTGACTTGCAGAGAAAAACACCGTTCTTTCTATTCTCCTTACTTTGGAGGACTCTAACCTGTTTCTTTCTCTAGAAATAGTTCCTTACACTTGAAAGAAAACATGCACACACACAGCACGTTTATTGTTACAGGTTTGGCCCAGCTGCCTGGGGTTCCCATCAGTCTTCAATGATTTAAGGAATAGGGTTGTCACTGCAAGATATTAAAAACAGAAATCAAAAAATAGCTCTGCTTTAGTGGGTGGGGCAGTGCCATATTCTGGCAGGAATGCTCTGCTGGTTGAGACACCCTGCTGGCAGCAAGTGGCAGGAAACGATGAGATGAAGGGCTACTGGCTCGTCAGATTGTGACAAACACTTCAGAGGGAGGAAGACCTCTGTGCTCTGGAGAGAGGTAATCGTTTCAAGTCACAGGACTAGGCACCATCCCAAAGAGGGATGTGGCAAAGTGACACAAAGTCCTCGAGTCTGTCCTGGTGGGGCAGTGGCATCCCGCAGAGCCCGGCTGAGAAATGCAGCCACAGGGAATCCCTTGCTCGTTCTTTACCATTCTTTGTGACTGAAACAGTGAAGAGCTGTGTAAAAAAGAAGCCCCCTTACATCTTGGCTTATTTGTGCCAAAAAGAGGCTGCAGGCCCTAAGATCTCTGTCCAACAGATTGAAAGATGGCTAATAAATTCAATAGAATCCTACTGTTGGGAACGTTTAAGGGAAAAAAGACAAAGGGAAAAAGAAGCCAAGAGTGAATAAAGACTGAGAAGCTGAATCATGAGGGTGGTGATGGCCACTGTGGAGGGAGCAAGGGAGGCAGCATCTGGGAAAAAGGCAGGGTGACTGGAGTGGTTCTGGGTGACTCATTTGGTTGTTCTTTCAAAAAACATTTACTGGATGGCCATTTTTATACCATACACTTTGCTGGGTGCTCTTGGTTCATGAAAAGCAAGTTATTAAGTCCTAATTCTGTTGAGCTAAGATGGTGTCTGATATTACCTTATGTGGTCTGTGTGATGTTCTGATAGATTTAAGTCACCCAAACCACCTAGTCTGCCCTACACAAATGGAAAGTACTAATTAATTAAAATGTAAAAGAACTAGGGGATTTGGAGCTCCAGGTATGGTAGAATGACATACGGCCCAAAATCTTACAGCTGAGCTTAGCCTTGTGACCTGTATGACCAATAAGAGCAATTGGCTATGATGCAAGCACAGCTTGAGATACAGTCCCAAGGCTGGGCTTGCCTCTTGCATTTCTACTTGAACCAGAAGAATGAGAGACACAGGGAACAGAACTAAGTCTTCCCCCCGCCACAGTCCAGCACTAAATCCAGCAGTTGAGACCAACCACATTCCAGATGACCCTCAGATGCGTGAGCGAGAAATGAACGCTTGCTGTGATAAAGCACTAACATTCTGAAGCACTTTTGACCCTGAGGGCACTGAAAATCTGAGAGATCTGGTGAGCTAAAGAGTCTATAAAGGGATTTTGTGGCCATGGACTTCATATATTTATGATGGAACCGGTAGCTATTAGAAAATGAAGGAAGAATGGGTGTTTCCAACAAAGCACTCTTGTTCTCCTTGGATCAAATGGCAAAGGCTTGCCATCAAACACAGCGGAAGCCAGTTCTGGGATTCACTCTGCTTCCCCAGTGTCATAGAGGCTCAGATGTGCCAAGAGAAAAACACACCATCAAGAGAACATCACCAACATCGACAGTGTGTGGCTGGACTGTAACCTGGGCCCCACTTGTATTGATACATTGTTGCATCTTTACAGCAACTCTACAATACATGTGAGAGTAACGTCCACACTTCAGAAAGGAGACAGAAGCTCAGAGATGATAAGGGTCTTGCCCAAGATCTCACACACAGGATGTGACAAATCGTTTTTAACCCCAGAGCTGACTCTACAAAATTTGTACACTTATCTGTGGAGGGCCTGTGTGAGATTTCTTCTCGAAGGGAAATGGAGAGGAAAGCTGGGGAAACATCTAATGAGTACAGTGTCATCCAAACACCATTTAGTATCTTCGTTGGAGCCATCTGATTATAAAATTGATGGTACTTTATTTTTTCCTCCAAAACTAACTACCGAGGCTTGATTATTTCAAGATCTCTGAGTTCTGCCTTCCCTACAGAATAGGATGAATCATCCTCTAACTTCTCTTTGCTGTAATAGAGATGCATTTCAACTTCCCCTCCTTTATATTCCAAAAGAGGTTCTCCAAAGGTCTGAAAGATACTAGATGCTAGAGTTCCCTGGACACCAGTGTGTCCTACAGTAGTCAAGCAACACTGGGATCAAAGGGCTTATTACATTTTACTTCTGTAATTTTACTCATTTTACTTTTCCTTTCCAACACTTAGGAAAAACAGAGCAAATGATATGAGTTGCTGCCCTTATTCAACAGGAATAGATTTGGAATGTGATGTTCCTGGTCTCAGGAAGTCAACACGTCTGTGCATGCTTCCTTTCTATCACCCAGACAGGGCTGAGCATGCAGAGGAGGAGGGGAAATAGACACACATGTTCTGGATTCACAACTATCGGGGACACTGTAGGTGCTGGAGAGCTGTGACAACTGCACTCTAAGCCCCAGGGTAAAAGCAGTGATTATAAGATTAGCTAATAGTTATTAAGCAGATATATGTTCTAAGCTCCGAGCAAGGTGCTTTACACACATGTGTTATAGCAGAGTCCTCACAAAAATAGTCTCAATAAATTTCCCGGTTTAAATTACATCTCTACTTCTTACTAGCTGTGCAACCTTTAGCAAGTTATTTAACCTCAGCTTTTTCATCTGTAAAATGGGAATCCGAGTTGAACCTCATTCAGAGAGTTGTTAGGAATACATGAACTAATAAAGTGCTTGAAACAGTGACTGGCACACAGCAAGTTGAATATGAGTGTTAACTATCATGTCAGCCCATTGAATCACTTCAATAAATCTAGAAATAGGTGCTAGTACCATCTTTATTTTATAGCTAAAACAAAACAAAACAAAAAATCATGAGGTTCTGGGAAGTTGAGTATCTTACTCAAGCTCACAAGTGGCAGAGCCAGAATGTAAACACATTTCTATTAGATTCTGATCTACATGTTCTTGAGCACATGAAAGCAAACAAACAAACTTCTGATAGCACAGAGCATTTCCAATGTGAAGACTCCGGTGAACTGTATCTAAAATCTGGGGTGTTGTTGCTGAATACAGAGGTGTGCTGTCCAGACTACACTGGCCAATAGGATTGCAATGGAAATGAATCTGTTATAGTTTAAACCAGTTTCTTACTCCGCTTCCCTTGAGATCCTGATTTAGAACATTGCAGTGTTTTTTTAATGGTTTCCCTGGTGATTCAGACAATCCACCACATTTGGAATCTACTGGAATAGGGCACTCTCATGATTGCTGAATCACTCAGATCTCTGGTATGGAAAGTCTTACAGGCTGCCCAGTCCAGCTTCCCCGCCCATGGCTGGAAGCCTGTGTCTCTGGCAGATGTGACTCAAAGCTACGAGGTGTGTGCAGGAAAAGCCCTCTTTATCTGAACCCAGGTCTACTCTCACCAACTGCTCCTCTGTTTGGAAGCTGAGTGATCAAACCCATTCCCCATCACAGTTAGTTCCTGGAGGGAGGGGGTGGGGGAATGGTGCACAGAGTGGACGAGGGTGGATTCATTCAGGGAGACGTGCTCTGAAATGAGGCATGGATTTGTCCCCATTGTTCAGGGTATGCAGAGCCCCTCTCTCATGCACATGCTCCTGCTGCATGGCTCCAAAATCTCTAGTCAATTAACTGTCAACTTATGTCAAGCATGACATCAGCTCACAGAAGTCCTGTCTCATGGATCCCTCTGTTGTCCCTAAAACATCTCATTTTCCTCCCACTTTCTCCTCCTGGTGCCAGGGAGCTTGCATTGTTTGAATACTCCCTTACTGGCTGTTACAAATTCTCTGTGTCTGCCTGGAATCCAAGGAATCCAAGGAGCTGAACTTCACCATCAGGTTTTGGCCCTTTGACCCCCTAGCTCAGAACACAGGGCTTGTTAGCCCAGACCCATGAAAAGCAGATGCAAGGTGGGGTTCAAGACCAATGGTATTATTAGGGAAACACCTAGTAAGGACATGCATAGGAAGCTGGGAGCACCCGGGAAAGCCATCAGACTGAGCGGCAAGTCTGACTTGGAGTGATAGAGAGAGGGATGGAAGGCTAGTAGAGGGGCCCTAGAGTCTAAGGAGGTGCCTGCAACTAAAGGAGGTACTGCAAGGTCCTAGGGGAGTCCCAGAGCGAAGGCCAGCTGTCAGATGAGTTCTAAGACTCCCAGGAACTGGTCTGCCTTAGCACCCCTGCCTTGCTGAGTCATTTGTGAGAACTAATAAGTACAACCTCAGCCCAAGCCTGGCGATGGACTTAAGAGCTCGGCAGCTGAAAATGTTGAGCAGTTTCGCTCCTGTGGTTAGAGGTCTGGGCTACATATTCTCATGGTTGCCACACTTGGCAAATGTTAACCGTCTCTGTATAAAGGAATATCTCTCCTGCTCAGTTGATGGAGGTATCCACCAAACTTTTTTTTTTACTTATTTTAACTCAAAGTGGACAGAAAGATTTCTCATTCTTCAATAAATATTGAGAAGTCTGGGCCATTCATAGAAGGAGCTTCACTAGGAGGAGCTGCGTTGGTTGTGGGAATATGAAGAGTTGACTGTGTCGGATGCAGCCAGGAGAAGGTATCCTGAAATATGCTAGGGCAAAAGCCCTGAATAAAGACTAGGACTGAGCTGAAATCAAAACGAAAATCTTCTTTGTGGAATTCAGAGTTGCAACCATAGACATGCAGATGGTTGTCCCAAAGAAACTGCATAAAGACAGATTCTGGAGACGGAAAGATAGCAGTAGCAGAATAGTGGCCTCCCCAAACAGGGTCTATTCTAATCCCTGAAACCTATGACAGTGGTAAGTCATAAGACAAAAGAAATTAGGGATGCAGATAGAATTGAGGTTGCTAACCACTTGACCTTAAAATGGTAAGATTACCATGGATTAATGGATTATCTATATAGGTCCACTGTAATACTGAACGTCCTGGTGAAAGATGGAACCAGAGACAAAGGAAGATTTAAAGATGCTACTGGTTTTAAAGATGGAAGGAAGAGTCATGAGTCAAGGAATGAAGGTAGGTCTAAAAGTTGGGAAAGGCAAGAAAATTGATGTCCCACCACAGCCTCTAGAAGGAACTGGATAACACCTTGATTTTTGCCCAGTGAAACCTTTTTGGGACTTCTGATTTCCAGAACTAAGCTATCTTTTGTTGTTATTTTAATCCATTTAGCTTTTGTTAATTTGTTATACAAGCTTACACAACAGGAAATTAATACAGTTCTGATGCCAGAATCTTAAAAGAGAACTGTGGATATTAATGGCATAAGTTCTAATTTTCTGGGGACTTTTATAAATGTTTTAAATCAGTTCTCATGTGTAACTCTACAGAGTGGGTATCATTATCCCCATTTTACAGATGAAGATGCCACGACTAAAGGTTTAAAATAACTTGCCTAAGATCACACAGCTAACAAGTGCAAACGCTGAAAGTTGAATCAAGGAAATAAAGCTTCATAGTTCATGTCCCTAAAAACAGCACTATACTTCCTTTTTTCAGAATGGAAGAATAGCAAGAAACAGCCCTCAGACAGTAAGGGAGGAGGAGGGACTGTGTGTTAAGCTATAGAAGCTATGGGAGGACCAATTTTGAGACTGGGGTAAGAAAAGAAGAAAATATTATTAGAAGATGAAGCATGGGCTGTGCAGTGGTCTAGATGAGCCAGTAGTGTAGCCTTTGAGAGACTTACTGTAATTGGGCAGAACAGTCAGGAAGGTAGGTGCCGTGTTGCAGCAAGGCTGACCATGAGCACTGTATGTGGGGAGATATATCAAGAAATGAGAGTTTCCCCCAAAATTCAGAAAGTGGAATCAAGCAAAAGAAAAGAACAGAAAAGAAAAAAATTATATGGTTTGTTGTTTATGGGGCAAAAGACTTGAATAAAGACTGGACTGAGCTGACTTTAAAAAAGGAAAATCTTCCTTGTAGAATTCACAGTTAAAACCATAGAAATCCAGATGGTTGTCCAAAGAAACTGCGTAAAGACAGATTCTTGCAGCAGAAAGACAGTAGTAGTGGAATAGTGGTTTCTCTGAACAGTTGTGTAGTTTTTTTTCTTTTTGACAAAAAGAAAGAAAGGAAAATACTTGAAGGGGATGGAGAGAAAGGGAAATACAGAACAGATGGCCTTAAGACTTAAGGTTAAGTCTTAGCAAAAAAAGATGGTCCTTCCTCTGAGAAGAGAGGAGGAAGGCATGCCCGGAGGGTGGAGAGGAGGATGAGGACGTTCATCCGGACCTCGCTGGATTCACACCTCGCCCTCCAGAGATGGGGTGTGGGAGAATGCCTCAAGAGTGGAGATTTGGAACTGGAATTGTGGTACATGAGCTGGGGAACTGAGGAAAGAGGAATAAAGCGTGCTTCAGGGAACAAATTTATCAGGGTACAGACTTTATTCACAAGCATTGAGGATTAACTTACTTTTGCGATATGCTGGTGAGAGGCAAAACAGACGTATATTATTAGTTTCCTCCTTTTGAATTATTTTGAAGTGACCAAGTGAAAGTCAGTAACCAGCTCAATGGAAAATGACTCCATAGAAATGGAGCCCCTTTTGAAAATTGCCCTCAGCCGATACGGTGTGTAAGTCAGCCAATCACAGGAGGCTGAGCCTTTGATGATAGTGCTTCCCAGGCTCCCAGCCTTCCTCTGTGCTAAAATGAATCTGGGGGAGGGGAAAACAACAACAACAACAACTCAGCAGTCATGTATTGTCCTGAATCACTAATCAGAAAGCACCAGGAGGGTTTCAATACACTGGATTAAGGAGAGGAGCTGCCAACAGGAGCTCCATGACAGAGACTTCAGTGCAAACAGTTTTTCCCTTTTAGTGCTCATGATGCCTGGCCATGAAACAAGCAAGCAAGCAAGCAAGCAGACGTTTCTTGACTGTTAGGAAGTCATGAGCATGAAGCACAAGGACCAGAAAAGACGAGAAGGTTCGTGGATACAGTTCATGAAGTCTGAGAGCTCTGGGGCTTTGCCTGGGCAAGATACCGAAACCAAAGTCTCAGCTACTTCTACTCCAGGATGCAGAAACCACTCGCTACCTCCCTAGCTTGCTGGGGAGGATTAAGACAGATTTTTTTTTTACTGAAGTATTCAGCACAGGGATTTTACGGAATGGGTCCTCAAGTATCACGTTTGTACTCATTCTAACATACAGTGCCCAGACATCAGAAGTATATAATCCATATTTTACTGAGCTGTCTTCAATGCGCCCATCTCACTCCAGCACTTCAAATGACTGCCTCGGCCTGACCTCCTTCTCCCTTCTCCCTCGTGAGGAATGACCTTTGTGGACTCGGTCAACCTGCTCCCTGGTCCTCTGACCAATGGGCAAAACATATCGGAGAGGGACGAGAGGGAAGAAATGTGGGTTTTCATTCCTCTGCTCCCTCGTAGCTGGGACACTGAGGGTGGCTGTGTCTCTGAACTAAAAGTCTCCATGTCTGTCAGGTGGCCCCACACCCCGGCTTGTAGCCTAGCCCTCTTTGTGCCTCCATGGTCAGGGGGCTCCCCTTTCTCAGCCAGGTTCCATCCTGCAGCCCCTGAAGGACACTGGACACACAGCTGAAACTCTACTTAGCCATCCAAGGGAGGGCAGGGTCACACAATCCAAAATGGAACTCAAGTATGCACACGGATTAACCTGACTGGTGCAGATGTCTTCAGGAACATTTGACGGGTAGGTTCTTCAAATGTATTCCAGTCGGTTATTTATTCGTTAAAAGATCCTTTAAGAGGAAAGATTTATTTTTTTCTCCCTTCTTGTCACTGCCTCATGGGGGTTGTGGGGGATCAGACTGCCCAGAATAGACGTGGCCAAGACAGACCTATGGGCCAAGAGGTTCACACCCTGTTCTTAGAGCAGGCCACTGGCCTCACCCTGGCCACCTTGCCCCCCAACTCATGGTCAGGCCTGAGGGAAGGAAATCCTGAGTCTTGGTGCCATATGACTAGCCAGCTGCGTTGCAGGCGCTAGAATTTGTTTACAAAGCAAACACTTGCTGAGTCTACCCTCTGTGCCCTGCACCATCCTCAGTTTTGGTGACAACACAACCTGAAAGGCCCTACGGGAGCTGAGGTGCCTGAGCGAGGGCGGGTCCCGCCTTCATCGTCTACCCCTTGCGGGTCTATGAACAGGCCTCAATCTCCCCCTTCCTGAGTTGCCGCAGTTGTTCCAGAAGCATTAGTGGTTCGCGTGCGGTGTATTCTCTATAATGCAGTCAAGCACTTGGCACAGGGACAGGGTAATAGGCTAATAATTATTGTTTTAATCCATGATGAGAATGACTGGAGAAATGTCTAAAGTGCAGTTAAAGTGAAGGAAAGAGACGTACGACTCCAAATTACCGTGGAAGGTAATCCACACTCATTAATGGAGGGAAGAAGACACAGTCGGGGACCCCAAGGAAGAAGAAACTGCCTGCACGCAGGTAAGTGAGAGAAGGCTTCAGAGGACGGCAAGTAAGTGGAGCTCCTGCCTGCTAGTTTCTTCAGAGCCCACGCCCTTCAAAAGCCGGTCCCTGCTGGTCTGCCTCATCCGGAGCTCTTGCTTAATGAAGACTCTTCGACCGTCTCCCGAGTCATCCACTTTTCAACTCTCCGCAAATCTTCTCTTGAAAACTGCCTTCCTTTCCTCCCTCATCAATACCTCTGCATTTCTCTTTCACTTTGTTATTGGCCTCTGACCAGGCACTTTCATCTCTTCCCAACACAGAATCCTTACAGCCCTGTTTTCTGCCATTTTTACAAACCCGATATGCTCTCCTCTCCTGCATTATTTAGTGCTGAAAACTGAGGGAGGAGAGAGATCAGAAAAATATGGTGTGCCTAATTGTGTTTTGCCATGAACAACCCTCAAAGGAGATCTCTGCTTTTCAGAGATGCGTGTGTGTATGTGTGTGTATGTGAAGGGAGAAACTGAGGAAGGGGAGGTTAACTTGAAATTAATGGATAAAATTATTTATATTTAAACATGTGAAAATTTATCTTAATATATTACTCTCCAAGAGGGAGAGCGAGGTCTGCAACGATACCGTAAATTAGGAAGGGCTGATTTAAGAAAGGGAGGAAACTATTTTTACTTAATAACTGTGATAATGAGAATGTTGCTCTTGTTATTTATTGGGTGCTCGCGATTTACCATTTGCTCCGTGAGGACTTTGCATCATGACCTCATAGAGCCCTCACAGCACAGCATTCTGTGGCAGGCGGTATCACTATCCCTGTCACACAGAGTAGAACAAAGAACAAGGGTCAGAGAGGCTTAGGCAGTTGCCCGAAGTCACCCAGCAGCTGTGGACCTGGGAATGCTGCCCAGGCCCGGCTCTGAGTACCATCCCACCTCCCTCCTCACTGTTTGAGGCTCTTTTCCAGGGAGGCCCTGAGCCCTGTGTCCTTAGGTGGGGTACGGGTATTGTCTCCACTTCTCCATGGAGGCCCCTGAGCGCCCTACCTTGAGTGTCCTGATGACATACACAGCCCCACTGCCCCCCGCCACTGCCCCCAGACCAGCCAATCCAGCCACAGCAGCCAGGGGCTCGAGGCCACCCCATCCCCTCCCCACGTCACTCCGGGCAACTCCAGCTCTCCTTAATACTCATCTTTGTTTTATATCCATAAGACTAACAGAAATCAGACAGGTCACCTCCTGAACAGTAAAAGGGGGTGTAGCCTGGGGCAGCCATTCGGCAGAGTAATCTAGCAACATCTCAAAACAAGTCTAGTCTTACCTTATGCCTGCATGTCTTCCTGCTGCTGTAATAAATTACCACAAACTCTGTGGCTTAAAACAACAACGTGTTACTGTACATCTCTGGAGGCTGGAAGTTGAGCAGAGGTCTCACAAGGCTAAAATCAAGGTGTTCGCAGGGCCGTGTTCCTTCTGGAGGTTCTAGGGGGAGACTTGGGTTCGATCCCTGGGTTGGGAAGATCCCCTGGAGAAGGGAAAGGCTACCCACTCCAGTATTCTGGCCAGGAGAATTCCATGGAATATACAGTCCATGGGGTGGCAAAGAGTCAGACACAACTGAGAGACTTTCACTTTCACTACACCTTCTTGCCTTTTCTAACTTCCAGAGGCCACCTGATTCCTTGATCCCTTGACTAATGGCCCCTTCTTCCATCTTCAGAGCCAGCAATGCAGTGTCTTCAAATCTCTGACTCTGACCTTCTGCCTCTCCCTTCTCTCATAAGAACTTCTGTGATGACTCTGGACACACCTGGAAAATCTAAGCTCATCTCCCCATCGCTTAAGATTCTTAATCACATCTGCAGAGTTCCTTTTGCCCTGTCAGGCAACACATCCACCCATTCTGGGAATTAGAAAGTAGACATCTTTGGAGCCCTTATTCTGCCTGCCATACCTATGGCCCAGTAATGATATTCTTACATATATATGATTCAAGGAACTTCTCACACTGTTTCACAAATGAGTTATAATATGTGTGATTGCAGAGTGAGTGGTTATCGGGAACCACAGTAGATGTGCCACATGGAGACAGCGGAAAAGTAAAGTGTGAAGGGTGAGCAACCCATGGGAATAGACAGAGATTACAATAACAGCCTAGATGTTCACACAAAGAATGTTTAATGAAGGAAGTTAAGAAATAAAATAAGGTATGGTAAGTAACACAGGGTCATTTACATCAATTTAAAAACTAAATCCACGGACATAAAATGGCAATATGTATTTTGCATGAGTACTATCCAAGCAAAAAAAGACATTTGTACACATTGTCAGTGGCTGCCATTAGGACTAGAGAAGGGAATGGAGTGAGGTGGGTGAATAAAAGGAATAAAGGAGAATAAAGTAAAAGATTTGCTCAAACATCGCTTTCTCCATGAAGCCACCCTGCCTCCTCCAGCTCCCAGGTGGAGGTGCCCAGCTCTGCGGCGCCCCACTTTAGTGGAGTTCTTGCTCACTGCCTTGCATTTGTCTTTTTGCATCTCTCGTTTCACCCTGAGCCTCTTGGAAACAGGGACTGCGTCTGGTGTTTCTTTGTATCTCTGAAGTGTAACATAACGCCTGCTTCACAGTGGGTACCTATTATGTGTTTTGTTAAGTGGAATAGTGAAAAAACAAGACTCCTGGAGTGGGGTGTCTCATATGAGCTGACATATAGGAAAAATTCTAAGGACACCCAAATGGGCTTTAAAGCTAAGTTTAGAGCAGAAAGTTGAATCGTAAAGCCCGTTTCTTCAGGTGAGCAAGAGAGAAGGATGGTAAAGAGAATGCAGACTTCTGCTCTGCTTCAGCATCTGCTTCACCTCTAATTCAAGACAAGGTGCCAAGAAGAACGAGCATCAGAATGAAAATGCAGAGCTAACAGAAGGGAAAAGGCACCTTATGTGAGTCAAAGGTGTGGAAGGCTGCACCTAGCTGCTCTAAATAATTCCATGCAGAAGAACAGGAGCGTACGGAGACAGGGCTTGGAAAAGCATCTCCAGATATTTCAAAAGTGGCAGTGGATTCTGTAATTCTGTAATGAGACTGACATTGTTCAGGGTCAAGACTCCAGAGATGATCATTAAAGCAACGGTTTGAACACTTTAAAATAAACGGGTGAACTTTAGAAGCCTGCAAGGGTTCATTAGAGTCGAGCTGTGCCTGAGTGGCCTGATTTCCTTCATGGACATTAAATGGCAAAAGACAGACTTGTAGTAGGTCTTTTATCTACATTTCAGCAAAGACTTTAAGAAGCTCTTTTTAGTGGTTTGGGGGATATGGTAGCAGTCTGCCTTGGTAACCACTGCAATGGACACACCCAAAATGGCATGATGCATGGAGTGTGCCAATCCTGATAGCTATTTCTGGAATAATACCACCACTCTCGGTAGTAAAAATGGCAGACGCGAGCTGCATGCTTCCGTGTGATAGGCCTTGTCCTTGGCAATTCACAGTTAGTCATTTTCTCCGTCTCCACCTCCCCCCACCAACTCCATGGGGAAGGGGCCATTTTATTCCACTTTGCATGTGAGGGGAGTGAGGTACACACTGGAGAAATATCTTCCCCAGGTGCCATGGCTCCAGAGACTAAGCTAGCCCAGCCTGTAATGCTGCTAACGAGCTTTTATGCTAGATGCTGGGTAACGCAATTGCAAAAATAGAATTCAGAAATGCAAGCACCTCTGCAGAAATGGAATAAACATTTCCCCTGTCTTACTTCTCAACCATTCCCTGTTTCTCACCCAAACACAGCTCTCATACTCAGGATGTTCCTGCTCGATCCATTTCTCAATAACAGCTCTCTATGATGTAGCCTGCTCAGGGACTGTCTTCCTCCCTTGTATTGGTCTATTTCCCACACTCTTTTAACCTGTACTTAATCAGTGCCCTCTGAGTTTTGGCTTTGGGATTCAAGTTTGCCTCCTGCTGCCCCTCCCCTAGATAGACCTTTTTCTGTTCTGAAATCCATCTACGCAAGGTGCTATAAAGTACAAATCAGCTTACAGCTGGGTCTGGAAGTATGAGACTTTCTGGACTCGAGGGTTAATGCCTTAAACACCTACAGAGGCTTCATTCTCAAGTAATCCTCCGTGGAGCAGAGCAATCACTGCAAACAAAGCTAATGGTCATATGAAATCAATCGCTGCAAGACTGGGATTCAGCAGATACTCCCTGTTCAAATAGGATCTGGAAGAGGTAGCACCCAAGGGCACAAGATGCTTAGGGAGAAATAATCCAGCTGACTTAAATGTTTGTGCTTTTCAGATTTCATTCTTATCTAACTAGGACAATCTATTTTGCACTGTATTATGACTAAGAAGAAACCATTTGAATTCGGGGTTGAATCTGGGGAGGTGAGTTTATGTCACAGCTATAAACAGTTAGTCATTCGATACTGGTTGAATACCCATCGGGAGTAACAAGGTCAAGCCGATGATGTTCAGGGTCTGGAGTCAGCGGTCTAGGACTTAGGTTCTGACTTTTCCATGAATGGACTGAATGGCCTATACTCCTTAGTTTTTAAAATGCAGGTGATGATACACACCCCACAGGGTTGTTATGAAGAATATGTTTGTCTTCTCCAGACACTGATCATGAAACAAGTGCATTGGAGTTTATCTGGGAAGTAAAAGGAGTACCTATAGGAATAGGAAATGAGATAAGGTAGACAATGTAGCCGCCAAAGGTTTATCAGTCAACTGTAGGTGGGGAAACAAGAATGTCTCTGCTCTGCCACTGTGTGTGACAGCCCTAAGTGACTCCTTGATGCGATCTACGTTTACAGATCTCCAGAGCAGAGTGAGCCCTGTGATGGACTATGGGCACAGGGAGTGAGTGACCTGCTCCCGTGATAAGTTCACTGAAGTGTGAAAGGCAGACATCAGTTAACAGTGAAGAGTGCTAGGGTAAGGAACCAGCAACAGAGTGATGGAAAATACAGCATTGGAACTTCATCTGTTACAAGGATCAGGGAGCGCCTCTCTCTCCCCAGACAGGTAAGGTGTGGGTCCTTCAGGATATGAAGGCATTAGCCTGTGAAAATTAGGGATCTCTCATGAGAAGAGTTGACTCATTCGAAAAGACTCTGATGCTGGGAGGGATTGGGGGCAGGAGGAGAAGGGGACGACAGAGGATGAGATGGCTGGATGGACGTGAGTCTGAGTGAACTCCGGGAGTTGGTGATGGACAGGGAGGCCTGGCGTGCTGCGATTCATGGGGTCACAAAGAGTCGGACACGACTGAGAGACTGAACTGAACTGAAGGGAAGATGATTCAAACATTGAGAAGCTCCTGAGCAGGGAGAGACTAAGAGCCAACAAACTATGGCCCTAGGGCAAAGTCCAGCCCAATTCCTGTTTATGCAAATAAAATTTTATTGCAACACAGCCACACTGTGTGGTGGGGGCTTTTTCCACACACTGGCAGAGCGGAGACATTCTATCGTCCACAATGCCTACCTGGCCCTTCGATGAAAAAAGTTTGCTGACCTCTGGTTTATATTAATAACCTGGAAGTAGATTCTAATGCATTTTAAACCATTAAAAATATTCACTATTCCTCGATACAGGTATGTGTAAGAACCTATTCATGAAAAGCTCACAGCCTATTGAGGGGAACAAAATGGCCAAGTAAATAACTACAATGCCACGTGATTGATTCTATAATAAAAGTCTATACCAACGGTTCATTGAGCTGCCAAGCAGAGAATAATCAGTTTTGGCTAGGGAGTGGAGATGGCTTCACAGAGGAAGATATGGGTCTTGAAGTCTCAGTCCATTTCTGGGTTAATATAAGGAGTTCAAATTAATCCAGGCAGAGCATAGAGTATGTTCAAAAGGATAGAGAAGCAAGAAAGCAGAAAGCGTTCAGGAAAGACTGCAGTTTACCTCCTTTGGTCCTGCAAGCAGCTTGCAGGGCCATGAGTGTGGGCTCTAAGGAGAAATGCCACTTTAACTCCCTTCACCTCTACCATCAGCTTTTTAAAAATTTTTATTTCAAGAATTAGCCAAAACAGATAGTAACTGCATCACTGGGTCTGAGGACTTTTCGGAAAATAAGAAATTCCCTACATAAAGGATTCAAGACAGGAAAGTGGCAGACTTTAAGTGCAGCAGTAAGAGTTGAAATGTTAGTATCCTTGGGTATAAAACCAGTATATTTGATCTCCTGCTGACCAAACTGTAGACTATTGCAGCACGAGAAGAAATGATGATAGTAATACATTGTAATCCCACAGAATAAAATAAGACTCCATAAGCCCATGCTGATCCTACTTTTAAAAATGAAAGTAAGTTAACAAATGGGGAAGAAGGGAAAATTCTTCCCTAAAACAGAATGCTAACTAACAAATTCAGAAGAAATCGTGCAAATGGAAAATCACCTCTTGGCAACTGTGACTTTAATAACAGTGCTGGGAAATGATCACTAATGAAAGTTAGAGCTAGTGGAGGAAAGGAGGGAAAGAAACAAGGTATTTGTGAGACTGGAAATATCTCCTTATAAGATTATGTAAAAAGGAAAAATACTAAGTTTACAAAGGAGAAACTTGGCAGATACTACCCTAAAGAAGAGAGCAATGCTAACATCACAGGAACGACACAGGTACATATACTAAGTGCTTCCCACAGGAGGCATTAGGATTCTGTGATGCTTCTGTGGTGTTCTTGCCATGAGTGCATAACCTGGAGTATAGGGAGCATCACGCAAACCCAGATTGCAGTTCCAAAGTATAGCAAGATCATGTAAGAGAGAACAAGGTGGAGGAGGTTTTCCAGATTAAAGGAGGCCAAAGCTATGAGGTCTAAACACAGGGTAAGACCCTGAGTTGAATTCAGGATCAGAGTAATTATTTTTCCTTATGCTATGAAGAACATTAGTACCATAATTGGCTGAATTTGAACCAGGTTTGCAGATTAGATAATATTCTTTCAACAGTGTTAATTTCCTAACTTGATAATCATTCCATGGTCCTGTAACAGCAAAGAAGAAGATCTTTGTTTCTAGGAAATGCCACTCTGCAGATTAAAGGTAGAGGGTCTGCAATGTAGTCTCAAATGGTTGGAGGGAAGAAGTAATAACTAAGCAGATTCGATAAGATGTTAACATTTGGGAAATTTGGATTGAGGGTCTGATGGGATTATCTGTATTTTTTTTGCAGTTTTTCTGTTGGTCTGAATTCATTTCAAAATAAAAAGTTAAAAATAAAACTTCATATGTTTTGGAAGGCAGACTTCCAAGACAAAGGCTCTGAGTCAGACCAATCTGGATTGGAATGTTTGAGCTCATTTTGACTAGCCATGTGACCTTAAGCCAGTTATTTAGACTATGTAAGCCTCGATTTTCTCATGAATAAAACAGGAAGACTAATACCTACTTCTCAGGTTGAGGTAAGGATGATATTCAGTCACTGTGTGTAAAGCTCTTTACACCGTGCTGGACAGCTCCTGAGCCTGGCTCACAAGGTACCTCAGGGGGTTGGCAGAGATGCTCCACCAACTTGTTGCCTGATTGGTTGACAGGCTTTTATGTGTCTTGCATGTTTGGGGCTTTACCTATGCGCTCGGCTTCATTAGAGGACCATGCTGTAAGTTCCAACTTTGTCTTTAAAATACTACTCCATAGAAAAATGAATGAATAATAATATAGTCAAACTAAAAGTTCATCGCCCTTGTCTTTTCCAATGTGGCTCTTGTTCCCTTCAGCTGAGCAGAGCATTTTGCTAACCCAGTTCCTAGAACTTTGAGAGAAAATATGGGGAGGGAAGAAGGAGCAGAGTATAAACAAAAGGGGTGGTCTGACTAGGAGTAGGCATGGGCTGGGTGGGAGAAACTGCAAAGGAGAGGACACGGGGAAGTCTTCCTCTGGGTCAGAGGAGGATTCGTTTCAACATTCTCGAAGAGAAGGCAGTTACATCTTATTTGATTTTAATTGTTGGACATTGTCCTTTGACAGCACGTGGTGTGACTGAAGTCACATCAGCTGCCGGGTCCTTTTTCCTTTCTTTGATCCTAGTAAGGCGATATTCTTGGAAGATGATCAAGAAGGACTTTCCTTTTGTGCCAGCTACACACCCCCCCCCCCCCCCACAAAACCCTCTCCTTTAATGCACTGAAAGTTGGTGCCACCATGTTCGAACCAAGAGAGTAATAAAGAAAAATCTAGTACAGGGAACAAGGCAGCCCTGGATTAGGTAAACATTGGAAGGGAAGTAGTTTAACTATCGGATAAGCTGTAGGTGGTTATGTTTTACTTCTTTAAATGCTTGGCTTTATATTACGCTGGCTGCCCCAGACCTCCATTAACCCCTGGAAGCTTTACATACATTTCCTCTCTTTGGGAAGAATTTCTGTGAGTTGATACCCACCTCCTGCTCCAAGCAAGGAAAGTGATGCTGACAGGAGCCACTCACTCAGATTCCCATGGAAAATGGAAAAGAGTCATCGCCCCTACTGATACAGAAACCCCACATGACTCTTCCCCCAACGTGGGCAATTATCTCCTCTCCCCGACTCTTTACTTCTCCCCGAAGATTTAATGGGCTGAACCACTATCTTCTGTAAAGATGGCTACCTGCTGTCACAGAGCCCCCGTCCCTTATCACAAGTGTGCACTGGTGGTGTTTTGAGATTGCCGAACACTTGATATTATTTCAGCTTAGTAAGCCCTTGGGGACCCTCCAAGATAAAGCCATTTCATAAATTTAGCTGTGTTACAGAATAAAATCCTTTATAAATGACTTCAAGAAAATTACATCCATCTGTGTGTCTTTTCTCCCGGTGTGCTACCATCCAGGCTGTTTCATAGGCACAGAGCAGGCCCACTACGGATTTATTAGATCTTAGCCATCTCCATTTCTCTCTGGCATGTGTCTCCTTTCCAGTGTTTTAAGGATTACATCGTACAAATTGAGGGACAGAGCGCTGTGCACACAAAGTGACTCAGGAGGTCTCAAAAGCCCACAGCTCCACCGGGTGCTGGCTGTTCCCTGTGTGAACAGGGCAGGCTGGGACCCACACAAAGGACGGCACACCGCCAGGTCCAACTGTGAGAACAAGCAGGCCTTCTCGGTACTTCCACGTGGCTCTCCCGCAGGAGCAGGACTACAAGGGCTTCCAAAGCAAGGCGGGGGAAGGCTGCCCCCTCGGGTTCCTCACTTCAAGGCATTTCACCAACATGCACAGAGCATTCAGCTCCCTTACAGACTGTTTACCATGCCCCAGGGATTGTTCTAGGTGTTGAGGACTGGGTGGGCAAATGCAAATCAGTTACAGGCTCTGTCCCCATGGAGCTTACATTCCAATACGGCAGCTGGGGTTTAAATCAATTGTCATAGAATTTATCATATAATTACAGTTGTAATTATAAACACTAGGGAAGATGGAGTACGAGAGAACATCAGGCACAACAGACACACCTAACGTGTAGTTAGAGGTCAGTTCTGAGCCAGGAAAGGGGTGAAGGCAGAGGAGGGGCAGGGGCTGGGTAGAGAGGCTTAGACAGAAGCTCGCTGCAGAGCTGACCGAGGGACCGGAGGGGCAAGACGAGGAACATGGGCACCCCAGGAGCACAGAGCTGAGGTCTGCAGGGAAGGGGGGCCCTGGCAGGGACTGGCTTTTTGTGGCAAAATGAAGCAGTCAAGCCATTACAAGCAGAAGAGGTCATGGGCTGGGGGGGGTGGGACCGACTAGCTCAATAGGGCATTTTAAACCCTGATGCTGGTTGCTCTGGGGGAAGGGGTGGAGAGCGTATGTGCAGAGAACATGGGACTCTATATCAGTAATTAAATGAAGGTGAGAGCCGTCTGAGTTATGTTGACCGGAGCAGGACGTGAGCCGAGTGATCAAGAGGCTTGTCCGGCACGGCGCTGGGCTCTGGGGTCAGCAAGACAGAACTCTCCGGCCCTATGTGGGGAGAGAGACTAGGAAGGATGCAGAGATGAGCGTCACAGGCCCCTGTGACTGGAGGGACAGAAGCTTAGCTGGACTCAGAGGCTTTAACACGTGCACTCATACCCGGCATTCTGAGAGGCTGTTTACATTTCACATAAAGCTAACTAGCTTCCTCCCATCCTTCCTTCTTTTCTCTTTGTCTTTTGCTGATTTTGTACTTTCTTTCCAGTTATTTCTCTACCACAGCTGCCTCACTGTTCCTATAAAGATCAAGATCAAGGAAGCTTTATGTCTTAACCAGAAAAATCCATTTGCACGTCGTGAATTACTTTTTCCCTTATGTATCATTTCCCTGATCTGTTTAAAGATATTTGTCCTGGATCCCAGGTCATTAGTGACCATTAGTAAATAAATTGCTAAAAATGTGAAGTTTGTTTACTTATCACAGGAAACCAGGCTCAGGACTGCTATACATACTAACACCTTGAGATTCTTTTAAAAGACTTTAAATGAAATAACCCGTGTTCAGAAATGAAGTGCAGATGGATCATTCCCAGAAGTGTTATTTGGTCTTCAGAACTCCCATCACATTGCCCATGTGTTTAGGGTTTTATTAATACCCACATGCTGATCAGCTTCTAGTTCGTATTCTAGATAACCACTTGTCTTTCTCCTCCCTCAGAAATTACATGGATTCCACCCCTTTTCCATGTATCCCATCTCTCCTAATTTCCTTTGCATATTAGCAAATTAATATAGGTCTTTATTAGATTCCTATTGTTGTTGTAATAAATGACCACAAACTATGTGGCCAAAAGGCAACAGCGATGTATTTTCTCACAGTTCTAGAGACTGAAGTTCAAAGTCAAGGTGTCGGCAGGGTTAGTTCTGCTCAGAGCCTCTAGAGAACTCTTCCTGCCTCTCCCAGCTCCTAGTGGTCCTCAGTGGTCCTGGGCCTGTGGCTGCTCCTCTGCTCTCCCTGTTACATCTCCCCTTCCCTGTGTCTTTGTCTTCCTCTGTGTCTCTTGGAAGGACACTTGGAGTTGGATTTAGGGTCCACATGGACAACCCAGGTTTATCTCAATAGCCTCAACCTAATCACATCTGTCAACATACTGATTTCCAAATAAACTAACATCCCTTGGTTCCTGGGACTTGGCAAGGGAGTATCTTTTGGGAGAACACTTTCTGGCCAACCACAGCATGTCTATTATTTTAACCACGGGTTTATTCTCAAGAAAGGGGGTGATTCAAGAGGTTCTAACTTAGTTGGTCCAGGATGAGGCCCAGGGACCAGTGCAGCTTTTAGTTCCTGGGACAGTTTTCACGGACAAAAGACTGAATCACCAGTGAAGACAGGGAGTCTCTCCCAGGATGTTGATTGCAGGGGGCTAGTTTCAACTCTATCATTTAAGGCCTGAACGTAATACGTTACATATCTAGAGGAGTTAGCTATTGGAAAGTAACCTAAAGAAACAGAAAAGACCACAACTTTCTATTCTCCATGTCCCCAGAACTGTGAGTTAACAGCTGCTTGTTTTCCAAGGAGCACCCTGCGGTGGGCATGGGGGAAAGAACCGGGGCTCATGTTAATCAGGAGGCCTGGCTGGGCTGCTCCCTCACACCGATTATGGGAAGGCATGTCTCGTCTCTGGGCCTCAGCTCCCTTGTTGGGAAGGTTGAAGATGAGTTGGGTGCCTTGGGGGAAGTGGAGGTGAAATTGCACATCACAAGCTACCCATCAATAGAAGCAGACATCTGCTCTGGCCTCCCAGTTGCAGCTCAGAGTGTCCTCACCAAGACAACCCCAGAACCTAAGAATCCAACGCTCCTGCAGCAAGGCAGTTACCTGTATGTTTACTATTCTTTTCTACCCCTGAAATTCACAATACAGTATAGAAACACTTGTACTAAAAATGATTTGTATAGAGTTCCTCCTATAATTTTGAGTCACCATGGACTTGTTTGCATTAACAACTGTCATTTTTTTAAAAAAGAGAAAACCTGCTGCAACCTCGCTACAGACAAATGAGAAAAGAAACCTTCTCTAAGATGTGCTCACACAAAGGGGTTCCCTACGAGAGAGCAGAAATAGACCAAGTGAAAACACTGGTGTCCATCACTCTTTGTTTCTGATTTGCACTTTCTGTAACTATAGTACTTATAATTGAAATGAAACCTACTGTGTATTTTCCTTGTGAAGCGCAGAAGGTGAAAACAATTATTTGACATCACATCAAGTGGACAGTTCTTGCCAGTGAGCAATGCCAAGCTTTGTGTTGGGCATGTTCAGATACATTATCCTTTTCCTCTGTAGCTCCAGCCTCCCAACCCTTCCCCAGACTCCAGACTCCTATTTCTAACCAACCACTCAACAAGTTTCCACTCAGAACTCTGACAGGCACATCAAGTTCAACATGATGAACTTCACCCCTTCACCCCCTTCCCACGTTCTGCCCAAGTCCATCCTGCAAGACAAATAGGAAAACTGTTCACCAACCTGCTTGAGCCCAAAGTGTTGGAACCCTCCTGGGATCCTCTTCCTCTCTCTTTCCCTGAGCAATTCTGCAGTGACTCTCAATGAGAGTCCAGGAATGCCTCTCACAGGACTACTTCTCACCACCTGCACCTCGCCCACCCCATGCTACACTGTGGGTCTCACCTAGACCTCTGCTGACTTCCTGCCTCTGCCCCACCTGCAGGCATGCTTGACCCATCCACCAGCTAATGGTTTTAAAGTACACATAGGATCATAACAACTGCTCAAAATTCTCCATAGAATGTGAAATGGTCCAGCCACTCTAAACCACAGTTTGGAAGTTTTTATAAAACAGAACATGCTATTTCCACATAACCCAGCCATTGCACTTTGGGGCATCTGTCTCAGAGAATAAAAACTTCTATTTGAACAAAAACCTGTACACAAATGTCCACAGCTGCCCTACTCAAAATTGCTAGAAGCTGAACACAATCCAGATATCCTTTGTCAAACAGAGGACGGTACATCTGAACCATGGTAGGCAACTCAGCAATACGAAGGAATGTGTAAACTTGCATCGCAAAGGGATTTTGCAGGTGGAATTAATGTGGCTAATCAACCTGACCCTAAAATAGGGAGAATGCCGTGGACTGTCCAGGTGAACCCAGTGTAATCACAAGCTCCTTCGAAATGGGGGGAAGGCAGAAGAGAAAGTTGGGCCAGGGGAGGGGGAACTGAAGAGACAGTGGTTAGAGAGATGTGGCTTTGCTGGCCTTGAGGATGGAGAAAGGGGCCACGAGCCTCTAGAAGCTGGAAAACAAAAGGAAACATGTACTCTGCTAAAGCCTCCAGAAAGAAATACAACCTTGCAGACACCTTGGTTTTAGTCTAGGAGATCACTTTGGACTTCTGACCTCCAGAACCATAAGAGAATAAATCTGGGTTATTTTAAGTGACTGAGTTTGTGGTATTTTGTTACAGAGGCAAAAGGAAATTACTGCAGGGGGCAAAATACCCACTGCCCCCCAAAAATGTGGTCCAGATTTGACTGAAACAAATGCCCTGTAATCATAAAGCTACCACCAATGCTTTCTTGTCTCTGTCTTCTCTTGAAACAAAACATGAGTTTGAAATGTAGGAAAGATATAGGAAGATAAACACGAATTCTGAAGGAGAGGCTTTCCAAATAACAGGGGGAATTTCCTTGCTTTGTATATGCCATTGCTGTGAAAGATAATTATTTATATCCAAAAGGAAAATGTGAGGTATTGGTTACAGCTGTCAGACCATGAACACTGCTGGGAGAGCCTCGTTTCTTGCCAAAAGACCATACAATGTAGATTTCAGTGACACTAGAGAAGTCTAAGCACATTTCAATTTGATCTTTAATCTTCTCTTTTCACACTAGGCAGTTCCTGGGGTAGATTTCATTCATTTCAAGGACTTCAATATCTGCTTGGATGAAAAGTCACATTCAGCCCTGAGGCTGAATACTCCTAAAATGTGTTCATTCGTCCAGATAACAGCACCTGAAGGCCTTCAGTAGGGCTTGCCCTGACTTGTTGGCCCGAGTTAACCATCACTCATTCCTACCTTTCACCTGACCACTGCCGATCCCTGAAGACAGCTGAGCCTTGGATCTGTGCTGCTCACTTTTGAGTGACTTTAGAACGTCTCCTAAGTGGGCATTTTGGGCTTAGCCTTTTCTGCAAAGCTGGGGGTTCAATTATGCAACGCCTGTCTGCTATTCCCATGTGTGAATCCTTCGACCATTTGAAATCCAGCACATCTATTGTCGCGTGCTCATTCCATTCCCCTCATACTGCTCCTCCTCTGCACTTTCTGTGTTGGTGAAGCATTCCAGCAAAAAATTGATTTTCTCATGATATATTTGCTGGATCTCTCTAACTTTCCCTAGACACTAGACTAGCCCCAGGCGTTGCATTTCTGCCTTCTAAGTTTCTTTTTTCTGCATCCTCTTTTCATCCCTACCGCCTCCACTGAAAGCCAGGCTTTACGGGGGAAATCAGAGTCCGTGTACCTCTACAAGCACGGACAATATGGCCGATACTGTTTTGAACACTTGTGTGTGAATGATGTCAGTGATTCCTCCACCATCGCTCTAAGGCATGTGCTCATATTATCCTCACTTTTAGAAGCAGAGAATGATTAAGAGAAGTCAAGGAACTTTTCCAAGGCCAGACAGCATTTAAACTGGAGTTCTAGTTCAAGTCTCCCTCCATAGTCTGAGTACTTAGTTACTGATCTGTAAATTTACTAAGGTTGGGACAGAGCAGTGGCCTCTCAATCCGATTTGCCACCCCTTAGACAAATATAGACATCTTGGGCCAGATAGATGAAGGGGAAAGTGAAGAGGATTCTGTTACAGATTTTCTTTTGTCTGCTTCTGAAGGAATGGGTACGCACAAAGCTATGAGAACCCATTCCCTGGCTGCCATTTCTCCAACAGAGGCAATTACTGATAACAATAATGACCAAAAGTGTAGGAAATGCTCACTGTAGTAACTAACGGCAGCCACCATTTATCAAGTGCTTATCCCTGGCTAGGTGTTTTCCTTGGCACGGTCCATGTTATTCTCTCACTTAATGTGCATAACATCCTTCTGAGGAAATGAAGCTCAGGAAAGTTAAGGAACTTTATAAATATTACAGTGCCAGTAAGTGATGTATCCAGACGTTTCCAAGTCTGAAGCTCACGTTCTTAGCCACTCTGATACACTGTCCACATAGTCTGTTCACCAAAAGATAACCGGTGGTGCGCACACGTTGTATATGTTCTTGGGCAAGTACCTCACATCTCTGTGTTCAGTTTCTATCATTTGTAAGAGTGGTGCTACTGCCACCCCCCTGGTAGCCTTGGTCCACCTTTGAAGTTCCAATATCTGACACCACGGGTTTGTAAATTTGTTCATTTGGCCAAAAGGGGCATGACTCCTGTGCCCTTAACTCTGCCAAGACTGAACACAACTGAAGCAAAAATATACTTATTTCTCCAGATTAGTTTTGCATGAAAGAATGTGCCAGGAATGATTTACCCCTCAAAGAAAGACCAACACTTTATTTCCTGATCTTCCTTGCAGCTAGATATTACTGTGTGGCCAGTTGTTGGCTGATGAGATATGAGCCAAGTGGTGGATACAACTTCTCAATTGCATACTTCATGGGAACACCTCCTCCCTGTCCCTCCTTCCCACTAACTTGGATGAGAGGTGATGGTGAGCCACCTGGGACCATGGCAACAGAAGCAACATTCCGTGGATGCCAGAAAATTAGAGGTGTCAGGCCTTGGGAATTTCCTAGCGGTCCAGTGCTTAGGACTTGGCACTTTTACTTCAGTGGGTATGATTCAATCCCTGGCTGGGGAGCTAGGATCAACCTGCAGGATCCCACCAGATACACAGAGCAGCAAAAAAAAAAAAAAAAGAGAGAGAGAGAAAGAGATTTGGTCTTGCACAAATCTCTCAGACAGATTCTCTTCTCTACATCCCTGTCTCCACCAGATCTCTAAGTGATAGAGTTGGGACACCACATCAATCTGGAACTATTTATATATGGATTATCATTTGAGATAGGGATACACATCTATCTTACTGAAGCCACTGCCATTTGGGATCTTTGTGATAACATCTGAATCTACATCACAACTAATATATGGAGAGAATGGAAATCTACTGAGCCAAATGCTGTTTAAAAAGTACTCTCAAAAGTTCAGCTTAAGCAAAGTCTCCAACGCAAAAGAATCTAGCACATTAAGAGATGGTAAGAGGTTTGGTTTGGCTCTGCTCAACTTAGAGCATCCAGAAAGGGGGGTCAAAGTTGACAGGTCATCAAGTACTGGCCGTGAAAGTTGTGCTCCCCCAAGTTAAAGAACATGGACTTGAACATGAGGGCAATGCCTATCCACAGATGAGAGCTAAAAGGAAATAAGATATGTGTGAGCTCTAGAATGACCCATTGGTTGCCCATTGGAGCAAAGATTGTAGAGTGGACTCTAGAATTTGGGAGAAGAGTGAAGAAGCGAGAGACGACAATGGCCTTGATATAGGGCATGTATGGGAAAGGAGAGAAGTATAGATCTGTGTGGGAGATAAGCGGGAAGCTAAATTAAGACTTGATAACTGCCTGGTAACCAGGTGAAGGAAGCTAGTGGAGGAACAAGAGTCATGCCCAAATTTGTGATTTGAACCATAGCAGGGTGAACCACCCTTAATAGCTAAAATAGGAAGTATGCACAGGAGCAAAAGTAGACTCGGGGCTGGGCAGAGGGTGGGGCTGTGGGTCGGCTGTGAGTTGAATTTTGTACTTCGAGAGTATGATATGGTCGTGAGACATCCAAAAGCCGGTGTCCAGCAGAAAGAGTTAATAATAAATTCATGGCAATGACAGTGAATGTACAGACTTGCTTATGTGGAACCTTGAGTTAACATTTTTATAGCCATAGGAACAACCAAACTTTTTCTTTTCCAAGTTAAATCACCCTCAGAAGACCATGAGGGCAAAGACAAAACCCTTTCAACCATCACTGCTCTTGTAAGCATTAATAGGTATTATTTACTTGACTACTGTAAGTGGAAGCCACTTTGGAAAGCCTTGTCTATTTAAATTGCAAGCCCCTTGTGTGGAAGAGGTTTTCCATTTCTCAATTGTGTGGCTTATATTTAGCCATATAAGAGCATTAACTGATGATGTAGCATTTTTGAGCAAAGCCAGCCTTAGATTCAGAGTGAATTATAGAGATGCAATAGCTACTTGGGGAAGAGGTCCTCAACAGTGACTCAGAAGTACATCTCAGAAGTACATCAGAAGTACATCTTCTGGTGCAGTGTATTTCTCTCTAACAATTGTGTCTGTTTTGCCCCCACTCCAAACACAATGTCTGACTCACAGCAGATGCCAAATAAAAACAAAAACAAATTCATGTTTAATGAACTGCCACTTGAATATGCCTTAAATTCTAGTTACTTAGAAACTGCAGGCCAAAAATACTCTTGATGAAAACATGCATTACTACACCCAGTAGGGTTAACAAGAAAACCCATAATCATAAACTAAACAAATAATGGTGAAGCTAGAGTGTTAATCATTTATCAGCAGAAGCAAGAAGTACAGGCATGGAGAACCAAGATCAACTTAAGTTAACAGTTGACAGTGCACTGATAACATCCTCTTGAATGCTTTAGAAATTGAAATCTATCTGTGCAAGTGCATGGTGGGAGTTTTTCTCCTTTGCCAAACAATGTGAGTCAGACTACTCAGTTGAACAGCAGGCTAGTCATCAATAAACGCCGAGCCCATCTTAGAAAAGAGCCTAACAGTCCACTAAAGGTTTAAAACAGAGTTGCCATATAATCTAACAATTCCACTCCTAGGGAGATACCCAGAAGAAATGAAGATGTGTGTCTATAAAGAAAGTCTAAAACCAAAATTTCATAGCAACATTATGCACAATAGCCAAAGCGGAAACAACTCAAATGCCCATCAACTGATGAATGTATAAAGAAAATATGATATATCCACGCAACAGAGAATTATTTGGCAATAAAAAGAAATGAAATACTGGTATATGTTACATAGGGATGAATCTTTAAAACACTATGCTAAGTGAAAGAAGCCAGGCAAAATGATAATATAATGTATGATTTCATTTATATGAAACATCCAGAAAAAGCAAATCCACTGAGACAGAAAGTAGGTTATCGGTTCCCAGCTGCTGAGGGTAAGATACAGGAAATGAAGCACGATTATTAATGGACATAGGGTTTCTCTGGGGCTGATTAAAGAGTTCTAAAATCGATTGTTGTCACAGTGGCACAACGCTGTGAATACACCAAAGACCATGGAATTGTAGACTTTAAATGAGTGAAATGTATGTTATTTAATCATATCTCAATAAAGCTGTTGTAAAAACAAAATAAGCTCTAAGAGTAAGAACTCATTTAGTAGGCTATTGTATATTGGTAGGCTTTAGTCACGGGTAGTAATAAAAATCCATGGAAGGGCACTTCATCACAGGTGCTCTGTGACTTTGGACAAGCTATTTCAGCTCATGAAGTCTTAGCTTTCTTGTCTGCAGGACAGGAATGCAGGAGATGTTTGCACCTGCCCTCGTCCTCTGGCATCACCAAAGGTTTCTTTGTGCCAGCATTTGTGTCTCTAAAACCAAAGGCTTTCTCCAGCCATAGGAGCGTTCTTGGCCCCAGGGTAGGGCTAACTAGAGGTGCTTGAGAGTCACTGACTCTGGAAGTGGCTTTCAACCAATTACAAACAGAATCTGGTGGACCAATACCCCCTCTTCCTCGCTGATCACGCAGTGTAACTATGTGAATGTATAAATGGTGGTGTTCTCCATGTCTCCTGGACCTACTGAGGATTACTGAACCCAGCTGCCCACAGAAACAAATCTGTCCATTCATGTATCTTGTACTGCTTTCCCTCCCTGCCCAGCTCACTTCATTCCCTAACCAGTGCTTCCTGGCATCACCTCCCAGTGGAAAACCTGCATACAAACCCTCATCTTTGAGTCTGCTTCTGAGGAAACTCAACTTAAGACAAGAGATAATTGAGGACTTCCTGGTGATCCAGTGGTTAAGACTCCATGTTTCCACTGTAGGAGGTGTGAGTTTGGTTCCTGGTTGGGAAACTAAGACCCCACATGCAGCACAAAAGAAAAAAAACAACAACAACACTTTGTTTCTCTACAGTAGAAACTAACAGAACACTGTAAAGTAATTATACTCCAGTAAAAATTTTAAGAAAAGGCATAATTAGAAATGTCTTCTTTTTGGACTATTGAGTGGATTAAGTAAGATATACATAGAGCATTTCAGCACTGTGTCTGACCATGTAAGAACTGGTAGCCATCATCACTATTATGATTTAATGTTATTATTACCAAAAACAAATAATTATCTTGAAATTTTAAGCAGATTTTGTCCCATCCAGAAGCCTGCTTTGGCCTCCCTACACACATGAGGAACACCAAGTCAGTATTGTGCTTATTATTGCACTACTGAGCATCCAGTTAATTATTTTCCCTCAATTGACTCTGGATTTTCAAAGACTCTATCTACAAACTGCACAGATTAAGTAATAATTCATTTGATCTCCCATCTTTTATTAATCAAAGACACATATAACTGCCAATCAGAGCTTCTGATCAGCATGAAATTACTAGGGTCACCTCATAGAGCTAACATCATTTCAGTAAAAGCACTGAATCTTGATGTTTTTGTTAGTCTGTGAAGCTTTATCACTTGTAAAAGAATGATTATATTAGATTTCTCTGAAATATTTAAAATATCTTGCAGACCTCTATCGCTACCATTATGGTCTCCTAAGACCCAGGGACCCCACGTGGGCAATTATTAATCTAATAAAGCAAAATTCATTAAGAGATATGCTTGTTTTTGTTGTAAAAATTGCAGCAATAAAATCTTTATTGCCATATTTGGCAGTAACCTTTCTTTATGTTATGAGAAAATAAAGGATAAATGGAATTTTAGTAATGTATTTTTTTTTATCTTGACCTTTTCACAATGAAATATCCTCAAATCTAAGAGTGGTGGGATTACTCTAAGATGCCAAGCCATTTCAAGTTTCCCACTACAATATTTAGAGATCACAGTTTATGAGGAAAAATAATGGAAGAGAGAGACAGGAGGAAATGAGCAGTTTAGAACAGTAGAGCAAAGGAATAATCCTCCATTGCTTAAAGCAAGTATCACTGACCGTTGCTGTATTTATAGGTAATGGGCTGAATTTCCTCACTTCTTCACCCTACTCTGTCCTTCAGTAGCTCACCTGCAAGCCTGATCCACAGGCTTCCAATTGGGTTCAGCAAATGAGGAGGCCCAGAGATGGAAGAGGAGGTTTTCTTCCTAAAGGTCATGAAGACTGTCTGCATCCCTCGCCTGAGGACCACAGTCCTGTCACAGATAGCCCTTTTCACATGTGTCTCTCCGTGACTCCAATTCTGGTAACTGCTCTCATCTTTTACCCTATAAACCTTGTGGTGGTAAAGGTGTCCACTACCGCTAGGCCCAGGAAGCGTTCCTGCAATTTCCATAGACATTGCTCACTACCTTTGTCAATCAATAGTCACTTTATTGCATTCTCTTCAAGTGAACTAGCTTGATTATGTCATCCATTCTCTGCCAGGACCCTCACTGACACACCCAGAGAACCCAACCAGAGACTAGGGGGCAAGACAGCCAGGCTGGTAAGGCCCACTCAGGTCAGTATCTTGTGGCTCAGGGAGAGAGGTGCTTTGGAGGTGCCAGTGGGCTATATATCTGGCTGATCAAGATTTCCAATACATGAGATAGATAAATAACACAAAATTAATAGGGTTTGTATGAGAATTAAATAATATTATCCACACACAAAAAACTCATTACACCATCTAGCACATTATAAATAGACATTAGCTACTATTGTTAGATTCAAGGGTCTGTAGAAAAATCCTGTTCACCCCCTGCCTTGTGAATACCAAAAAGTACCTTTCCCCATATGCCTGGGATCTGAATTCATGTGAGAACCATCACTGCAGGTAAGAGGACAAATTACCTGCATGAACACTAGCTAGCACTTGTTGAGAGCTTACTATTTGCCAGGCATGGCGCTAATTACTTTCCAAGTGTTGTCTCATTTAACACAACAGTACCATTAGGGAAGTAATTTAAGCTCATCCTTTTACACATGAGAAAACTAAGTAGGCGAGTAGGATTAAGAAAGCTTCCCAAGCTGACACGGTGCAAAACTGGTAGAAGAGGTGTTTGAACCCAAGCCCATATATCCACAGCCAGTAACCAGAATTCACCGTTTACGAGAGATAGATTCTGCAGAGAGAATCCTGAGCAACTTATTGAGCATCAGGTTGTCTGTGGAAAAAATGTCTATGTATTTATCATTGTCAAAACTCCTTTCAAGAAAATATGCCATAATTGTACATTTAATTCAGCTCTGGCACAACACAATGTTCCAGTGAAGCGTACAGCAAAGTGACATGTTGAGATTGTGACCCTATTGGGATGGAGTCTTGTAAAACTTGCACTAAAGAAAAATGACAAACAAACAGATGCAGTGGTTTATTGGCCTCATCTCTTTGTGGCACCTCTGTGGCTCCCGGAGAGGAAATGGAACACTTAGGAAGACATGCTGAGACCCCCAGGCCCTACGGGCCTATGATAGCTCTGCTAGCAAGAGGATTTATGCTCTGGCTGTCCTTGAATATTCACCAGCTCCCCACTGGGGAGACGGTCATGGAAGCCAGAGAGAGTACTGGTCTGTGATGGATGGATCCCTTCTGCCAGCTCTCTGGACTTCCCTCCACTCAAGCCAGGCCTGCAACTGCCTGGGGAAGCCTGTGAGAGTACTGTGGATGCTGCCTGTGGGGAACCGAGCATCCTGATAGAGCGGACTGACTGCCGTAGGCTGAGCCTGTCCAGGCTCTAGTTTTAGAATCTGAAATGTGGCCACTTCCGTTGCTGCCTGTCAGGGTGCCCAATGCTTTCACGGTGAAATACGGCTGAATGTCAGTGCTCACTGCTCAGGTCTACCCCTCTAGAACAAGACAAAACACACTGTGGGAGGTCACGTAAGAGGATCAATGAAGAGCCACCCCTCCTTCAGGAGCAAAGACAGCCTCTCCTCTGCAGATACTTGGAAGGCATCTCAGGGAAGCATAGCAGGGAGATGTCTTTTTACCAGTACACAGTCTCACAGTGATCCCACTCACTTTGAGATAAGACCCCTACACACACACACACACACACACACACACACACACAGAGGCACACACACACACACACACGCACGCACACACACACACACACACATACACACAATCCCCAAAACGTGGCTATTCTATCCTATACCCTCAACCTCTGGCCACAGGTGACTGACCCAAGGAAAGTTACCTGAGCCAAACTGAATCAATAAAATTCTCCTCAGGGATTTGAAATTCAGGGCATAGAAACATGGCAATGGGTAATATTCAACTTAAGTGTGTCAGCTGGAAAAGTTCCACAAGGTTCACAAGTTCCAGCATCCGGACCTGTCTTTGCCTCCCGAACGTGTGTCCGTCCCTCCTACTTTGTGCACATACCTGCCCACTGTTACACGCTGAACTGTGTCCCCCCACCCAGATTCGTTGGAGACCTAATACTCAGAACCTCAGAATATGACCGTATCTGGAGACAAGCTCTTTATAGAAGTGATCAAGTTAAATGAGGTCATTAAGCTGGGCCCTGATCCAGTATGACTGGAGGCTGTAGAGAAAGGAAAGATTGGAACTCAGATGCAGACACTCGAGCTAGAACACCATCATTCGAAGGTGCAGGCAGCAGTCGGGGCAGCACCACTTTGTGTCCCGAGGAATGCTGAAGAGTGCCCTCAGACCGCAAGAAACGGAAAGGCACGAATGGAACAGATTCTCCACCACAGTTCCCAGAAGGGACCAGCTCTATCTGCACATCGGTCTCAGACTTCTACTAATCCAGAACTGTTTGATAATAAATATCTGTCACTTATGCCATCCAGTTGGGGCACCCTGTGATAGCAGGCCTCACAAACTAATACATATACCAACAATACTCTCCTTCATTTTCCTTATATGCCAAACAGTACAGTGAATTCCTGTTGCCTTCTTCTAAGAGAAACTGAACCGATACTCCAAGTCAACCATGGTGAAGATTGATTCTGACTTTAAATCAAGTCTCCAACTGTTTGTATAAGGATTGTGGCTCCTATCAAACAATGAAAGCAAAATTGAATTTGGAAAGCAAAGGAACTCACAGTTAACACGAAGACACTATATCACAGAGACCAAGGAGGTTCACTTAGAGCAAAGAGGAGAGGACTACAAAACGGCCTTTCTTGGGCATGTGTGAAGGATGAGGAAAATGACTTGCTGTAAAGAAGCATTATTTCTCTATTTCTAGCACAAATGCCAGAAAACAAAGAAACCCTTAAAGAATTGTATGCTTCAAAAAAGCTTGCTACCTATAAAAGTGACCTTATTTGGAGATAGGGTCTTTGAAAAATGAAATGAAGTTAAGATGTCTTTTGGGTGGACTCTAATCCAATCTGGGGCTTCCCTGGTGGTTCAGCAGTAAAGAATCCACCTCCCAATGCAGGAGATGTGGGTTCAGTCCCTGGTCTGGGAGGATCCCCTGGAGGAGGAAATGGAGGAACCCACCTCAGTATTCTTGCCTGAGAAATCCTATGGACAGAGAAGCCTGCTGGTCTACAGTCCCTGGGGTCACAAAAGAGGTAGGCATGACTTAGTGACTAAACAACAATCCAATTTGACTGGTGTTCTTTTTTTCTTCTTTTTTTAAAAATTAATTTATTTATTTTAATTGGAGGCTAATTACTTTACAATATTGTGGTGGTTTTTGCCATACATTGACAT
The DNA here is from genome assembly GCF_014754425.2 of Oryx dammah. Lineage (NCBI taxonomy): Eukaryota > Metazoa > Chordata > Mammalia > Artiodactyla > Bovidae > Oryx > Oryx dammah. The sequence goes on from NW_024070197.1 coordinate 55,162,451, forward strand.
GAATCCACCATGGGTGTACATGTGTCCCCCATCCTGAACCCCCCTCCCACCTCCCTCCTCATCCCACCCCTCAGGGTCATCCCAGTGCACCAGCCCTGAGCGCCTCATCTCATGCTTCGAACCTGGACTGGTGATCTGTTTCACATATGGTAATATATGTGTTTCAATGCTATTCTCTCAGATCATCCCACCCTCGCCTTCTTCCACAGAGTCCAGAAGACTGTTCTTTACACCTGTGTCTCTTTTGCTGTCTCACTTATAGGGTCATCGTTACCGTCTTTCTAAATCCCATATATATGCGTTGATATGATTTTCTTCTAAGAAGAGGAAAATGCCGTGTGAAGACACAGACACCCAGGGAGAAGATCACGCGAAGACAGAGGCAGAGACGGGACTGATTCAGCTACAAGCCAAGGAATACCTGGGGCTACCAGAGCCTGGAGGAGGGAGGAAAGCGCCTCCCCTGGAGGGCCTGAATGGAGCAAGGCCCTGCCAGCACCTTGGTTTTGAATTTCTAGCCTTTAGGACCGTGAGACGACAAACTTCTATTGCTTTAAGTCACTCAATTTGTGGTACTTTGTTACGGCAGCACTAGGAAACCTGTAGCCCCCTGCTCTCAAAGTCCTACCCTAGGTCACAGAGCAGGATGATCTGGGGTGATTCGACAGCAATTTGTAGACTCTGCCACAAAGCAGAGCTGGAAGATATTCACATTAGCCAAGTCTCTTATGGTCATTGGAAAGCGATATTAATCACTTTAAAAAAAAGGCTAGATAGAACATATATACAAATAAATGATTTTTTAATCTCTTCAGGCCTTGTTAATATATTTTCAGTTAATTAATGTTAAAATAAGCAATATTCTATAATCATAGTTGAGCACTGGCTTAATTCAAGCCAGGAGGATTGGTTATTTGCTGTCTTCTGTTAAATTTTCAATATAAGTTCTGCTTTAGAGTGGGGTAAACAGGGCACCTGAAAAAATTCAAGGAAGGTTAGGCCATCCGAAGCAGCACCTTCAAAACTGGCTGAGAGCAAACTTCCTCTTACACTGTGTCATGAAACTCTGTTCTTAGAAGAAAAGAGATTGCCATCATAGTTGATGGAGAACTCTTCCTTCACTTTCCAATAAAGATCCTCGCGACTCTTTATCTTTTGATTGTTCCCAAACAATGATTTGTCAAAATAGCTCTTCTGCAAGGATAAAAAAGAAATTTATTATTCAGGACTATGTTAAAAGGAGCACACTGAACTCTATAGGGGGAGAAAAAAATCTATTGAAGGCATGCCATGTGTTAAATTTACTGCTGATGTTCCAAGAAAATCTTCCTTAATATTTTTAGATTGAAATTAATGTATTTGCAGACAATTTTAGAATATAAAGAAGTCTAAACTGAACATCTGTTTCATTGTCTTGGTCCTAGAGTCAACCTTCTGGCTTAAAATTTTAGAAAGCAGATTTGGGGGAATAAATACATAATTTTGGCTTATCCAAATAATTTACTCATGTACTTGGGGAATAAAAATGATTTTCCATTTCTTTATTTTGACAGAAGATTAACTTTAGAGGTACTGGCTTTATTAAGCATTGTATGACAATGTCTTTCAATGTCCATTAAATAATGCTTAGTACAGTAAATGTTAAATTACCATGTTATATCTCCATAAATACATGTGAAGTCCATATGAATGCCAAATGAATTCAATATGGTCATTTCTATTACAATAAATGCCAAATGAATTCAGAGTGATGAGGCACTTAAAATGTCATACACTTCCAAGTAGTCCCATGATGAATTCATTACTGCCACGTGATACCCGTTCTTGTCAGCCTTTCCATTTTAAATAGTATTTTCAGCAGTTTGCAATAAAATTCCATTTGAGGAATTGATTCTCATTGGAAATATGGAAGAGGAACTCTATAAGTCTGGAAAAGTAGTGCCAAAATAACTTTTGGTACATTGCAAAAGTTCACACACCCACCAACCTGCACGTTCAATATTGAATGAAACATATAGACTAGTTATGGGTTTTGATATTTTACATCTGAAGAAAATTTTTATTTGATGTTTCCCCCTTGAACAATGGGTTCTTTCACAATATATCCTTATAAAAATGTACCTAGGTTTGTATCATTCTTATTAGACAGATGTACACATAGAAAAATGGGAGAACTATAAGGCACCATAAGATAACTACTTTAGTCAAGACACAAGCATAGATTTGACATTGCCAAGTCATAGAAACAGCCTAAATGTCCCTTGACAGATGAATGGATAAAGAGTCAGTACATATATACACAATAGAATATTGCTCAGCCACAGAAAAGATGTCAATGTATGGCAAAACCAATACAGAATTGTAAAGTAAAATTAAAAATAAATAAATAAATAAATAAATAAAAATAAAAAACCAGAAAAGAATAAAATAATGCCATTTGCAGCAACATAGAAGGACACAGATCATCATACTAAGTGAAGTCAGAAAGAGAAAGACAAATACCATATGATCACTTATATGTGGGATCTAAACCAGGACACAAATTAACTTATTTAGGAAACAGAAATAGACTCACAGACATAGAAGGCAAACTTATGTTTACCTAAGGGGAAAGGGGGTAAGTGTTTGGGATTAGCAGATACTAACTGCAATACATAAAACAGATAAACAACAAGGTCCTCCTGTATAGCACAGAGATCTATATTCAAGATCCCATAATAAACCAGGATGGAAATGAATATCCAGGTATATATAACTGAATCACTTTGCTGTACACCAGAAACTAACACAATATTGTAAATCAACTATACTTGAATCTAAAAGAAAGACACCAGCATGGGTAATATCTGATTTCATGGTCCAATACTTCCCTTATTTCCAAAATACCAACTCTGCAAGTATTCTTGATAGCCCTTCTGTGAGTGGGAGGTAGAAGCAGTCAGGTCAGCAGAGTGAATAGACACAGACGGCAGGAGGAAAGAGAGCTGGGGAAAAACAAAGTGCAGACTGACAGGCGTGGCATCCACACAAGTAGTAGCAGTACCCGCCAGCTCTCTAGATCCCACACGGGGGCTTCTCAGTTGCTCGGTCGTGTCCGACTCTTTGCAACCCCATGGACTGCAGCCCGCCAGCCTCCTCTCTCCATGGGATTCTCCAGGCAAGAATACTGGAGTGGGCTGCCATTTCCTTCTCCTCCTATATGGGTAAATATCAAGTTAAAATTCAAGCTCCGGTATTGCTGATATCAGCCAGCTACCACTGATGGTAATCAAAATTAGGAACATGGAAGAGAGAGAGCTATGAACTTTCTTAGAACAACTGATACATTTTAATGTATGTGCTGTGCTGTGCTGACCCGCTCAGTTGTGTCTGACTCTTTGTGACCCCATGGATATACTTGTAAAGACTTTGGCCTAGTCTTATTAGCAATAATTCCATTGTGTTTAATCTGCTATAATATCCTTTGTAATAAATACACATATGTATACATATTTATGAAGTCTAAATGTAAATTCTGCTTAAAACACTTTGAACTTCACTCTAGTGATTCTATATACAAATCATTTTTACTCAGTGAATTTCTAGGAATATGTATTTTATATTACTGAAATATAAATCAAATACATTGATTGGAGATTTTATTTTGATACTGAACCAAAATTGACTAGTTTTATATGTGGGAATACAACAATTTTAGTCATATATATATATATACATATACATATATATATCTCAGTAAGAAGCCTGAAGAGGTTTTTGTTGTTATTATTGTTCTTTTATCTTTACAGAAATTGCCAGTCAATGGTACAGAAAGTCTTGCTTAGTATCCCATAGGGTGATGCTTTCAGTTTTCACCCAGTAGTCTATGAAACATCATCTTAAAACCTATTTCTCGTTTGATCTACAGTTGTTGCTGAGATCTGCACTGAGGGTATACAAACTATAGCTTGAGGGTTAAGCCTGACCCATAGCTTTTGTTTTTGTAAATAAAGTTTTATTAGAACATAGGCATAACCATTTGTTTACATATCATCTGTAGACATTTAGGGGCCACAAAGGCACCATTAAATGACTGGAGTAGAGACCAACAAAGGTCCGTCTAGTCGAAGCTATGGTTTTTCCAGTAGTCATGTATGGATGTGAGAACTGGACTATAAAGAAAGCTGAGCACTGAAGAATTTATGCTTTTGAACTGTGGTGTTGGAGAAGACTCTTGAGAGTCCCTTGGACAGCAAGGAGATCCAATAAGTCCATCCTAAAGGAAATCAGTCCTGAATGTTTATTGGAAGGACTGATGTTGAAGCTGAAACTCCAATATTGTGGCCACTTGATGTAAAGAGCTGACTCATTTGCAAAGACCCTGATGCTGAGAAAGATTGAAGATAGGACGAGAAGGGGATGAGATGGTTGGATGGCATCACTGACTCAATGGACACGAGTTTGAGTAAACTCTGGGAGTTGGTGATGGACAGGGAGGCCTGGTGTGCTGCAGTCCATGGGGTTGCAAAGAGTCGGACATGACTGAGTGACTGAATTGAACCTAATGGCCCCAAAAAACAAAAATATTTGCTAGCTTGCCCTTTTCAGAAGAATATTTGCTATCCCCGATGTATGTTAAATTCCAAATAAGAAATGTCTTTGAACCACTTTCTTTCCCCCGATTAATCTATTTTCTCCTCATGGATAACAAAAACAAAATATAATTATTGATTTTATTTTTTTCACTACAAAAAAGCTCACAGAAAATTAAAGCAATTTTAAAAGTCCCAATTATTAGGTTACTGGTGTCACATATTACGTTCAAGCTGATACTGCTGACTTAATATTTGCCCCTTTGTATTTTCAAAATTTCTCTCCTGTGAAGATATATTTTTAAGTACTTCATTGAGTGTGGTTTGTATGAACTGCTCATAATACTTTGTGAAATGAAGTAGGGAATGGATAGATAGTTACAGACATAAAGACAGATAAACAGGGCTATAAATCCATCCATCTGTAATTCACAAATCACTTAAAAACAAAACAAATCCACAGGGGCATACAACAAAATAGGTAAAGTTTCATAACAGGGCAGGACTGGGCAGACGCCCTGGACTCCTCCACAGTGGTGTTACTGACACTGCGGGCTGGACAATTGTTTCAGGAAGGACGGGGCTTGGCCTGTGCGATGTAGGATGTCAGCAGCAAGCGTGGCTTCAGCCCACTAGGTGCCAGTAGTGTACTCCTCCTCCATGCGAAAACAAGAACTATCTCCAGACACGGCCAAATGTCCCCTAGAAGGGAGTCCTCCATGCCTTCCCCAGTGCAGAGAAAGCAGCTCTCTTGTGGTTTATCACCTGGTACACCTTTGTGTCCATTTCTTCTGCTCTGTTCCGAGATCGGCAATCTCATAGAGTCTGCCATAGCTCACTGAGGACCCGAAGTATAGGTAAATGTATTGGGCAGCAATCCTCCTTCTTTCAGGTTAGGCCATGCCTCTGTGAGTCATCCAGCAGAAATCTAGGATTGGAGAATGTAGTGAAACCAAATCTCATAAATGGGACTCTAAAGCAGGGTCCTTCCACAGTCTGTTCATTTTGCTGTACAAAGAGAGGTGGGCTTTGCCGTATATTTCTTGGCCCTGGTAAGACGCTTCTCCTGATCTCTAATGACAGTAATGAATTAAATAATGGCTAAGTAATGAATTGGGTTATTTCCTAAGTCTAGAGATCAAGAGAAATTAAATACTCAGTCTCATGGGGTCTGAGCTGATAAAGGGCTATTTAAGTGCCTTCACAGCAGTGGAAGCAAGACCTGAATAAGATGCAGACTGACAATGCTGCCTGCACCCTCTTTCTCAGTAGATTGTGGAATCAGCTGAAGCTGATAATTGCAGAGGATGAAGAAAATGGGAGGTTACCTCAGTGATGTGGGAAGCAAATTACTTGACAAAGGAAACTTGATTCATTATGAGCACATTTTGTCTTGTTTACACTAAGCATCAGATACTGAATTTAGAGACATCTGTGTAATTGATTGCAGCAGTCTAAACTGTATCTCAATTTGATATATTCTTAAGCGCAAGGGTAGACTTACATTTCTTTGTTCCCCAAAGTGGTCTTGGACATGATAAGTGCTCAATAAATATTTGATCAGCTTGATAGAAGTTAGTGGTTTTATCTATAAATACTGAGTCAAATATGCTATTATCAAGCCAAGTTCTCAGAGCCTCAAACAGAAGGAAGCGACTGCCTATTTCACCCAAAAACAATTTTCCGAGTCTTATGCTAGCAATTACATATTCTTGTCATGAATTATTTTTCCATTTGAGTCATATAAACTTTCAGTATTGGATACTTAGTCTTATACACTAAAAGACAAAGTCTTTCACAGACATTTCAATCATTTCAACAAAATTATATTTTAGGATATCTATCCTGCAAAGGTACATTATGAAAACTGATCTGTTGTATGCTATCTGTTCTATGCCACATCTACTCATGACACCAGAGCAATTGCCACTAAAAGCAATATATATATATACATATATATATATAACATATAGATAAACATAACAGAAAGAAGAAATCATGTCTGTATTTCTCTTCTAGGCATGATAAAGGAGTCTGCAACAAAGACAGACTGGAAGATCAGTAGGTGAGAAATGACAATAATTCTAAATGTTACACTATCAAGTCAAATGTATAATTAAACAAATATAATTCAAAAGTGTAATTAGTCATGCATCCTAAGATTTTTTGGACACATATTGATAGTCTTAGACCAGAGTTATTATCTTAAAAGGAGACTCAATTAGCTCATAACTTTTTGAGGCATACAAATAATTGAGCTATTTCAGGGAGGCAATCAAGAATACTGGATAGAGTTAAACAGAACTGAGGGCAAATCTAGGGATCACCACTCTGCAGCTCGGTGACCTTGAGCATCTGTAATCAGAGGTGATGCAATATCATCAGAAGAGACTGATCTACTTGAAAATCTGAGTCTTAAGCCAGACACCGTACCTCGCAACTCTCTGACCTTGGGCAAGTCACATATTTTCTTTGAGCTTCAGTTTCACGTCTTTACAATGAAGTTATTCTTCCTCTACTTGGGTATCTTCCTTGTTTTATTGACATTATTATTCCAGGCCAGTGCATATACATCATGGTTTATATCAACCAAAGCAGTGTGACCATCAAACAATGAGAAAACTGCTGAGTGGGCATGCAAATCTGTGAAATGTTTCACAACCTAAATGACATAACCACTAAGAAAGCTATTCCTGACCCCTCTAGGTTAGGTCCTCTGGCATGTATTATATATAGCCTGTATTTCTACTATAAAATCACTTATCACAGGGTATTCTAAATGCCTATGTCAAAGGAAAAATTATTAAAAACTGAATTTCTTATATTAGCATAGTGAAGTGAAAGTTGCTCAGTCATGTCTGACTCTTTGCGACCCCATGGACTATACAGTCCATGGAACTCTCCAGGCCAGGATACTGGAGTGGGTAGCCTTTCCCTTCTCCAGGGGACCTTCCCAACCCAGGAATTGAACCCAGATCTCCCACAGTGCAGGCAGATTCTTTACCAGCTGAACCACAAGGGAAGCCCAAGAATATTGCAGTGGGTAGCCTATCCCTTTTCCAGGGTATCTTCCCGAACCAGGAATCGAACTGGGGTCTCCAGAATTGCAGGCAGATTCTTTACCAACTGAGCTATGAGGGAAACCCCTATATCAGTATAAGAATGGATATAAAAGCCAAGGGGTGGGGAACAGTACAGTAATAAACCACACATATGAGATTCTTCAGTTTATGATAAAGATTTCACTGTAGTTTAGTGAAGAAGAAGGATGACCTTCTTAATGAATGATTTTAGAGGAACTAGGGAAAAAAATAAATCTTGATCCCTACCTCACACTATACATAAAGTTAATTTGAGATAAAAATTAATCATGAAAGCTAAATAAATCAAGACTTTAGAAGACATAGTTGAGAATGTTCATAACCTTGGGGCATGCAAAATTTTCTTAACTGAGACACAAAAAGTAGCAAGAGAAATAAATTAATATTCTTCATTAAAATATAGAACATTTACTAAAGACACCAATAAGAAAGAAAAAGTCAAGTCATAGACTAAGGGAAGCTCACAATACATATGACAAAGACTTAAATTCATAACATAAAAAGAACCCCTTAAATTAATATCAAGGGAAGTCCCTTTTAAATGACACTGGGCAGCACCAGTTTGGATATAAGCAGTTGAGACTGGGACTCAGCAAAGGAGCTAGAGCAGAAAATAGACTCATACCATATAAGAGACATGGCATACTGGGTGGAAAATTAAAGGAAGGAAAGGTGGGGGAAAAAAATGGTGAGATGTGAAAAAAGGAGAACTGGGTTTATTCAGGCAAAGAAAAAGAATCTGGTGCCTGAAGGACATTTAAGAATAATCAGGTTTAATTTTATATGGGGAATCAATATAATCTCTGAATACAACTTTCTAGAATTCAATCAAGTATGCTACCTATACAGGGCTTTATGTACAATTTTGCAAAAGTAAAAATGGGAGGCTATCTGCTATATGTGGATTGTAGAATATGAAATGATAATGAGGCTAAACAGAAGCATGGTCTTGGAGCTAGAGATGTCTACTGATGTGTGAGTTCCATCAGTTCAGTTCAGTTCAGTCACTCTGTTGTGTCTGACTCTTTGCGACCCCATGAACCACAGCACACCAGGCCTCCCTGTCCATCACCAACACCTGGAGTCCACCCAAACCCATGTTCATCGAGTCAGTGATGCCATCCAACCATCTCATCCTCTGTCATCCCCTTCTTCTCCTGCCATCAATCTTTCCCAGCATCAGGATCTTTTCCAAAGAGGTAGCTCTTCACATCAGGTGGCCAAAGCGTTGGAGTTTCAGCTTCAGCATCAGTGCTTCAGATGAACACCCAGGCCTGATCTCCTTTAGGATGGACTGGTTGGATCTCCTTGCAGTCCAAGGGACTCTCAAGAGTCTTCTTCAACACCACAGTTCAAAAGCATCAAATCTCTGGCACTCAGCTTTCTTTATAGTCCAATTCTCACATCTATACGTGACTACTGGAAAAACCATAGCCTTGACTAGATGGACCTTTGCTGGCAAAGTAATGTCTCTGCTTTTCAATATGCTATCTATGTTGGTCATAACTTTCCTTCCAAGGAGAAAGCACCTTTTAATTTCATGGCTGCAATCAAAATTTGCAGTGATTTTGGAGCCCCCAAAAATAAAGTCAGCCTCTGTTTCCACTGTTTCCCCATCTATTTGCCATGAAGTGATGGGACTCCACGGAATGCCTCAAGTTTCTTAGGTATCACAGAGCATTCACAAGGCATGGAATGGAGGTTTGAACCAATATTATTTACATTTTATAGGATGTTAGAGCCCAGGTTCTTGGTTCTCTTCCATGAAGCTCTTGAGGGCAAGGTATATAATGAAAGTGAAAGTGAAGTCACTCAGTCATGTCTGACTCTTTGTGACCACATGGACTGTAGCCTACCAGGCTCCTCCATCCATGGGATTTCCCAGGCAAGAATACTGGAGTGGATTGCCATTTCCTTCTCCAGGGGATCTTCCCAACCCAAGGATCGAACCTGGGTCTCCTACATTGCAGGCAGATGCTTTACCATCTGAGCCACCAGGGAAGCCCTTAGGTATATAATAGGAGCTAAAAAATATTGCATGGAAAGTGAATGAATGAATGAGTGAATGAACATGTTCAGGAATGAAGTTTAGGCATTTTGTTCACCTTGATCTGTTTTCAGAGTTTCGATCACTTTTTTACCTCTTATTTTGCTGGTGTCTTTTCATTTGTCCATTTTTCTATCATTTACCAGAAGCTTCCAGTCATATGCCTGCTGCATTGTCCATCTACAAAGCATCATTTCAGTCCAAATGTGCATCTTCTCCATTTGGGAGATGAGTTGCACTATAGCATACAGCAATTCAAATGCATTTGCAAAATAATTATTCCTCTTTCATACATGAGGCCTGTTATCTGAATAAATGTTTCCCTAATAAAGCTTGCAGCTGGGTTGAGTTTGAGAAATACAACAATTAGGAGTCATGGGACAGGAGCTCAAAAAAGGGTTCCCTTTTAACACCAGCATTTGCTTCCTACATCCCTGATTAGGGGGAACAGGGCCTGTATGTGACTGCCAACACAGTGCTGATTGCTAATCAAGTGGCCATGGTATGTGGGAGCAAAAGAAAATTAGAAAACAAACGTAGATGCTGATTAGTTTTCCACAAACATCTTGAAAGATGTGTGAAGTGGGAGCCAGCTAAGGTGAGACAAGCAAGAAGAATCCAGCCAAAGACACCTTAGTCAAACCTGGAATTAAAAAAGAAACTATAGACTGTTACTGCTGCTGCTAAGTCGCTTCAGTCGTGCCCGACTGTGCAACCCCATAGACGGCAGCCCACCAGGTTCCCCCATCCCTGGGATTCTCCAGGCAAGAACACTGGAGTGGGTTGCCATTTCCTTCTGCAATGCATGAAAGTGAAAAGTGAAAGTGAAGTTGATCAGTCAAGTCCGACTCTTAGTGACCCCATGGACTGCAGCCTACCAGGTTGCTCTGTCCATGGGATTTTCCAGGCAAGAGTACTGGAGTGGGGTGCCATTGCCTTCTCCGAACTATAGACCAGGAGACTGCAAAATCCAGAGGAACCAATGGAGTAAAATGTTGATAATAGTAACAGTCACAGTTACAACTGTTAAAGTTTGTGCCCAGCTTTACCCCTGAGCCAGTAAAATGATGCTCTAGCTTATTCTAGTCTTATAATTACCCCATGAGTTCATTGTTAATTTGAGCATCTCTACTTTACAGGTCTAAAAAACAGATTCAGCAAAGGGGCAATTTGCTCAAAGCAAAATATGTCAGTGACTGAATCAGGGTTTTTACTGGGGGCTTCATTTCCAGATTAGGTTTAGAATCTGACCTATTGTTTAATCGCTAAATTGTGTTCAACTCTTTGTGACCTCATGGACTTATAGCCTACCAGGCTCCTCTATCCATGGGATTTCCCAGGCAAGAATAATGGAGTGGGTTGCTATTTCCTTCTCCAGGGTATCTTCCTGACCCAGGGATCAAACCCGGGTCTCCTGAATTGCAGACAGACTCTTGATTGTCTGAGCCACCAGGAAGTCCTAACCTATTGTGTAATGGAATATACCCACATAAGCCAAGAGCTTATAAATTCAATACTAGCAAAAATAAAAGGAATTTGAGAAATGAGTTTAAAAAAACTCAGAGATTTAGAGACCTGGGGCTAACCACTGCAGCTAGTGGAAACCAGTGGGAAGAAAGAGCTTCTTAAAAACACCCTTTCTGGAGGAAATCAGAAGCAACCATGAGTGTGGAGGAGAGTGACATTTAATTTCTACCCATTCATATGGTAGAAATTTCTACCCATTTATAGGTTAAAGTCCTTAACTCTGTACTTGAAAGTATATACTCAAGGATCTCACCTGAATTCATTTAGCTATGTGGGTGGTTCTGTGGTCAAGAATCCACCTGCCAATGCAGGAGACTCAAGTTTGATCCCCGGGTTGGGAAGAGCCCTGGAGAAGGAAACGGCAACCCACTCCAGTATTCTTACCTGGAGAATTCTATAACAGGATTGGGGATTCTATGTTAATCCTATGACAGGAGAGCCTGGCAGGCTACAGTCCATGGGGTCACAAAGAGTCAGACACGACTGAACGACTAAACAGCAGCAACCTGACCTTTAGGGGGCTGTTCATCTTTCTCCTTTGGTGGCACCCAGAGGCATCCTAGAGATGGCTTATCCCAGCTTATGAGAACCAACTATACATAATTTTTCCCAAATCCACATTCAGGGAGGTCATGTTGGTACCCAGTTTTGACTTGAGTCATGGTGGAAGTATTTATACCAAGAAAATAGGCAAAAACTTCAAATTACATATTCTTTTTTCAGAGGGCCAGTTGTCAAATATATAGTAACACCTTGCTTGATATATTTTTAATGTTGTTATTTTTTTCTGCACACTTTTATTTTTTACTAAAGTGCATTAAATTCAAAATGAAAGCACATCATTACTGTAGAAAACAATATGGTTTACCACATTGAAGGTACCCTTAAAGATAGGGGGACACAAATAGAAGGTACCCTTAAAGATAAATTCCAGTGGAAACAAAACAATGTTAGGACATTCTTAATGGATAATGGTATTGTAAAATAATAATCTTGAGGTTTACTTCATCTTCTGTAAAAAAGGATATTAGCAAGTGTGGAGCGGTATTAAATATACTCAGAAACCACAGTAGGATTTTTTACTGGAGGTAAGAGCATTGATAGAGGCAAATTACTATCATGCATCTGATAGAGAACAGGCAGTCCATGGGGCTACTTAATATCATGACCACCTCTTTCTAAAACCATTTTACCGAAGGGAAAGCTGCCAGTGTCTTGCCCAAATCCCACAGGCCCCATCCCATTTTACTGGGCTCTGGACAACTTCCAATGGGGAGTAAATACACTCAACCAAAGGGAATTGTTTTATCAGTGCCCCTTTTCCTCTTTCCTCAGGTGGAATAATTCCAAGGCATATCTTCTATGCTGTTTCCAGAATTTTGCTATGGGATCTACTTTAGTTACCTACCACTTAATATTGGCGTAATATTCTACCCTACATGGACTCTTTCCTTTCTCCTGTGTCCCGTCCATTTCTGGAGCCCTCTGTCCCTACATAAGAAGGTACGGGCATTCACATCTTTGTCTCTTCTTGAGGACACCAATTAAGATACACACAGACTCATGGCATCTCAGGTGTTCCCGTTGGATGAGGCTTTGGACAGCCATATCCTCACAGAAGGCCAACACTCATGTGGGCTATCTGATGTTGACTTTGAGTCATCCACAGATTTCCCAAACTTCACTCTGTAGAATGCTTAATATGGAAATTACCTCATTATCTCCTTTAAGGCTGGCGAAGACCATTGATATTTGAGAGGGCTAATTTAAAAGAAACATTGATCATTTAATCCTCTCAGTTCGCTGAGTTCTATTCCCAAATCAAGTCTGATCACCAAGAAGCTTAGTTCCTTGTGGGAAAGCATTCACCTTATCATGATTCCTTCTCATGTCTTTACTGACGTAAGATATACAAAGCAACCAGGCAAAGAATATTTTTACACCTCTGGCAAAGCAGTTGTTGGAAAAAGTTATTCTTTGCGTACTCATAGTCCTTTTCAGTAAAAGCTCTTACAATACATTCCTACCAAAAATAAATGATGAGAGGAAAACTTTTTCTCTTCTCATTAATTGGCATGCTTCTTCAAAAAAAAATCAAACAATGAGAACTACTTAAGTCAACACATTTCCATTTTTTCCATGGTTATGTGGAAACTCAAAGCAAATTTGGTACTAAATTTTAGCAATTATATTATTGTTCTTCCATATTATAGTTTAAAAAAAAAAACATTTACCTTTACTGCAATTGTACTGTAATAAACTATTTAAAAACCAGAATTTTTACAAATAATGCTAGGGGATATGATCAATGAATAAACAACATTAAACCCATAAGCCATCCAAATGCTGTCTTTGCTACAATATAGCTTTAGAAAGGAACAAGTAGATGTTATTAAGGTTTCACTCAAGATCAACTGCATTTGGTTGACAGCAAAAACAAAGTTCCTGCACATTCACAGATAGCACAGAAAGCATCAACAGGTAACTTCCATGATCACTGGCTTGCAAAGGTATATACATTTATTCCGTCACAAATTATGTGTCTCTACTCTGTGCCAGGTACCATATTAGGGTTAGCAATAGCTCTCTGAGAAAAGAGACGCCAACTCTTCTCTCATGGAATTTGTAATTCAGTTAGATTTTGTGTGTGGTGTGTGTGTGTGTGTGAAAATAGCCTCAATTAAAGACTGCCTAACCTGCCCACCAGTGAAAAGTAAAACAGCAACAAGAGGAAAGTAGGAAAGAGCTTTGGAAATATGATTGTGAACATTTATGTAAATGGGTCTTGATATCTCTGAGGCTAGAACATTGCATGAGTCATGGCTTGCATTATAGCTGCTCCAGAAAGAAACAAAACAAAACAAAACTGGGAAGCAATATAATGAGTGTGGCTGCCCTATCAGCAGGGAACAGGCATTTATGGGTTTAGTTTAATAGCCATTATTATTTGTATTTTCTTAACAAAACAGAATCAAGAACTCTGTGGTTGCCATTGTTTAATGGTACATGAGGTATGAACACCACCCCATGGCATCATTTTGGAGATGCTGTGTTAAAGTCATGGCATAGAGACCCTGATGAAGGGGCATCTCCAAGGAGTAAATCAACGGACCCCCATCCCCTCCCCACACACCTATCCTTGCCCTGAATCCACACCAGTATGACCCCTTGTGTGGATAATACCCATAAGTAGAGCTGATTATATCTAGTCTCAGAGTGCAAGTCCAAATTGATTTGTTCGCAGACTTTTGTTCTTAGGACAGGAACTTCTTCATAGGAACTTTATGGCCTATAGATGTGGTTCTCAAAGTAAGGTCCTGGAACAGCAGCCTCACTAATTTAAAACTCGGTATGTATGTAAGTTACTGGACCTCATTTCCAACCTTATGAGTCAAAAACTCTGAAGGTGGGACTTAATGTTTTGAGGAATCATACAGGTGATACTGATGCACAGTCAAATTAGAGAACTACTGGCCTGAGAACCAGAGTTTTCTGAATTATTTTTCCCATTTAGCCCCTTTTAAGTTTCTGCTTTAACCACACAGTGTTAGGAAAATACACTGGGGAGCAGCATTTATCCAAACAGCAAAGAGGTCTTGAGACCAAAGGAACTCTACATGAATAGTTGTGAGCTATTTTATCGCACAACTGAAACCAGGCCCCCAGAGTCATTTGATTCAGCCATCCTAAATGTTCACACAACTCCCTCATTCAAAAGTGTTTCATAAAAAAGACAGGAGAAAGAAAAGTTGATCATATAACACATGGATATGACAATTAAATGCTAACTCTTGCCTTCATTTATGCTTCTACTGAGTCGTGGTTCTCACATATGTAATCAGTATGATCCATTGTGTGGACCCAGGACGTTAATTGCTAATGGCTCAGTCCACCATTTCAGCCTACCAAATTATTCTGGATTCCTGAATCTGTTATCAAGTGTCAGGACTTCCCTGGAGGTACAGTAGATAGGAAACGGCCTGCCAGTGCAGGAGACATGGGTTTGATCCACATGCTACAGAGCAAGTAAGCCTGTGCTCCGCAACTTCTCTAGTCTCCCAGAGAACTTCCATGCTCTAGAGCCCGTGAGCCACAGCTTCTGAGCCTGTGCACCTCAACTACTGAAGCCTGCATGCTGTAGGGCCAGGAACCACAACGACTGAACCTACACTCTGCAGCTACTGAGGCCCGTGTGCCTCGAGCCTGTGCTCTGCAGCAAGAGAAGCCACTGCAATGAGAAGCCCGCCCACCTCGGCTAGAGAGCAGCCCCCACTGGCTGCAACTAGAGAAAGCCCGTGTGCAGCAACAAAGACCCAGCACAACCAAAAATAAATAAATTAATCTATTTAGTGATAGCATTTATCACTTGACCAGCATTTGGATGATAATCTCCACCCTGCCCATAAGTACTGTTTTGGGAAGCTCCATCCCAAGTGTTAATTCTTTAAAAACTGTGTCATCCTCTATCTTAATGGAGAAGTTCATAGAAAAAGTTACGATTTTCCCTTATAGAAGTGAAGTGAAGTGAAAGTCGCTCAGTTGTGTCTGACTCCTTGTGACCCCATGGACGATACAGTCCAGGCAGTTCTCCAGGCCAGAACACTGAAGTGTGGAGCCATTCCGTTTTCCAGGAGATCTTCCCAACTCAAGGATCAAACCCAGGTCTCCTGCATTGCAGGCAGATTCTTTACCAGCTGAGCCACCAGGAATGCCCTATAGATTAGCTAGAAATAGCTAAATACACTTTACTCTTGAAAAATACTTTATTTCTTTAGAAATTATTGGAGAAGGCAACGGCAACCCACTCCAGTAATCTTGCCTGGAAAATCCCATGGATGGAGGAGCCTGGTAGGGGGCAGTCCATGGGGTCACGAAGAGTCAGATACAACTGAGCAACTTCACTTTCATGCATTGGAGAAGGAAATGGCAACCTGCTCCAGAGCTTGGTGGGCTGCTGTTCATGGGGTTGCACAGAGTCGGACACAACTGAAGCGACTTAGCAGCAGCAGCAGCATGGAATCTATCAGGGGGCTCGATCACGGCTCCTTTTTATTCTGTAGGTGTTTTCTGAGCATCCATTCATGGCCAGGCTCTGTGCTAGACACAGAGTAGGTGGAAAAGAGCTCCCCATTCCACAGCTGTCTTAATTTCCACAGCAAAGAAACTCTGGAGGTCCATTTCTTGCTTCCCCACTGCTTACAGAGCTACCATACTCCTGTTTATGCTCAGAGTATCAAGGGTAGAATGGCTGAACTATTTTGCTAAGCCTTGTGTAGGTTCAAATCTTTCCCAGAGCAGATGTGTGTGTTTAGAACTGGAAAAGAGAATTCTCTGTATTTACTAGTAGATGTCATCTTATTGTTTCCTGTTTATTAGCAGACATGATTGCAAAATAAAAATTGATATTATTTTCTAGTTACCTTCAATTACATAGTGAGAAAATGCTACAAGGGGTAGTCAGATAACTGAGATTAGCTAAGGAGGTGAGTGGAACCTAAGTATAAGTGAGGTTGAAAGCCAGTTTCTTGGGCTGAGTCACATGTACAATTACCTAATCATAACAATCTCTTTAGGATTATCCCCCAGATTATTAGAGAAGGTGCCTTTTTGTTTGGAATTAGCTTCAGTGGCCCATTCACCTTCTTCAGAATAGAAACTGAATAGTTTTGTGAGTACCAGCAAAAGCTACTGTGTACCACGTTATCCTGTGGAGAAATGATAAAGTGAAAGTTGATCAGTCATGTCCAATTCTTTGTGACCCCATGGACTGTGCAGTCTATGGAATTCTCCAGGTCAGAATCCTGGAGTGGGTAACCATTCCCTTCTCCAGAGAATCTTCCCAACCCAGGGATCAATCCAGGTCTCCCGCATTGCAGGTGGATTCTTTACCAGCTGAGCCACAGGGAAGCCCAGAAATGATAAAGCCAGAGGTCTAATAGTAGAGTCTGCAGGTATAGGCAAGTTTGAAGCCTCAGAATTTTAGAGTGATTTATGTCCTCTCAGATAGGTCATCATTTCCCGAAAAGGAGATCGACGGAGGAAGATGTTTAATTCTCACTGCCTTTCTTACCTAGGGTGAACTTGGACATTGGTTTATTTAGGCATCTCCAAAGCTTCACAGCATTAATTTTAAGTGCTCAGTTTAAAATGATATATTTAAGGGCATAATTGCTCAAAATCCTAAAAACATCTTAGCATGTTTATTAAATGATAATTACAAACTTACTGCAAAGAGAGCTGATGGGGAACTCTTTGTTAGATTATGGCTCTAAAGAGTTTTCTAATATTAATAAATTATTTATAAAAAAAGAATATATAAAATTGGACATGTGGAAAGGAAATATATCTCTTCGACATTCTTGTACGGACTAGAGTTACATCAAAGAAAAATGTAAATTGCCCAAATGTGATCCATATTTAACATACCTCTGTTTAATACAATGCACATAAAGTGCTTAGAAAAGTACCTGGTGCGTTGTGAGTGTATGCTGAATGTTAGCTATTGATCTGTTACAGTATTTAAAAGACAGGGTGCCAGCCAGACACAAAAGAGAACATGCTGTCTGATTCCATTTACATAAAGCACAAAACAGGCAAATGAATTCCTGCTATTAAACGTCAGAAGAGCGCTACCGTTGTGAACAGTGACAGGGAGGGCGCAGGGGGCCTCTAGGGGCTGGTCAAACTGGTCTCCAACTGGGTGCTAGTTACATGGGTGAGAGTTCGCTTTGTGAACTGAACACAAAAATTCATCAAGCTGTAGATCTGTGACGTCTACACTTTTCTACATGCAGGTTACAACTCAGCAAACAGTTAAAAACACAGAGTGTCAATCTGATTCAAATGATAACATATACCTTTCTTGAAGGTGATCTGATCATTTTAAAAGTACATATAATGTTTCCCAAAATGGATAATGAATGCCACTCAAACAACTAGAAATCAGAAATCTGCAAGAGAGAAAGTGCCTTGCAAACAATGGACCTGATGCTCCCTATATGGGCAGCGTTCACACGGGAGTGATCTAGCGAGACAGTTCTTCCCACTCTAGTGTTAGAAACACAGAGGCCTGATCAATGCAGGAAGAGTGGACACACAGGCAGAAGAGGATAAGTTGTTTCACTTAATCTCATAAACACAGGGTTTATCCCAACGTCTAATCTGTGATTTCTCGTTAAATACCAGATATAGTAAAAAAGTATAATCTCTCTATAAATCCTCCATTGCTTCAAGATTTAAAAACAATAAAGAAATTCAACCAGTCCAATCTGTGATTTACTGCTACTTGGGGGGTTTTCAGAAAACCTGTAAAACTCTCATCTTGAATAATTCTTATTTATGCGGGAAGACAACACTCATTCTCAAGAGAAATGCAAATAAAAACAACAGTGAAATAGTTCATGTTCCCCAAAAGATGGGAAAATATTGAATAAAGTTGATCGTATCCAGAGCTGATGAGGGTATAGGGAAAAGAACACTTTCCCATGTTCTTGTTAGCAATATAAATTGGTACGGCATTTGGGAAGGCAACTCGGTAGTATCTGCCAAACTTTTAACTGGGTCTACCTTTAACCCCACCATACCTTTTAGAAGTCAATCCTACACTCAGTGGCTCTGTATGAAGATATACCATTTTTGCAATGCTTAGATAAGAGTTAAAAAAAAAAAAACAGATGCAACCTGGAGGTCCATCAGTAGCTGAGTGGTCAAATAAATGAATGTACAGTGATAAGAAATAATATGTAGTCATCAAAAAGCCTTAGTAGACCCCCCCTCCATATACAGAGACTGAATAATATTATTGAATGAAAATTATTGAATGAGGAGTATGATCATACTAATGGTATGGTCACATTTATTTAAAAGAAAACTAGTTGACCCTTGAACAATGCAGGTTTGAACTGTGTTCAAACTGTGTTCAAAATAGTTACCACCAAGCTCTCCCAAACTGCAGATTCATGAGAAAAATAAATGATTGATGTTTCTTTAAGCCACTAGGTTTATAGTGGTTTGCTGTACAATAAGCGGACACTGAAACAAAAACAAATCAAAGTATAGCCTCTTATCTTAGTCACTAATGGACTGGTCACTAACAGATAGCTCTTCACCAACATAGCTGAAGAGATCTCTGGTCTAGTTGGACTCTTCCTGTCCATGCCTCAGATTGCTCAGGGAGGTCGAGTAAACTGACTACAGACACAAAGATGGAAAGCAGCAGAGTTAGAATTTCTACCATGCTTGTCAACCTCCAAAGTCTGTGTGCCTAGAGTTAAGAGATTTTGCCCCCACCCTCTAGTTACCCAGCACAGACTTCCAGAGACAGAATCAAGCCCAAAGCCACAGATGAGCTTTATAACATAGGGGAGAAAGTGAAGACAGTATTTCTAAGGATGTTTTGGAGATTCAAAATGCAGGAAGGAAATTTAGCAAAGTTGGGAGGTAATAGGGAAGGACAAATCTGACCCTATGTTGGATCTGATTCTTTTACTTTAACCTCTCAATTCTATTGCTTTTGCTACAAGTTAATCACTAAAGGTATGGTGTCTATAAATTTAAGTTATACATAATGGACCATATCTGGGAACCCTGTCTCCAACATAATGAACATTAAGCTAATATACTTTCATTCAGTTCACAAGAAACCTCTGGACCAGGCTCACCTGTTGAATGGCTGCAGAAAGGAAGAAATAACACTTTCTCTCTGGAGTCTGACCAGAACCAGATTCTTAACCTCTTCCACTTCTAGTATGAAAGAAGCCAGAGTTTGAACTCAGAGAAGATGGTTCTTTAGGACACTCCATCTGCTAGCTTTCTATTCCTTGGGCCAACAAGTCACCTCTCATTTTATTGATGTGTCATGCAATAAGCAGTACAAACTTGGACTTGGTAACAGAAAGGCTGAGAGTGGGTCAAGGTGAGGCTTATTATCCAGGTCTGTGTCCTCAGTCAGGTCCTCTAAAGTTTCAGGGAAGTAGGAGCCAGGTGTGGAAATGTTTCAATACTTTTAAAGGCTTTGTGTAGGGATTAGCAAACTACAGTCTGCTGGCCAAATCTGACTCAACAGCCTTTCTTTGTAAATAAAGTTTTATGGGCACATGGCCACACTCATTCATTTATGTATTATCTTGTGCTATAATAGCATAGAGTTGAACAGTCATACTGTAGACCATATGGCCTGAAGTCTAAAATATTTATTTATGTGACCATTCACAGAAAGTTAGCAACCCCTGTCCTAGTGGAGTTTATCCACTTATGCAAATAAAGCTTTAAATGCTAATTACAATGTCGTTTTAATTTTTTTTTAACTGTTGTCTGGAATTATACCAACTCTCCTGCTGGTTATCCTTTGTCGATCAGAGGCTCTGGTTGGCAGATCTGTAAGTCTTTGTTGAATTTTTTAAAATGGGAAAACTCATTATTACCTAACAAAAGGACTTTGTAGACAGAATGTTCCAACAGATGGATTCCATGGAGAAAACAGAAAAAAAAATAAAAAGTAAGACAAGCCCTTGGTGGTAGAAGGCTGAGAGACACTGAAACAGGAAGAGTATATTACTGAAGTGACAGGTGGAGAGATACTAAGGATAGACATTGGTTTGTCTTAAGCAGAGGATATAAACTTTAGGTCTGTGGGCCAGATCTGGCACTCTGACGTGTTTTGTTTCCTTTAATACAGAGTCAATATTTAAATATAGTGTCTACATGCTGGCAGGCAGTTCAGGTTAGCTGTTCCAATACCCATTCCTAACTTCCTTCTCCCTGATTGATTCTACCACAGTCGCTGAGTAGGTAATATTCTCCCAGCTTCCTGTGTAACTAGGGTGACCCCATGACCTGTTCCAGCCAATGAGATTGAAGCAGAAGTCTGTTAGGAGTTTCCAGGGCAAGTGTTAGCTTTCCTGCTAAATGGCTGACGCTTCCTTCTCCCACTTCTTCCTTCCAAAAACTGACTTCCAGCTTTTCTGATAAATGGGTAGATCTAGCAACACTGAGTCCATACTCTTACCTGGCAATTATTTCTAGGAACAGTGGAGCAACTCCCCCCTCGCTTTAAGCACTGGCTGTGGATGCTCTGGGTGGCCAGAATCGCTCTGGGGTATTGCTCCAACTTTTTGTCACATCCCTCTTTGGTAACTAGCTCAGGAGCTGCTGGGCATTGCTGAGAGCTGACAGGGGCAGCCACCCAGAGGGTCAGGCTCTCTGCTGATCCTGCCCTTCCTCTCCCCCAAAACATGGTCCGCACTGCATGGTGAAGAAAGCTCAGATCTCCTAAGGTGGTGAAAGGATGAGAAATAGAGAGTGCAAAACCACCCACGTGAGTAATCAGAGTATTATTCTTACATGGTTCTAAAGTCTCATGGGAACTTTTTTTCAAAGGAAAAAGGGATGTCTCTCTCTCTATATATATATATATATTTTTTCCAAGCATGTATCAATGAATGTCTCCAAAGTGCTTTAAAAACAAGAATTACCAGCTTTAATGAGTGGGTAATAACAGCCCTAAGAACATCTGAGACAGTTCGTCCTTAATAAAATTCGAAATGTTAGCTGGTTCCATTACTCAAAGCTTTCACTTGGTACACACATTATTTATTATATCATTATGCATGCTGAGAAGCGCCAGCCACGGTGACTTAGAAGAGGTGGTGCTATTGTACAGGAAACCTCACATTCCATATTGATAATGGTAACTCACCTGCTTTCCTAGTGCTCTCGAGTTTATCCTAAAAGCTCTAAAAGTAGGTAGACGGTGGCTTTTCTTAAGGTGCTGGAATAACCTCAGGACCCACCTGACACACAGGATGGGATATAATGGCTCCAGCTAACAAAGTAAGCACCACAAATGCCCAACAGCTGAGAAAAAGTCAAACCACGACAACCAGAGAAAATATTCTGTTCTGACTTTTTTATACTAAAATCGCTAGATTACCAGATGGATCTTATCCTAATCTAAACTTGTTTTTGTTTTTAAATAATTTCGACTTTTATCAGTTGAGAAGAGGGGATTGGTGAGAAGCAACCACTTAAATAGTGAGTCCTTAATCCCTATTTTCTGTTTTGCTAAACTTGAGTTTCTCGATTCGCATTATCATCTTCTTACAGAAAAACTGTATATAACTAGTTCTCTGGGAAATACCTCATTGAATGGGTTTTCCTCCATTAACTTTGGTTGAATATAAGAAACTGATTCATGATTCATTTGCCTATTAGCAGTTCTTGGAAATTCTGAGAAGCCAGTTGCTAGATACACGCAAACCTGAATCCAAGATACATGCAAACCTGAATCCAAGGAACAGGATACACTGTTTTTGGAACCTAAATTATGTTATCCCATGATAACAGAGGAAAAGGGTGAGAAACTCTAGATCTACAATCTCCATCTCCAACCCGGGAATTTTCTCGTTATCTTTTACTACAATAAATAATCATTTCAAATGCAACTAATAAAGACTATTGCGTATATCACAGAATAGGCAGCAACAAAGCAGCAAAGTAGAAGGAAAGAAAACAAACATTTACCAAGCACCTGCCCACTCCATGCTGCAGGCTGTGTTCCACAGTTTCATATGATTTATCTTAATGAACTATCACTGCTGGCCTTCTTTGCAGGTTTTCAAAACTGAAGACATAGAGTCTCAGGAAAGTTAAAGGATTTACTCCAGGTCAGAGGATAGCAAGTGAAAAGAGGATAGCAAGTGAAAGTGTTTTTTGTCTGATGCCCCACTTGAACATCTATGACCTCAAAGGATATTTAAGGGCAGGCCAGCACTCTAACCCTATGACTCGACTAAGAGTTGGCCTTTGCCCAAAACCTTACAGAGAGAGAGACTTCACTCTTCAAACTAGAGCTGGAAACTTTCTTGCCTGGCTTTATTTCTTTATAAAACCTCAAGAACAAGAGCAACAATAACTATTCTCATGTACTGAAGACTTTCTTTAAGCCAAATAGGGTTCCAAGTGCACTGTATACCCCGGTCCTTACACTCACTTCATTGATTCACTGATTCACTCATTCACGCAACAAGTGTTCACTAAACTCCCACCTGTGCCAGATACTGGAGAGTGTAGGGGATACTCATAAGACATTACTGTCCTCTTTTCACACATAAGAAAACAGAAGCCCAAAAAGATAAATCCCACGCTATACAGGAAGTGACTCACCAAAGAGGTTTTCTTATCCTGAGGGCTGTGGCTGGACTAACCCCACAGCCTCTCTTAGGCCTGCTCAGTGGGATGTGTGCTGGAGTCGAGTTCACCATGAGCAGACCTGGACCATAAAATCCTCAGGGGCAGTTCTCTTGAGAGCAAGAAATGAGCTTCTACTTGCTAAACTCCTGAGTTTTGGAGGTCTGGATATAACAGCATGTGTTATCTAATTAATACATACAGGTGGCATAGAGTCAGCCACAACTGAAGCAACTTAGCACATACGCACGCAGCAGAAGGTAAGGCCATGGTCTTGATCCAAATCTGTATCATTCTTATCCTCTATTATCCCCTTCAGAGGATGAGATAGTCGGAGGGCATCAGTGACTCAACAGACATTAGTCTGAGCAAGCTCCAGGAGTTGGTGATGGACAGGGAAGCCTGGTGTGCTGCAGTCCGTGGGGTTCCAAAGAGTTGGACACGACGGAGTGGCTGAACTGAACTGTACGATTTTGGAGCCTGGCTTCTAAAATAGGGGGCAAAACTGCTCACATTGGCTCCTCTTTAACTTGCATACACTGATCTGAGTTCTACATTCTGGAGGGTGAGAGAATATTCCCATCTTTCCTTCTCCAATGCAGTTCTTTAGAGATGTGAATTCTATTTTCATACACCTTGCTTGCCTTTCCCGTTTCCTTATATGACATAGTTGTTCAACCAGATAAAATCTAGTTTGCCAGTGGCCTCTTTAAAGTAGGAGGTAGAAAAGCTATAGAGAAAATCAATGAAACTAATAGCTGCTTCTCTGAAAAGATCAAGACTGACAGTTTTTTAGTTACACTGACCAAGAAAAGGGAGAAGATACAGATCACCAAATTAAGAAATAGATGTGGAAAAGGCATTTGGTAAAATTCAACATTCATGATAAAAACTCTCAAAATACTTGAGATAGCAACAACTTCCTCAGCATGGTAGAGAACCTGTGCAAAAAAGCTGTATCTGACATCATACGGAAGGAAATGAAGGCTTAACAGACCAAATGCTTTCTCCCTGAGATCAGGTACAGGGCAGTGATGTCTACCTGCACCACTTTCATTCAATATTACATTGGAGGTTTTAGCCAGTGCAAATGCAGGAAGGAGGGTGGGGAGAAATAAAGAGATAAAAAGACATGTATAAACTAGAAAATGGTCCTGACGCTCCCTGAGGTTTCTGACCAACCAGCACAGTCCGGAGGGGCAGCACCCCAGAGATCCGGCCTTGCTTGCCCAGCACCCCTCTTCCCCCATGGGGAATCGCCCCCAGCCCCCAGCCCAGATTCTCACCATGTGAACAGACAGGATGGCTCTATCCCTGGTGCAGGAGGGAAGGTCTGATCTTGGCCCAGGTCAGGACTACCAGTTTATTCAGTCTACTTTAGTCACATAGCTGATTCATGGAAGTCATGAGACAATGCATGAACCATGCTAATAAAAGCGAATTTTATTCTGGACTCTTGTTTGAGCTATGGGGAAAAATATAGCCTCTCTCCACTGGAGCTGCTGTGAGGATAGAACTTGAGCCTGGAGCTACAGGAAGCTCTCTTGACTGTTTAAAAATATGGGGGGAATGGAGCTAGTCTAGAAGAAAGCCAAGCAAAGAGATGAAGATAAAGTCCTGGTGACAGGTGTTGTCTGAGCTTATGTACCCAGCCTGAAGCCAGGACTGTTCATGGACTTCTCACATACATCAGCCATGAAATACCCTTTTGCTTCAGCCAATATTAACTGAGCTTCTGGCATTTGCAAGGGGAAAAATCCTGACTAATTTGGGGGTTGTGGCAGACTCCCTGCTGTGATTTCGATATTAGCCTTGCCATCATGCTCTTAGAATCTGCAACTCATACTTCCATTAAGTCCCCCATTTGAATCTAAGTCCTAGTAGAACGAGGACTATCTATGTTTCTTTTTACAGCATAACAGTACATCTCCAGTGCCTAGCACACACTAGGTATTCTATCAATATTTGTTGAATGAAGAGCAATTCATGGTAGAGGGTTGGGCAGATGGATGAATACTGGTGAATGGGTGGATCTGGTCTGAATTGGGTTTCAGTTCAGCTTCATTGGCCTTTAATTTCCAGGGCTCATCTTCTTTACCTTTTAAAAATGTTCACCATGCCCATTTCCTATTTACTCACACCTCTATTCTCCTCAATGTCTCAAAAATTACAGAAACTATTGCTGAGATTGTAAACCACTATTTTCTCGCTATCTTCTGTGAGAAATGATTCATCTAGTCTTATAGATGTGAGTGTGCTTAAATCAATAGGATATACTTTTATCATCTTTTCAACTATCTTGGACTCCAATTTTCTCCTATTTGTATTTTTCGGCCCTTTTACAGGGTGATGATTATTTTCTTTGACCATAAAAAATGGAGGTAAGTGAGCCTGTGTGGTTCTGCTTTTACCCTGCCATCCTTCAGCAGGGCACCGTCTGCCTGACAGCAGGTCAATCCACAGTCATCTTGACAAACTTCTTCACACTATTCTTGGCGTATTTTGAAACTTGTTGTGATTGGGAAGCTTTCAGCACCTGTACAAATGTTATGGGTCATGACCCTCACAGACACCTCGGTGTCTTCAATATGCGGTGTGCATGGTTGCTCAGCCGTGTCTGACTCTCTGTGACCCCCTGGACTGTAGCCTGCCAGGCTCCTCTGTCCATGGGATTTTCCAGGCAAGAATGTTGGAGTGGGTTGCCATTTCCTGCTCTAGGGGATCTTACTGACCCAGGGATTGAACCCGCATCTATTGTGTCTCGGACATTGGCAGGCAGATTCTTGACCACTTGTGGCACCTTGGAAACCCATGTCTTCTATATGCTCTCTTTCAAACTGAGTTTACTAGAAACATCCATATTTTGCCACAATATGCCTCTTTGGATATATTTTCGCCTCTCTCTTTCTCTCTTTCCTCACTCATTTTTCCTGTTTCTTCAGTGACATAACCAGGATTTCCCTTTTACAAATATTTCTTTTGTTACTGTGCTCTGTGTTAGTGTATCTGGCTTTTCTTTTTTTTTCTTTTTTTAAAATTTTTATTTTTACTTTATTTTACTTTACAATACTGTATTGGTTTTGCCATACATTGACATGAATCCGCCACGGGTGTACATGAGTTCCCAAACATGAACCCCCCTCCCACCTCACACCCCATATCATCTCTCTGGCTTTTAAAAATGTCTACATTTTCTCTGAATTTGACTTGATATATTCTTTCCCCAAACCAGGGCACCTGCCTACCTTAGCTCTGCACACCCTTCTCTTAGACTATCCCACACGAGACCAGCAACGTCCCAGGTTTCCATTGCCTCACGGACAACAGTGTCCACTGGCCCCTTCTGGGCAGTTAAGGTAGCCACTTCCTCCCTCCCACGTGTGAGCATCTGTCTTCATTTACCCTCTGATGAGAGCAGAGACATTCAGCCTTCCTTCTTCACCGAGCCCACTCCCCATGAGTTACCGTTTAATGTCATATCAGTTCAGAGACAAAGGCTGATGCTTTTACCTGCCTCTTTATATTTATCAGTGATCACTTTTGCAGTGAGCAGCTGTGTGAGTGTGGATATGGGAATTTTCCCATTCTCTTGTCTTTGAATAGTTCCACATATTTCCATCTGCTACACATTAACGTGAACTATGGTAAATTTAATTGTTTTAGGAAGACCTAAATGTGTCACATGAAAATGCAAAAATATAAATTCTACATATTCTGTAACCATCTCCTAATGGAGGAAATTCTTCAGATCTTCTACTTTATCCATTTATAACCAAGAGTAAGATGTATGGCAATTAAACAACTCAACAGAGGTAAAGGTGCTGATACACTGAGTATGCTTCTGGGCTCTGTGCGCGCGAATCTATCATGGCGTTAATCACAGCTCTGCTTGCTTCTGACTCTTTTACACGTGGATCTCTTACCTACAACTCCGGAGCCCCTCAGAGCCCGCAGATTAATTCACTTCTGCATCCTCTACTGCAGCCCGAATGTGGTGATGTACATGGAAAGTGACAAATAAGTGTTCCCTCTGTGGAACTGACCTTTGGTCTCTATGTAAAATCAATAGGATGAAAAGGAACCACTGTCTGGAGGCATTTAAACATCATCAGCTCCACAGAAACATTTGATATATTAAATATGAATTATTTTAAACTATTAATTAAAACAGAGCCCAAAAGACTTCTGCTCAGAAATGCTTTGAACATTTCTTAGAGTCCTTTAAGGCCCAGACTGATTTTCCTTCATGCTATGATTCAGACAGGTCTTCAGGATAGTTAATTGGCATCAAGAAGCTGTGATGTATCAGAGCCCCTCTGATGATCTCCTGTGCTAAGAAATCAAGAGCAGTGAAACATGCCCATTTTTTTAGAGTGTCTGTGTCAGGAGGCACCTCAAAGTGCCACAGACATAAGGGATGATGCAAAGGAAGAGGCAGCTTTACAAGGAGCCCACCAGGCACCCTTCCCCGAAGCAACGTGGCAGCCCAGAACACAGTCCCTCAGCCTGCCTGGCCAGCCCCTCCAGTCGAGGAGCGCGCTTTAGATGCTCCACTCTCTCCATGCCTGCTGTCCACACGGGCACTCTGAGATTTTTCATCAGTGACTGCCTTTCCCCCCAGGTCTCTGTGTTTCAGCAGAGAACAAACGATCCCTGTATATCACTTTGATAAGTTTGTAAAGCACTCTGCCGTCTTCAGGCAGGAAGCTGCTAAAGAAAGACGCCCTCGTTACGGTTTACAAAACCATTTTCAAACTGTGCTGCTTTGGCCCTTGGAGTCAAGTTCAAAAATAGAAGCCTGTAAAACTTACCCGGAGAACCACTGTCACAAAAAGACATTCTCCCCATAATTGGAGGGCGCACTTTAGTCTGTTACATTAGGCTGCTCCGGTATTAAATCTATATCCTAAGACTGCCTTAATTGACCATAAAAAGGACAATTGAAAACACAGGATTTGATCACTGCACATACAACACTAGTGCTATAACTACCAAATTAGGCCATTTTGCGGAAAGCACCCAGGCCTGAGTTCTGTTTAAGCTGTCTCGGGGTTACATTTCATCATCCAATTTCAAAAAGGCAACAGGATATTAAGTTGATTAGGATTCAGTGAAAGTTTAGACCGTTGCACATCCTGCAAATTTAGCATTTGCCTCCATCCATCCTCCCTGATGAGGGTGGGGGAGGGAGGGAAAGAAAGACATTGACACGTTTTCTGAGGATTAAAATTGTACTTGCCTGATGCTCACAGTGACACCTTTTAGTGTCACTGGATTTAATGATGTTATAAATAATGAGTTAAACAAATTTGGAGAGTCTGATTAATGAACTCAGGGACCATTTTTTAATGGAGAACACTGATGCCTAAATGAAGCGTGTAACTTCCACATTCTCAGATCTCTCATGAGTTGTGGATTCCAGGACAGCTGTGCCCTTTCCCTGCCCCACACACTGAGAATCAGAACGCAAGTGTGCC
Source organism: Oryx dammah (assembly GCF_014754425.2). Taxonomy (NCBI): domain Eukaryota; kingdom Metazoa; phylum Chordata; class Mammalia; order Artiodactyla; family Bovidae; genus Oryx; species Oryx dammah. Next base: position 55,191,360 of record NW_024070197.1, read on the forward strand.
TGCACCAGTTCTGACCAATCTTCAAGAAAGGATAATGTGCCTCTAAAAATCGTCACAACTTCAGTTTCTTTGCTCTGCTACTTTTTGGAACTAGTTTCATTTGTTGATGAAATCAGCCCTGCTAATTACTGGTAGGTGTCTGGGTTATTTTAGAGAGAAAATTCTTGGTAGGCATCACGGCTAAGACACCTACAGGTGGCTGGGTTGAAAAAAACAAATGACCAATTTCACTGCTTACTAGTTTTGCAACAATGGATAATCTGCTTTGAATGACTGATCCTTACCATATTATAGGGGGCACACAGTACTCAACACATACCATTTATTATTATTAGCAACAAGCGGGCCACGGTGGTGGACTGCAGGCAGGTGGTACGCATTGTACCAAGTAGAAGCTTGCTCCAGAATCTAATTGAGCTTCTAGCAAAAGCCTGCCAAGTCACTGGTAGCAAGGAGGTGCTGGCTAGAATTCTCTCTTCATTTCTCACAGCTTCTTTTCTCAGCATTCCATGCCTGTCCTTGTCCCACCAATGTCACTGCTCTTTTTTCTTTTCACTGACAATTTTTTGAGAGTAATTGTAGGTTCATAGTATGATTAAGAAGGAGGCACAGAGATTTCCCATATGCCTCCTGCCCCAACACAGGGATAGCTTTCCCTGTTACCAACTTCCTCTACTAGAGGGGTATGTTTGTATAACTGATGAACCTACCCTGACACCTCACCACTCAAAGTCCACAGTTTTCCCTAAGGGTTCACTCTTGGTATTGTACATTCTATGGGTTTGGACAAATGTATAAGGAAATGGCAACCCACTCCAGTATTCTTGCCTAGGAAACCCCATGTACAGAGGAGCCTGGCAGGCTACAGTCCATGGGTCACAAAAAAGTCAGACATGATTTACCAATAGCAACAGCAATAATGATGTATATTTACCAATACAGTATCTTATAGAATAGTTTCACTTCCCTAAAAATCCTCTGTGCTCTGCAATACTCAACATTCTCTACCCCCAAACCCCTGGCACCCACTGTTCTCTTCACTGTCTCCAAAGCTTTGCCTCTTCCAGAATACCATTTTGTTGGAATGACACATTACGTGTAGCCTTTTAAAATTGGCTTCTTTCACATAGCAATATGCATTTAAGTTTCCTCCATGTCTTTTCACAGCTTGATAATTCATTTCTTTTTTGTGCTGAGTAGTATTCCATTGTCTGAATGGGCCACACATTATTTATCTACTTACCAACTTGCATGTGTGCGTGCCAAGTCACTTCAGTCGCATCCGACTCTTTGAGACCCTATGGACTGTAGCCTGCCAGGCTCCTCTGTCCACGAGATCCTTCAGGCAAGAATACTGGAATAGGTTGCCATGCCCTCCTCCAAGGGATCTTCCCAACCCAGGGATCGAACCCGTGTCTCCTGAGGCTCCTGCATTGCAGGCAGATTCTTTACCGCTTAGCCACCAGGGAAGCCCCCATCACCAACTGACCACACATTATTTATCTACTCATCTACATTATTTGTCTACTCACCAAGGGCATCTTGGTTGCTTCTAAAATTTGGCAATCATGAATAAAGCTGCTAAAAACATCCTTGTGCAGGTTCCTGTGTGGACAGGAGTTTTCAACTCCTTTGGGTAAATCCAAGGAGTTGATTTTAATCAGATCCTGTGATTGCTGGACTGTCCGATAAGACTGCAGGAGAAGAGCCTGTTTAGTTTAACCATTGCTCTTTCAGTGCCACATCTCCCTTCGTTACCAGAGGGCTTTGGCTAACTGTGCTCCGCCAGCTTTCACAAAATGCCCGAGAGAAAGAGGGGTGCAAATACCCCAGGGCTCCCTTACCCCTCGGGTGGGATAACTCTGAGCAAGCTTTGTGCCCTTCTCAGTGTTCCCCTGAAGGATTAAGATCCATTGGCTCCATCCCCCACCACACACCCACACCGGTTACTGTCTTAACGAGCCAAGCTTCCCTGCTAGCGACCTTCCCTTCCCTGGGTCAAGCCCCTATTTCTCCACCTGTGTCTCCTTCGTTTCCCCAGTAAAGTAGGTGCCCAGAACCCCTGAAGGGTCTGCTCATGCGATGCCAAAGTAAGACGCTTCTCAGTGGTCCTTCCTCCTCATCCACCTCTCATTCGTCACACTAGCATATCTGTCAACTTTAGTATCTCCTACGTTAATTTACCTGCCCTCCCGGCCTGGGTAGTACTGCCACTTTTAGGACTGTTTCCCCATGACCGCCTCCTGGGCTTTATTCACAGCTGGCTCTGATGGAGAAAACCTAGATTCCCACCTTGTTCCCTCTATTACAGCCCTGGGTGGAAGGTGGGGACACTGCTGGGAAAGAGAAGGTTCCATGTGCAGTGGGTCAGGGCACATGGTGTGTCTAGAAGATCCCCTTCACCTTCTGAGTTCAGTTCAGTTCAGTTGCTCAGTTGAGCCAGACTCTCTGCAACCCCATGGACTGCAGCACACCAGGCTTCCCTGTCCATCACCAACTCCTGGAGCTTTCTCAAACTCATGTCCATCGAGTTGGTGATGCCATCCATCGCTTCTCGGCCTTTTGGCTAAGATCAGGTGCATCTTCTGAAGGTCTGCATATTTCTGAAAAGCCAGCAGCAGTCACCACCCAGAGCGTCTCCCTACTGTCTGCTTCTCCCTACTTTCTGTCCTTTGCAGGGGGAAAAAAGCTAAACTATAATTCACTTTGTATCAGTAAATGTTTTAGCCTAAATTCCATTTTCAAGCCTGAGTTCCATTTCTACTGCATTTTTATTTATTTATTTTGTATTAAACACACATTTACTCAGAGAACCTTATTCATCAACTCAGATAATGGGCTTCCCCAGCCCCACCCCCAAATTCCTGCAATTGGAATGGGGATCAAACAGATTTTATGATGCTGAGATGACAAACATTGAAAAGAGTTTCAGTTTAGGGGAACTGCTATCCTCAGATGCAGAAATTGAAGATACAGATTATACTTGCTCTCTTCCTTCTGGGCGTCAGTGAAGTATATCCAGTTAGGAGTATTTTAATCAAACTATTTTATGTACTCCCTATCTTTCATATTAATCACTCAACCACTTTAAGAACTGCTCTGACCTAGCAGAGGGTTTTATGCTAGATCGGAAGACCCTAGTTAACTGAGAAAATGTCAGCCTGTTTGCATTCATTCATGCACTAATTTCCTGGTTGTCTGAACTTCACTTGTGTTGTCGAGACCCATAAGGGCTTTAGAGTTGTGTAGGAAATTTTAATTTAGGTAGGCTCGAACTTATTTCCCTCACGTTGTGACTGAGGGCTTCAGTTATGGCAACCCCCCACCCTTGATGAGTTTATTAAATTGGCAAGAAAGCAAGACAGACATGTGAAAAGTGCTACATTAGCAGGAAGAGGAAGAGCTTGGGTGAGTCTCAAAGGAGGAGGGAGAGGTTGGAGATTTGGAGAAGAGGAAGGAAGAAAAGCTGCTCTCCCCGCTGGTAACCATGGTGATGGGAGGGCTCAGGAGAGGGCAGGAGCAGCTGTCAGATTAGAGCAGTGACAGCGGGGGTCTCTGAGGCCTGTGCAGAGAGGATAGGACTGGACCATGGTCAAAGAGTGAATGACGAGCACCTCGGGTTCACCAGGGTGTCTGGAAGCCCAGGCGGCTGGACAAGGCCACAGCACTGGACACTGAAGGCTCTGGGCCATCAGCTGGTGGGCACAGATCAAACACTTGATGGGGCCCCCAGGGAACTCGGTGGCAGAAGTGAGGATTCCAGGCCAGCAGCCTGGGGCCTGGGTCTGAGAGTGATCCATGCCTGCAGTTGAAGTTTGGCGGTGAGTGAGCGGTCATGGGAGGAAGATGAATGCCATGTCTACTGGGCGCTGTCTGTGTCATGGCGCCTGAGTACTGCTCTCCATGAAACCTCAGAACATTGCATCATCTGTTTAGGGGTCAGGGCATCTAATCCTGACCAATACCTTGTGGGGTGGGCACTGTCACTATCCCCATGTTACAGATGGAGACACAGTCAGAGGAGGAAGGATTTATTCAGGGCTGTACAGTAAGCAAGAGGCATCATCAAGGTTCAGATTTCAGCCTTTGCAGAGCCCTCTCCAGGTCACTCTGTCCTAAAGAGGTGATGTCATGAACATCAAGGAGTCATTGCAGTTTTGTGGGGAGGGGAAAGGAATGATGAGAAGGATGTGGCAAATGCAGGGATTATACTCAGATGAACTGACAACTCTTTTCTTGGAGCTGACATAGACTCCTGGTTTTCCTCTTCTGGCAGGAGTTTTTCACACAAAATACGTTACACCTCACACCTTGATGAGATGTGTGAATGAATGAAAGTCACAAAGAATTGCATTGCTCAGGGAAACTGTGTGATTCTGTTCTAGAGCTCTCAAAGTTCTGTTTTGGCTCTTGACTTTCTTATACTTCCCATTAACATGGGATCTCAGATCCCTCCACCCTGGGGATTAAAGTCCAGAAGTTACTAGGCAGGCTTTGTCCTGCAGTTGGGCTGAGCTCTGAGCTTACATCAACTTCAGCTGCTGCTAAGTTCAGCCCTGCCCTGCTGCTAACTTCTGCATACAGCTCACCAGCTTCAAAGAAACCCCCATTCTATTTGCTGTCCCAGATGCACAAGGAGCTTAAACCAGTCAATTCTAAAGGAAATCCACCCTGAATATTCATTGGAAGGACTGATGCTGAAGCTACAGTACTTTGGCCACCTGATGTGAAGAGTCAACTCATTGGAAAAGACCCTGGTGCTGGGAAAGATGGAGGGAAGGAGGAGAAGGGGATGACAGAGGATGAGATGGTTAGGTGGCATCACCGACTCAATGGACATGAGTTTGAGCAAGCTCTGAGAGTTGGTAATGGACAGGGAAGCCGGGTGTGCTGCAGTCCATGAGGTCGCAAAGAGGCAGACACAGCTTAGTGGCAGAACAACAGCTGCCCCCATCAGAGCTGAATAAACTCATCAACTGGGAAGCTGGCAGCATCGTTGGCCCCCTGGGTAGCAATGAACAACTTGCTGTGCTCTGAAGGAGAATACAGTGCTTTAGAACTCCCATTTTCAAACTTAGTACCTCCCAAACCAAAAGGTAATCATTTTATACTGTGTGAGTCATACTAGAAATGTTCAGAGAAAAATAACAATGTCATGTGGCCACCAATAAGCACCACAAAACACCCGCACAGCGTGGTTCATGGTTTGAGATTCAGAGTCTGGGAGCCTTCTTATAGGACAGAACACATTTTCCAGCAGGGATTAGCCTTGAGATTAGAGTTTAATGAAACAATCACTAACACTGGAGGCTTGGGCAAAACAACTGGAAGACTCCAGGGAGCTCCTAGATTGTCTAGGGAAGGCATTTATCTAATAAACCATGAATAAATAATAGAAAGGAGTTTAAAATCAAGAGATGTAGAGGAGCCAAGGGACAAAAGGTAGGGACTAGATGTATAAGTATAAGCTTTAAAAGCAATTTAATATTTTAACTTTGCAACAGACATTCATTCCTAGAGAGATGCTCTAGAAAGAAGCACAAGGCTGCTCTTGGCAGTGAAAGTCAGTCATAATAGGACAGGTTACACAGTGATACTAAAGATTGTGAGAGTCTCCATGACTGAGAACAACAAGGATTTATTCCTTGCTTAAGCTCCTTGCCCTGTGCAGGGCAGCAGCTGGATTGTGATGATCAAAAACACCCAGGGACCTAGATGACCAAGATGACAGCCTTTTATGGTGTGGAAGAGAGAGACTGGAGAATTGAGCACTAACAATTATATACTTTCGTCTGGAAGTGACACATGCCACTTCTGCAGACATTTCTGTGGTGAGATCAAGTGACATGGTGATGGCTGACATCAAGAATGTAGGGAAGTATAATCTCTTATGACCAGGAAATAGAAAAGTATTAGATATTGGTAAACATTAATACATCTACTATGTTTAATGGCAAAAATTGGGAAGAAGTATCTATTTCTTGTTTGTATATAATTTATAAATATTAATAGTCCATATGAAATAGTATTATGCAACAAAGGACTTGAAAAATTAAAAGGCAAATTAAAGAAAACTGCACATAGTAGTATCTCTCTTATATATGGCTCACCCATATCATAAACATCTATGTATCAGTGGACACATATATTTATGTGTATAAATGCCCAGAGAAAACTCTGGAAGGATATCCATCAAACTAATTACAGTGGTTACCTCTAAGAGAGGAATATGGTTGCAGGGGAGAAAAGGGAGTTTATGTTTTTCTGAATTTAAAAATAAAATGAATTTATATATAGTCTTTGAATTTTTAAATTATGTTCTAAAAAGGCATTTTTCTGTTGCCATGTCTGTTGGTGGATGACCCCTGGTGCTAACCTGGGTGCATGTTCATTGTAGGAAATTTACTGAGAGCACTTTTGACTTCTATGACCTGCACCAGCCAAGTGCTCAGCAACCTTGTCCATATATGGGAGTGGTTTTCACCACTAGCTGGCCCTACTTGGTCCTGCATCTGGCACTTTCTGGAACATTCTGGAATTTTAATTCCATGAGAAGACACTTTTTTTCACAGGTTCTCTCCCTCATCACCCTTGGCTCCCATGGGGTAATATCCTGGGGAATGCCAAGCTTCTAGTATTTTCTTTTTCCTTCCTCATTTCAAAGCTGACCTGTCCTCTTCCCATCCCTAATTATTCTTTCTTCAGGTCTCTTCTAATAGAATAATGAGCAAAATAAATCCAACCCATATCTTATTTCTCCCAAGTAATACACTATTTTAAATTAAGCAAATTACACAGCTTTCTAGAAAGTCCTTAGAGCAGAAGTATAGGGTATTTCAGAGATAAGGGCAGGGCATGGAAGATGGCTTGGAGCTGAATTCCAAGCTTCCTGCACAAGAGGCTGTGCCCAGGAAGGATCTGCTAATGTTACTCTAGATTTGGCTTTCAAAAAGAAAACTACAGGCCAATATCACCGATGAACATAGATGCAAAAATCCTTAACAAAATTCTAGCAATCAGAATCCAACAACACATTAAAAAGATCATACACCATGACCAAGTGGGCTTTATCCCAGGGATGCAAGGATTCTTCAATATCTGCAAATCAGTGTAATTCACCACATGAACAAATTGAAAAATAAAAGCCATATGATTATCTCAATAGATGCAGAGAAAGCCTTTGACAAAATTCAACATCCGTTTATGATAAAAACTCTCCAGAAAGCAGGAATAGAAGGAACATACTTCAAAATAGTAAAAGCTATATATGACAAACCCACAGCAAACATTATCCTCAATGGTGAAAAATTGAAAGCATTTCCCCTAAAGTCAGGAACAAGACAAGGGTTCCCACTTTCACCACTACTATTCAGCATAGTTCTGGAAGTTTGGGCCACAGCAATCAGAGCAGAAAAAGAAATAAAAGGAATCCAAAATGGAAAAGAAGAAGTAAAACTCTCACTGTTTGCAGATGACATGATCCTCTACTAGAAAACCCTAAAGACTCCACCAGAAGATTACTAGAACTAATCAATGAATATAGTAAAGTTGTAGCATATAAAATCAACACACAGAAATCCCTTGCATTCCTATATACTAATAATGAGAAAGTAGAAAAAGAAATTAAGGAAACAATTCCATTCACCATTGCAACGAAAAGAATAAAATACTTAGGAATATATCTACCTAAAGAAACTAAAGACCCATATATATAAAACTATAAAACACTGATGAAAGAAATCAAAGAGGACACTAATAGATGGAGAAATATACCATGTTCATGGATTGGAAGAATCAATATAGTGAAAATGAGTATACTACCCAAAGCAATCTACAGATTCAATGCAATCCCTATCAAGCTACCAGCGGTATTTTTCACAGAGCTAGAACAAATAATTTCACAATTTGTATGGAAATACAAAAAACCTCAAATAGCCAAAGCAATCTTGAGAAAGAAGAATGGAACTGGAGGAATCAACCTGCCTGACTTCAGGCTCTACTACAAAGCCACAGTCATCAAGACAGTAGGGTACTGGCACAAAGACAGAAATATAGATCAATGGAACAAAATAGCCCAGAGATAAATCCACGCACCTATGGACACTTTATCTTCGACAAAGGAGGCAAGAATATACAATGGATTAAAGACAATCTCTTTAACAAGTGGTGCTGGGAAAACTGGTCAACCACTTGTAAAAGAATGAAACTAGAACACTTTCTAACACCATACACAAAAATAAACTCAAAATGGATTAAAGATCTAAATGTAAGACCAGAAACTATAAAACTCCTAGAGGAGAACATAGGCAAAACGACATAAATCACAGCAGGATCCTCTATGATCCACCTTCCAGAATACTGGAAATAAAAGCAAAAATAAACAAATGGGATCTAATTAAAATTAAAAGCTTTTGCACAACAAAGGAAACTATAAGCAAGGTGAAAAGACAGCCTTCATAATGGGAGAAAATAATAGCAAATGAAGCAACTGACAAACAACTAATCTCAAAAATATACAAGCAACATATGCAACTCAAGTCCAGAAAAATAAATGACCCAATCAAAAAATGGGCCAAAGAACTAAATAGACATTTCTCCAAAGAAGACATATGGATGGCTAACAAACACATGAAAAAATGCTCAACATCACTCTTTATCAGAGAAATGTAAATCAAGACCACAATGAGGTACCACTTCACACCAGTCAGAACGGCTGTGATCCAAAAGTCTACAAGCAATAAATGCTGGAGAGGGTGTGGAGAAAAGGAAACCCTCTTACACTGTTGGTGGGAATGCAAACTAGTACAGCCACTATGGAGAACAGTGTGGAGATTCCTTAAAAAACTACAAATAGAACTGCCTTATGACCCAGCAATCCCACTGCTGGGCATACACACCGAGGAAACCAGAATTGAAAGAGACACGTGTACCCCAATGTTCATTGCAGCACTGTTTATATTAGCCAGGACATGGAAGCAACCTAGATGTCCATCAGCAGATGAATGGATAAGAAAGCTGTGGTACATATACACAATGGAGTATTACTCAGCCATTAAAAAGAATACATTTGAATCAGTTCTAATGAGGTGGATGAAACTGGAGCCTATTATACAGAGTGAAATAAGCCAGAAAGAAAAACACCAATACAGTATACTAACACATATATATGGAATTTAGAAAGATGGTAATGATAACCCTGTATGCAAGACAGTGAAAGAGACCCAGATGTATAGAACAGACTTTTGGATTCTGTGGGAGAGGGAGAGGGTGGGATGATTTGGGAGAATGGCATTGAAAGATGTATACTATATGAATCGCCAGTCTAGGTTCGATACAGGATACAGGATGCTTGGGGCTGGTGCACTGGGATGACCCAGAGAGATGATATGCGGAGGGTGGTGGGAGGGGGGTTCAGGATTGGGAACTCATGTACACTCGTGGCAGATTCATGTCAATGTATGGCAAAATAAATACAGTATTGTAAAGTAAAAAACAAAACAAAACAAAGTCAGAGACAGTCATTTTGTAGCTTGGAATCGGTGGAAAGCAGCTTGGAACACCCATAAAATGGAATGTTATGCAGTGATGAAAAAGAAATGAGCTATCAGGCCATGAAAATAGGTGTGGGAATCTTAAACATGTATTTCTCAGTGAAAGAAACCAATTTGAAAAGGCTATATTCCATATGGCTGCAACTATCACATATTCAGGAAAAAGAGAAAACTATATTCGGAAATAAGATCTTTGCAGCTGTAATTATGTTAAGACAAGGTCGTACTTGATTAGGGAAGGGTATAAATCCAGTGATTTCGGAATTGTAGTCTCCAGAACTGTGAGAAAATAAACCTCTGTTGTTTTAAGCTTGTGGTAGTTTTTTGTTGTTGTTTTTTTTTTTCCACTGCAGCTCCAGGTACAGGGCATTTTCAAGTGCATGCTCTCACTTAAACCTTTGCTATGAGAGGCCTGAGTTTATCATATTCCTCTTTCTCAGCTAGGAAATATCCTTTTAAGATCCCCAAGTTTCTAGATCATGGCAAGGGTTAAATGTGGCAATGCAACTGGTTTGTGCTTGCTTCTGTGGGCCTTCCTGCACAAATGGCCAAAATTTGGATATAATGACAAAAACTAACTTACTGAAGCTGGTAATTCATGATGGAGGAGTTAGACTAAGGGCCCATCCTGTTCTAAGTTGCTGCCTCAGGGGTCTGCTAATCTACGAGGTTAGTGGGGAGACTCTTAAGCTATAAGGCTCCTAATAAAGAGCTTCTGAAAATCTGGAAGCCTGAAATGGAGAAATGCTACTTCAGGAACTTCTCCATCCAGCTTAAGAAACTACACTATGAGGAATCCTCTTTCCGTGCTGCCTTGGAATAGTTCTCTCTCTCTCTCTCTCTGTATATATATAGGCATATATATACACACATATATGGACTTCCCCTGTGGCTCAGAGGTAAAGAATTGACCTGCAATTCAGGAGCCCCAGGAGACGCAGTTTGCATCCCTGGATTGGGAAGGAGGGCATGGGGACCTACTCCAGTGCTCTTGCCTGAAGAATCTCATGGACAGAGGAGCCTGGCAGGCTACAGTACATAAGGTAGAAAAGAATCAGACACAACTGAAGCAACTTAGCACACACACATATATGTATATACATATAACATATATGTTTACATAAATATACATGTATGTATTTTATTAAAAATCAGTGTACATTCTATTTAATATTCTTTGAAAGATAAGTTTTGATTCAGTTCAGTTCAGTCACTCAGTCATGTCCAACTCTTTGCGACCCCATGAAACACAGCACGCCAGGCCTCCCTGTCCATCACCAACTCCCAGAGTCCACCCAAACCCATGTCCGGTGATGCCATCCAGCCATCTCATCCTCTGTCTTCTCCTTGTCCTCCTGCCCTCAATCTTTACCAGCATCAGGGTCTTTTCCAACGAGTGAGCTCTTCGCATCAGGTGGCCAAAGTACTGGAGTTTCAGCTTCAACATCAGTCCTTCCAATGAACACCCAGGACTGATCTCCTTTAGGATGGACTGGTTGGATCTCCTTGAAGTCCAAGGGACTCTCAAGAGTCTTCTCCAACACCAGTTCAAAAGCATCAATTCTTCAGTGTTCAGCATTCTTTATAGTCCAACTTTCACATTCATACATGACCACTGGAAAAACCATAGCCTTAACTAGACAGATCTTTATTGGTAAAGTAATGTCTCTGCTTTTTAATATGCTATCTAGGTTGGTCATAACTTTCCTTCCAAGGAGTAAGTGTCTTTTAATTTCATGGCTGCAGTCAACATCTGCAGTCATTTTGGAGCCCAGAAAAAGAAAGTCAGCCACTGTTTCCCCATCTATTTGCCACGAGGTGATGGGACCGGATGCCATGATCTTCATTTTCTGAATGTTGAGCTTTAAGCCCACTTTTTCAGTCTCTTCTTTCACTTTCATCAAGAGGCTCTTTAGTTCTTCTTTACTTTCTGCCATAAGGGTGGTATTATCTGCATATCTGAGGTTATTGATATTTTTCCCAGCAATCTTGATTTCAGCTTGTGCTTCCTCCAGCCCAGCGTTTCTCATGATGTACTCTGCATACAAGTTAAATAAGCAGGGTGACAATATACAGGCTTCTTTTCCTATTTGGAACAAGCCTCTTGTTCCATGTCCAGTTCTAACTGTTGCTTCCTGACCCGCATATAGGTTTCTCAAGAGGCAGGTCAGGTGGTCTGGTATTCCCATCTCTTGAAGAATTTTCCACAGTTTATTGTGATCCATACAGTCAAAGGCTTTGGCATACTCAATAAAGCAGAAATCGATGTTTTTCTGGAACTCTCTTCCTTCTTCCATGATCCACTGGATGTTGGCCATTTGATCTCTGGTTCCTCTGCCTTTTCTAAAACCAGCTTGAACATCTGGAAGTATTGCTGAAGCCTGGCTTGGAGAATTTTAAGCATCACTTTACCAGCATGTGAGATGAGTGCAATTGTGCGGTAGTTTGAGCATTCTTTGGCATTGCCTTTCTTTGGGATTGGACTGAAAACTGACCTTTTCCAGTCCTGTGGCCACTGCTGAGTTTTCCAAATTTGCTGCCATATTGAGTCCAGCACTTTCACAGTGTCATCTTTTAGGATTTGAAATAGCTCAACTGGAATTCCATCACCTCCACTAGCTTTGTTTGTAGTGATGCTTCCTAAGGCCCACTTGACTTCACATTCCAGGATGTCTGGCTCTAGGTGAGTGATCACACCATCGTGATTATCTTAGTGAAGATCTGTTTTGTACAGTTCTTCTGTAATTCTTGCCACCTCTTCTTAATATCTTCTGCTTCTGTTAGGTCCATACCATTTCTGTCCTTTATTGTGCTCATCTTTGCATGAAATGTTCCATCAGTATCTCTAATTTTCTTGAAGAGATCTCTAGTCTTTCCCATTCTGTTGTTTTCCTCTATTTCTTTGCATTGATTGCTGAGGAAGGCTTTCTTATCTCTCCATGCTATTCTTTGGAACTCTGCATTCAGATGCTTATATCTTTTCTTTTCTCCTTTGCTTTTCGCTTCCCTTCTTTTCACAGCTATTTGTAAGGCCTCCTCAGACAGCTGTTTTGCTTTTTTGCATTTCTTTTCCATGAGGATGGTCTTGATTCCTCTCTCCTGTACAATTTCACGAACCTCCATCCATTGTTCATCAGGCACTCTGTCTATCAGATCTAGTCCCTTAAATCTGTTTCTCACTTCCACTGTATAGTCATAAGGGATTTGATTTAGGTCATACCTGACTGGTCTAGTGGTTTCTCCACTTTCTTCAATTTCAGTCTGAATTTGGCAATAAGGAGTTCATGATCTGAGCCACAGTCAGCTCCCGGTCTTGTTTTTGCTCACTGTGTAGAGCTTCTCCATCTTTGGCTGCAAAGAATATAATCAGTCTGATCTTGGTATTGACCATCTAGTGATGTCCATGTGTAGTCTTCTCTTGTGTTGTTGGAAGAGGGTGTTTGCTATGACCAGTGTGTTCTCTTGGCAGAACTCCCTTAGCCTTTGTCCTGCTTCATTCTGTACTCCAAGGCCAAATTTGCCTATTACTCCAGGTGTTTCTTGACTTCCTACTTTTGCATTCCAGTCCCCTATAATGAAAAGAACATCTTTTGTGGGTGTTAGTTCTAGAAGGTCTTGTAGGTCTTCATAGAACTGTTCAACTTCAGCTTCTTCAGCATTACTGGTTGGGGCATAGACTTGGATTATTGTGATACTGAATGATTTGCCTTGGAAACGAACAGAGATCATTCTGTCGTTTTTGAGATTGCATCCAAGTACTGCATTTCGGACTCTTTTGTTGACATGAGGGCTACTCCATTTCTTCTAAGGGATTCCTACCCACAGTAGTAGATATAATGGCTATCTGAGTTAAATTCACCCATTGCAGCCCATCTTAGATCACTGATTCCTAGAATGTTCTTGTCATCTCCTGTTTGACCATTTCCAATTTGCCTTGATTCATGGACCTAACATTCCAGGTTCCTATGCAATATTGCTTTTTACAGCATCAAACCCTGCTTCCATCACCAGTTCCATTCACAACTGGGTGTTGTTTTTGCTTTGGCTCCATCCCTTCATTCTTTCTGGAATTATTTCTCCAATGATCTCCAGTAGCATAAGTTTTGATAGGGACTGGGAAAAGAGAAGTATGGAGAGAAAGAGCCAGACTGCAACATGGTAGCCACTAGCTACATGTAGTTATGAAGCACTTGGAACATGGCTTATCCAAATCGACATGTATTTAAAGTATAAAATAAATGTGCACTGGATTTCAAAGACATAATACCAAAAAGTCAAATACCTCAGGAATTAATTATATTGAGTATATGTTGAAATAATTTTTTTAGGTATACTGAGTGAAAGTATATCACTAAAATTGATTTCTTTTACTTTTTTGATTGGCTACTATTTATGTGGCTTACACTATGTGTTGGCTAGCACTGGTCTAAGGGGACACATGTTCTCTGAAACCCTTCACTTAGTCACTGTATGAACACTTCTGTTCAGGAAGTTCTAATTTTCCTTTACAAGTGATTTTTTCCCTAACTTTCTGTAAGAATTCATATACCCAGAGGGGATCCATTTTGTAAAACTTGAAATTCTGTTTTTATGATAGCTTTTCTCTTTCTTGGGCTTCCCTTGTGGTTCAGTTGGTAAAGAATTTGCCTGCAATGCAGGAGACCCGGGTTTGATCCCTGGGTTGGGAAAATGCTCTGGAGAAGGGAACAGCTACCCACTCCAGTATTCTGACCTGGAGAATCCCATGGACTCTACAGTCCATGGGGCCAGAGTTGGACACAACTGAGTGCCTTTCACTTATCTCTCTTAGAAATAACTGTCAGATAAAAATAAGACTCATTTTGCTCTTAAGTGTTAGGTATATTATGAATTGCTTAGTGACCTGGGTGAGTCGCTTCACTTCTCTAGGCCCCAAGATCATCACCTATAAAATTCACTGGTGGAGAGATGGTCTCCAGCACAGTCAGTCTCAGCCTCTTTCTCTCTTTTTCATCACACCAGGTGGTTCTGGGAAACGACCAGCAGCAGCAGCCGTGGCTCACTGTGCTCCCTCTCAGTGCTCCCTGGCCTCCTCCCACTTCCCCTGGAGAGACACTGCCCTTCCTTTCACAGATGCAGTAAGAAATTTCCAGGGAGGAAGCAAAGAGCAGTAATTAAGAGTTGGAGCCTATAGAATATTGGAGCCATGGAGGAAACTTAAAGTTTGTCTACTTTGGGTGGAGTGTCCCCCTCACCGGAAATCAATGCCCAGGAGTAATGCCCAGCTAGTCCAGTCAGTCACCGAGCTGGTCGGGAGCAGAAGGCCGGCTCCAGCAAGCACTGACCGCTAGTTGCCAGTGCCTCATGGTGCATGCAGGAAGCGCTGACAGGAACGGAGGCACTGGTGACACCCGACCGCACAGCAAAGACTGCGATGCATGGTTGCTCATCCTTGTATCGCTCGCTTCTTCCCAGAGACCACACATCCTATCAGGAGGTCATTTTTCTCTGTCTTAATTTACTACAAAGTGGGAAAGGACAAAGGATTCAGGATGTGTATTAACAAGGGTGTCTAGCAGAAAACTTGACATCTTCTCCCAATCTTAGTTGAAAGTCATCATTTCAACCTCTCTTCAAAGAGATTAGAAACAGCAGAAAGCTACTTGCAACAGCTTTGGACACCAAAATGTTGGGAAGTACGAGAACTTATGTAAACTTCTTACATACTTCTGAGCCTGTATGGTGGATGAGTCAGAATGCTCTGTACTATTTAGATGTGAGGCATATCAGGGTTAGATAAAGTCATGATTGACAAAGGTTTGTATTTATTACAAAAGATGCCAAGTTATATTTAGGTTTTATTTTTTAAATCTCACTCTAAATTGCTTGTCACTTTTTGAAACATCATAATTAGCACCAGTTAATTTACGTGCTTAAATATTTTAATGACAAGTTATAATTTTAATAGAAAAAGTAGTTTAGAAGAAAATCACAGCTTCCCTGGTGGCTCAGAGGTTAAAGTGTCTGCCTGCAATGCGGGAGACCTGGATTTGGTCCCTGGGTCAGGAAGATCCCCTGGAGAAGGAAATGGCAACCCACTCCAGTATTCTTGCCTGGAAAATCCCATGGATGGAGGAGCCTGGTGGGCTACAGTCCACGGGGTCACAAAGAGTTGGACACGACTGAGCGACTTCACTTCACTATGACTTCCGGGGAGTAGTAGATAGGAGAAGGGAGAGAGAGACCAGGATTTGGAGTGGAGAGAACCCAGATGCTGGTCCTCATTCTGATTCACCACTTCCTACCTAGAGGGTCTTTTTTTTCATCTGTGCGAGCTCTCCATATTCCAGTGTTCTTGCTCATGAAACTTTGATAACAAACCTAGCTTTTGAAGGTGAAGGTTCTCTAAGGATCACCCCAGGCCCCTGATACGCATGATCCTCTGTCAGTGCCCATTCCCTTATCCCTGTACCTCTTGCCCCTTGAAGAGAGAAAACCATGGTAGAGTCTGGGCTCCAAGTAGAAAGTTCCCAGGGCAGCTAGACTGTGAGAAACATTTTCCAGAGGCCGCAAGGGCTAAGTGAAAAACACACACACACACACATCATCAAAAGGAAAAGGGAAGGGCTTAAGTCCCCAGGGTAAGAGGGAAGGAATGGCTGGTGAATAACTAGGAGGCTCCAGATGAGGCGGGAATGGAGTGGGAGGAGTGTCTGAGGACGTAAGCCCACTGACCATGAAGCAGTGCTCCCACTCTACACAAGGGACAGTCCACTGGGGACCGCCAGGGTACCCAAAGACCCTGCACAGGGCCAGACACCCACTGAGTCACTCCTGTCCCCATATGGGGTGGGCTGAGAGGGACCGTTGAGAGTAGATCTCAGCCCTTCGAGACTCATGACGCAGTAGTGGCCATGCAAACTCAGTCCAGCAAGGTGCTGGGTCAAATGATCTGTGTTGAAAGTCTCTGGGGCTGCTGCTGTTACCCGCGCCATGTGTGAACTAGTGCCTGCTGTGGGTTATCCTATTAATCATTCAGGGACAGAGGCTTGAGGGCTGGTATCACCACATACTGCTCATGTGACTTAAGTTCCCTGAGTCCCCGTTGCTTTGTCTGTAAGTCGAGGCCACCATTACCTTCTTTGTAGGGTTGTTGCAAGGATTAAAAGAAATAACCGATGAAAGAGGCCGGCTCAATGCCTGGACTAGAGCAAGAATGCACAGTTAACGGTATGGTCATGAGGATGAAGCTTGTAGCTTGTAGCTTCTCCAAGACCCTTCGATTTTGTCCAGACCTCTCACCGATAGGTATTTCAAAACCCACCATTGGTAGCTTACTCACATTGGATGAAACCCCTCCCTACCAAGCAGCCCAAGCCAAACATCCTCTGCATTTTAAAAGAATTATCTAGATGGAAATAAAGGAGGTCAACTGAGGTGGGCTTAGATAGAAACAGGAGGAAGGAAGGAAAGAAGGAAGAAAGGACAAATGCCAAGATGCTGAGGTATTAATATTTTGCCAATATGCATGAATATGGCACTGATTTATGGGAAGGTAAAGTTGGAAGAAGCCAAGCAAAGAAACACATGAGGAAAGTGGGGAGGGGGGCGTTAAGAAGCTAAACACATTCCAGGTGAAATGAGTAAATAAATCCCAAGGAAAGAATGAAAATGAGAATTAATCAAGAGGGTGCTGAGCCGTGGCAGTGCCAGCCACAATCAGAGGGCTTCTTAATTGCTTGTCAAAGACCAATGCATCCTGGCAAAATGATCCTCGACTAATGCTGGGACTTTTTTTCCCCTAACCTGGCTTCATTTATCATGATTAGAAAACAAGTCAAAATTGATTTCTGTTTATTTTATAAAGCAAATCCCCAGGGTACCCTTCTTCCCTGTAGGTTTGATCATTTTTAACTTAGAAGGGGAACACCCTCAGAACATGAAGAACGGCATTACACCATATAGGAGGTGAGGACATGTGGGTAGATATAGTTTACGGACTTCATGGAAAATGGCAATTTCAAACTTTCACCAATACCTCAAACCCATCAGCATAAGCCTTCTAGCTCTTTCTTACTCACAAGTAGGCAAATGAGAGGCGATTCAGTGTGAAGAAAATGTCCCATACTTCAGAATCAGACAGATGAGTGTTTGATTCTTAGTTCTACCACCTAACAGCTGTGACCTTGGGTAAGTCACTCAGAAGTTTAGCTCAAATCTCTGAGATTTGAAAATGAGGTTGCTAATACCTCTAAGATTGTCCAGGGGGATCAGAGGTCGAGGATGTGAAAGTTAGCTCAGGAAAACTGCTGTGCAGATGGAAGTGATGGGAGGTGATGTCCTGCAAGTTCAATGAAGCTATCCATTTGGATTCCAAGCTGCATGAGGGCAGGAGCTGTGTCTGTTTTACTCTGAGTTACAGCCTGGCAGTTGGCCCAGGGCTTGGTAGTTGATGTCCAGCTTATCTATTTAACACTCACATTGCACCTAGCATATGCCAAGTTCTGTCTTAAGTGTTTATCAGACACGGATTCCTTTAATCCAATAAATATGTGCTGGCTACATAACTGTTTGTAATTGAAGAAAGATATTTAGGCACTATGCCCCAAACAGTGTGCCTCCTTGGGGAGGAAATCATTCTAGAGCCTAGAGATTAACAGGTAGATTTATTCATTCTTTGATCCATACATTCCGCTGTTCACCCATGCACTCATTTGTTCAAAAATACTTATATTTTGTTTTACACTGCTGGCTGGCCCACTATCACCATGCCAGATAAAACACAGGGTCAGCATGTCCTCACCCCTGCTCCCCGGCCACCCAAGAACGTCATTTATTCATTTACACACATACACACATACACACACACACACACACTCCCCACTGGGCAAATCCTCCATGTCCCACCAAGCTTTTATTTTCGGTTAAATCATATTTGAACAATTGCAAGGAGATTTCTAACTTGGGGTCCTTGCTTCACTTGCAAACAAACTGAGACAAGAATAAGACAATGTCAACAGAAGGTCAAAAAGTGTTTTTCTCCTATGCAGACGTTTTAATTTTCCAAAATTGTGTTTTGTGTTTAATTCTCCAAGACTGTGTTCTTGTTCTGGAGGTATAATCACAGCAAAAAAGAAAAAAAAACCTCAACATATACCTTGACCATGTGAAGCAATCTTATGAGGGGCATTCGTGTGGTCGCCAAGTGCCTAGAGGTCTCCCTCGGCATTCTGGCTGCTGGACCATTCTCATAAGCATTTCCTTGATCTGAAAAGGCCTCATTCTTGGGATTTAGTGTTTAAGACTTCCCTGCTCCTTTTGGTTTATGCTTAATCCTAACAATTAATTCTGAGCCTCCTGGCTGGGGAAGTTTCTGCTGTAGAATTTCCTGGCATTTACCCAGCCACAGAGGAGGTGATTGATGCCTTCCTCACTCTTCTGCACAAAAGCCGAAAGCCTGCACAGAAATATCACCTGCCTCAGCGCTGGCCTCTCCCAGTCTCACCTCTTGACCCACACTCTTGATTTCATCCCTCATGTCTCCTTGGGGACGTTGCTCCATCAATTATCCTTCCGTTCTCTCCCATCTTCAATCACTTCCTCTCTACTGGCTACTTCCTGGCAGCTTACAAACATGTTTAAGTCTTATTTATTCTAGAAAACTAAAAAAAAAAAAAAATCCTCTTTTCAATTCTACCCACCTCTGAAGTTATTTCCCTATCTCTTACCTTCCCTAGACAGCCAAGCTTTTTGATAGAATTCACTCCCCATCTGTCTTCTCTATATCATCACCTGTATACTCCTTGAACCAGGGCAAACTGCCTTGTGGCTTCATCAATTCGCTGACGCTTTTGCAGTACAGATCATCAATATCCAAGTAAAACTCATCTCCACGGTTTATTCTGCTTGTCCTGTCTGTGGCATATCATTTCCTCTTACGGTCAGTCACTTACGTTCTCTTCACAGTGAGTATCCAGTCATGCTTTAGGTCTGCCCTCCTGGTTTTTCTCATCCATTGGGAACAAAGATATTGGTGAAAGTGGTGAAAGCGATGAGTAACAGTGGCACTCTGAGGCTGGGTAAACTTCAGACCTGACTGAAGTTTTTGTTTTTGTTTTTGTGTTTTTCTGGTGGTGTTGGCATTTAAAACAGGAATGGATAGAACTCCATGATCTCAAAGGGACTCAGGATAAAGCACTCTTGGCAGAGGGAAGGACAGGTGCAAAGGCAGTGGGCGTGGGAAAAAACATGACATGTTGGGGGAAGCTGAGGCAGGGCTATGTTTCTGGGCCAGAGGGGAGATGCAAAATGAGAAGGGAGAGTTAGGGAAGGGGCCGATCACGTGGACCATGTTACAGGTTCTAACCTTCCCTCCCAGGCAATGGGGAACTCTGGTGACCTTCAGCACTTACAGTCATTTGCACACAGTCCTTATCCAGAATACCATGTGCCAGAAAATAGTGGGACCAGTAAGAGCAAGTAAATGGAAAGAGAAATCTGGCTCCTTCTCAACTCAACTTATGCTGAAAACATTAACAGTTCAGCCTGCTTTGGTAAGTTCATGCCCTACCAAAGGAATGGTACCAAAGTAAAAGGAATGTTGTGACATACCGATAAATATGTACATGGTCTCTTCCCTGGCTCCTGACGCAGAGCTCTAGAACCCTTATAATTTCCTGAGTGATGAAGGTGATAGAAGGGTCTCACATGGAGCTCCTAAATTCTTTGAAATTTCCTGGGTAAGAGGAGCATCTTTCATTCTAATGAGGTGACTCTCGGTGGGCTTCTCAGTAACTTCTGGATGGGACTGGGTCAGAAAGATCGAGTCATAATTAGAAGATTAGGAGGTCCAGTCCCACCCTTCCATCCTCTGGGAAGGGGGGTGGATCTAGAAATTGGTCATGCCTATGTGGTGTGACCTTCATAAAGGTCCCTGAGTAAGGGATGTGGAGGGCGTCTGGCTTGGTGTACATCTTCATCTACCAGGAGGATGGTGCACGCCAACCCCATGGGGACAGAGCTCCTGCGCTCGGGACACTTCACAACCTCACACTCGGTACCACTTCATCTGACTGTTCATCTGATCCTCTATAACATCCTTTATAATAAACCAGTAAAAAATAAAGTATCTCCCTGAGTCCCATGATAGCAAATTATCAAATCTGGTTAGCGGATTGTGCAGTTTCTTGATTTGTAGCCAAGTCAGAGAGAAGTGGGGGTCACCTGGGGACCCACTACTTCTGATGGCCATCTGAGGTGGGGGCAGTCTTGTGCGACTGAGGTCCTAACCTGTGCGGTCTGCTCTACCCTCAGGTAGTTGGTGTATGAGCTGAATAAAGTTGTAGGACACCCAGTTGATGTCCAGAAGTTTGGAAATTGCTTGGTGCGGAAAACCCACACATTTGGTGTCATGAGCGTTGTGAGTAGAGAAACGGTTTCCTTTTAAATGGATTCACACCAAATGGGTCAGTTGAGACGGGAATGCATCTGCGTTTCACTTCATGACTATCATTTGATGTACATATGCTGACGATAAACTATAAGATCAAACCTGCAGACACACTCCAGGACACACACACACGCCACCCACCTGCAGGCATTGCCTCATTTATTCTTGAGCCCCTAAATTAGAGCTTGTACTAGATAATAAAATAGACAGGATATTCGTTATCATCAAACAAATATGAAACTAAGCTTTAGATAACATACGGATTCCAAAAGTTAAGTGCTATTTTATGGTACCTTTCAATTTAGAAGTGCATTGCAGATAAAACATGGCTTTGGTGTAAACCATTGATGTATTGTGTTGTTAAGATCAATGAATTATTAAAAGGATAATCTTTTAAACACCAAGAAATTGTCTTCTAGTGTACTCTAGGGGCTGTGGGTAAATGCATTACACATACAAATTCACCACTGCATTGGCTGTAATTTATACAAACTGCCAAGCACCCACCTGACATCACAGAGCCCTGATTCTTCCCCCACCCACTCAGTTAATGTGAGACCTTGGGCACAGAGCGTGGAGTAAGGAAGGGATCTCTGCATTAGCACCCTGACCCTCTATTTCTGTAGATGATGGAAGGGTGCACAGTGAGGGCCACCAGCTTGCCTTGTGAGGGAGGTCCTGACCCTGTGCTCTCTAGGGACACTCTGTATATGGGTCCCATCACGAATCTCCTCAATTGCAGAGACTCATCTCATCCAAGGTTTCACACCTTCCCCAGGTGGCGCACGTCCTAATTCTGGCTGAAGCCAAGGGCACTCGTTAATGAACAAGCAATTTACTAAACATGCTAGCTTCCAATTCAGAGTCTATTTCCCAGGGAACCCAACTTGAGACAAGAGTCTTGTCTAGGATCTCAGCTCCAAATTGCTGGATGTAGTGTTCATCTTCAGTTCCCCACACTTTAGTCTCTATGGCGCCATCCACCTGGAATGCCAAATCCAGCCCCCTCGTCCAGGACAGTTCAAATGTCCCGTCTCTGCAGACATCTCCACGGTCATTTGCTTCTTGCTCTGGGCTCCCATAGCCCTCTGTGCTAGTAAACCACTTGTCTTTACTGTTCAACCGACCACCAGTGTCCAAGAGACTCATAACATGGCCAAATGTGCATTTTTCACTGCTTAATAGCTATGATTAAAATGTATTAATAAAAAGAAACAGGTGGGATTAATTTTAATAATATATTTTATTTAACTTTATGCTGCTGCTGCTGCTACTGCTAAGTTGCTTCAGTCGTGTCCGACTCTGTGTGACTCCATAGACGGCAGCCCACCAGGCTCCCCCATCCCCGGGATTCTCCGGGCAAGAACAGTGGAGCGGGTTGCCATTTCCTTCTCCAATGCATGAAAGTGAAAAGTGAAAGGGAAGTCGCTCAGTCGTGTCCGACTCTTAGCGACCCCATGGACTGCAGCCTACCAGGCTCCTCCGCCCATGGGATTTTCCAGGCAAGAGTAGTGGAGTGGGTTGCCATTGCCTTCTCTGATTTAACTTTATATATAGCCCCAAATGATCATATGTAATCGGCATAAAAACTGTCCATGAGATTTTTTTTTAAACTACTTCTTCCACGCTCTTTGAAATCCAGGGTGTATTTTATACTCACACCACAGCTCAGTTTAGGCTAGAACATACCAAGTGCTTAACAGCCCTATGGAGCTTACTGAACTGGGTGGTGCAGACAGTGAGTGCCTCAAAGACAGACAGATTAAAACTTAGCCCATGGACTGGCATGCAGAGGCCTTTGATAAACATTTACTGAATGAATGAACAGGTAAATGAATGGCCAAGGATGAGCAAGCGAATGAAAGAATGATGCAGATTTATCAATGAACATCATGGTTACCCTGGCCCAGGCGTGGGATTCATGTCTACACTCCCGCTCTTTGGTATTTTGGGGACCGCCCACTGCAGTGCAGTGGATCTCTTGGCCCCTATATCCCCTCTACATTAATAATGTACAGCATTACAGCTGCGGGTCTAGACTCTAAGTGTTAACTTATGAAACAGATCTCTGCTGTGTAGCAGCTCCTGAGATGGGCAAGTTACTTAACCTATTTGGAGTCTCATTCTCCCCAGCTATGAAAGGAGAATGGATAATAATGTCGCATAGTGTTGCTATGAGAACCAAGTAAGGCATTGCAGTGAGTGGCTTGTATGTAATAGGTGCTCAGTAGAAAGGTAGATAGCTAAGCCAAAGACTGAAAACTTTGAAGAAGAGGCAGGTATAAACATAGCATGAGGGGAAAATGCTTTTCTCCCTGTGTTCCTTCCTCATTCATGGAACTAATATTTTGTATGCACCTCTGTGATAGCCATGAAGATGTATCCCTCAGAGGCTTAACTGAAGGGCATAGTTCGATCAACAACTAGCTGTTATGTATTGAAATCCATCACCACATTTCTTACCGTGGCCATGCTTCCGCATGCTGCTCCTCAACCAGGACATCAAGCAGTGGCATTCCTGGGGGGGCCCACCAGTCCTTGCATGGGAAGTTTGGGCTCAGGGCCCTCCAACAGCATTGCTGTACTTCCACCCAGGCTTTCTTCCTTCCTCCTCTGCTTTACTCAGGGTCAGACCCCACCAGCCTTCCAGCTCTGTCCTCGTTTTCTCTGTGTCTCTTCTTGTAAGGGCACTAATCCCACCATGGGGGTGGCACCTTCATGACCCAATTTTCTCCCAAGGCCCTCTCAGGTTGGAGATTAGGGCTTCCACATTTGAGGGTTGGAGGGTCACATTCAGTCCATATCAATTACCCACAAAAAAATTTATGTTATCCTAATATCATTTCAAAATTAACCATAAATTAATCACTTTGTACTTTATGATTATTAGAAAATCATTACTTAATTCAGTACACATTCCATCTTTGTTTACTTTGCAATCACTTATATTGGAGTGAAGGTTGATCATGTGGTAAATATTTCATGCCATTACTTAGGCCACATTAAAGTTGCTGTATCTATTTTTGCATTTCTCCTATTTTAAGCTGCATCTGTCAAAACTGCTGATGCCAACACATATGTATTTGTGTGATTCTGTAACATATTAAAAACTGAGATTTTCCTCTGAATATCTAATCGGCTCGCGTGATGGTGAGGTTTATGTGTTTGGGTCTACTCGTTTGTTTGTTTTCAATCTATGATGACTAATTTACATGGAACTCAGGGATCACAGTTGTCCACGATTAGAATTGCAATGACTTCGCTGTCTGGTTTCCATTTTTTCCCTTGTCAATGAGGACACATCCCTGAGACCATTGTCAGGCAAATATTCAGTATTAAGTTACTGTCTGCAGCTCAAAAATTTTACAGACTTGGTCTTGGAGAGCCAAATGTGGAGATGTGTTTTAGCAATTACTTTATTAAACTCAATATCTGTGAAAAATAATTATCACATTTGACACTGGTGTAAAATGCCAACATTCTAAATAAAAAGAGCTGAAGGGTTACTAGACCCAAATTCCCTGAACTGCCTGAATGCTTTTAGTAATTTGGAAAACTCAGTCAACAGTCTGTCACGAAAAAAAAAAAAAAAAAAAAGTTGTACTGAGTATTTCAATTAGCTGTTTTCCTAGTTATTTTTAATTAAATGCTAAATGACAGAACAACTTGTAGAGGTTCTGTAATACTTTTAGACATTCCACCCCAAACTCCCTTCTGGTATGTAATAAAGTAATGAGGCAATAATTTGTACACTGAAATGACTGTTTTTCCCTTCAAAGTGGACATCTAGTGACTCACTTAACTAGCCAGACTTATTTGCCAAAAGTATTTTTAGTGTCCTCCATAAGAACTGTGTTCAGAGGAGACAACTCACCCCTTTTGAGTAAGCTTTATGAAGGAAAATCTTTGCCCATGGAAACTGGATTTGATTTTTGAAACAGTCAAATGTCACCCAGAACAAATCTTGCTGAATAAGCTGAGTGAGACCAGGGTGCATGGGTGTGCATGCCTTAAAGTTGCATACATATGAGAAAAATTAATATATATATGTATGTGTGCTTAGTTGCTCAGTCATGTCCAGCTCTTTGTGACCCCAAGGACTGTAGCCCACCAGATTCCTCTGTTCATGGGGATTCTCCAGGCAAGAATACTGGAGTGGGTTGGCATGACCTCCTCCAGGGGATCTACATATATAATAACAGCTAATTCTTATTGAGTGCTGTCTGTACTTACTACTGTCCTAAACATCATATGGTGTTAATACATTTAATCCTCATGACAATCTTAGCAGGAAATATCATCATTTTACACACTAGGAAGCTGAAGCACAGAAAGGTTAAGTAACTTGTCCAAGGTCACAGAGCTCTGAGTTGATAGTTACGAACAAGGAGTCAAAACTGTACTGAGCAACAGAAGTGTTCTCAAAGCTTTCCTTTCCTCATAGGTATAATAAAGATGAATGATAAGCTAGCTTTAAGAAGCATTCATACATGCAATATATACATACATTCTTGCTAACCCATAGTATTTCTAAGTCACTCAATTTTGAGTGGAATGCTATTTTGTTTGATCATGTGGGAACCTAAGAGCTTCCTTGCTGGCTCAGATGGTAAAGAATCCACGTGCAATGCAGGAGACCTGGGTTCAATCCCCAGATTGGGGCGATCCCCTGAAGAAAGGAATGGTTACTCATTCCATTATTCTTGCCTGGAGAATCCCATAGACAGAGGAGCCCAGTGGGCTATAGTCCATGGGGCCACAAATAGTTGGATACAAGGGAGCAACTAACAAGTTACGAAAGGGAACCTAAAGTGTGGCCAGTTCTGTCAGCCAATACTACAAGAATAAGGGTAACCCATTACCTGTTCACCCATGGTCACTGGTCTTCACAATCACAACACATAATTCTCTGTACCATGACTACTCCGGGTCCTCCTAGAATGTTATTTTCGGATCCCCGAATGATAACAAGTGATAAGTGCATGAGCAGCAGAGGGACAGTGGAGCCATCTACTTGATACAGGGGATCCTCTCAACAATCCAAGGCATATGACCAACGAAATTTAGTATTTTCAACAGTGTATTGAATTCTTAAGGCGCTGAATGCAGGGAAACCTAAGATGGCTACAGTCCCTGAACCTTAGCCTTGTAGAGGTGCCCATGGCTCTAGGACAGAGTTTTCCAAAATGTGTTCTTTATTTCTCTACCTTCTGATGGCAGTGGGAGTTGTTTGTTTTTTTTTTAAACGGGGAATTCTGGGTTCAAAAACACCTGCTTCTTTCTTGGGGGCCCTCTTCGACATCTGGGAAATTGAGAACCCCCACGAGAGGGGCACAGGTTTTCCACATGCTGGAACTCAGCTCACTCAGAGCCTCTGACAGGAGGGGCTCCATCATGGGTGAGAGCCGTGCAAGACGCTGTGCTCTGGGGGCAGCGTGAAGGGAGTCCTGAGATTAAAAAAAAAAAAAAAAAAACTGAGTGGTAACAATACAAACAGGCTATCAGAAGCTCTCCTCTATGAGTCAACATCATAATCACATAAACTTCCTGGGCTCCAGGTGCCTGCCCTCCAGATGGAGATAAGAGCCTTGACCCAGCCACGTTTGAAGTTTCCACGAAGACTCAGCCCCTTTCAGAATGCCATTTATTTTACTCTTTGCAAAGAACAGGTCCATCTGTCGATGACCCACAGCTGAGATCTCAGATTCCAATGAGGTACTAGTGCAGCTGACTCAGAGAGCCCTCTTCAGTTATTTATTTCCAACTCTAAGTTGGTGATGGACAGGGAGGCCTGGCACGATGCAGTCCATGGGATCACAAAGTGTCAGACACGACTGAGCAACTGAACTGAACAGAACTGAACAAAGGCACAATTAAGAAACAAGTTTAAGATGGTCATTGAGTCCTGGGCCTCCCAAGGAGGCCAAGACTAGAAGTGCTGCTGGGACCAAAGTCACACTTGGCACTGAGGGGTCTGGGTCTTCCATCCTGTGCAAAGGCCCGCCCCAGACAATCAGATCTCTGGATGACTCTTGGTCAGGTCTTCTGCCCTGAGCGTCTCTCTGGAACCAGGCTCTTGGGTCATTAATTATCCACCTTAACTGTGATCTCTTCCTGTCTGTCTATATTAAGATTCTGAAAAAATGACCCTCTGTGCCTGAAACCAGCATCCAGTGGTCAGTATCTCCAGAATCACAAAGACTGGGAGACTTATTGGAAATGTACTGAAATGCTAACGGCTTATATTTTGGAGCCAGTTTAATGTGATGTATCATTGAATCTGTGGAGGGTCAAGTACACAAAAAAACAAAGAACTGGGAGGCAGTATCCCAGATGCATTTACATTTTAAATAAATTTCCTATGGAGCTCTGCAGCCTAGACCATATCCCCAGGAGGAGTCTTCCCTCTCTTGAATGTGCCTCTCTGTGAAGTCTCCCACTAGAAATTCTTTACATCAATCTGGCCCTTGATTTGTGTATTTTAATTTGGAAGAAAAAGACTTTAAAATTGAACTACTTTTTAAAAAGACACACCAGATTATTTTTTGTCTAGAGCAATATTTAAATATAGACAAAAGCCTCTCTATCAGTGTACCTCTTATGATAGAACATACAGCAGAAAAGTAGGTGAGGTCTCAATTCTAAAGGTTAAGGTACAGAAGCATCATTTCAGCAACAGTTTTATCCTATGGATACTGTGAACCAAAGACCTGGAAACATCTTCCTCTTTGTCTTGGCTGTTAATGAGTTTCCAAATTTACATCTCTAGTGTCTGTATGCGATAGACAGAATGGGTGCCAATGTGCCCTAACTTCATCCTGGTTTCCCAGTTGCATTTTTCACTCCACTCCACTGAAAGTGAGTCACCCTCATTCATTTGTGAAACCAGGAAAACTGAGTGGGAGGGAGAGAGAAGCACAAGTTTCCCTAACCAAGAGTGCTGAGGTTAATTTCATGTATAAATCAATCCAGAATTATTCAGGATTAGAAACATGATGACATTTAAATATCAGAGGGAATTTTTCAAACAAAAGAAAGTGATATTTTCTGTGGGAATTATTTTCGGTGATTGAGCACGATATTAAGGAGAATCACCACCTAAAAAGTGACTCTCATTCATATGAGAATATTTCACACAAGTAGCTTATCCAAATGGTCAACCACAATAACGATCAGACCCCAAGGGGGTAAATAAAGCAAATAGTTAGCTCAGAAAATCTATTAAAGCTCAGGAAATGTATTAAAGGCACAGGATCTTACACCACCTCCACCGAAGGTAGAGTAACAGACTTGGTGAATAGAAGGCTGATCCCCACACCCCGCCCCAGCTTTCTTGAGACAAACGCTTTGTAACAGACCACAGGACAGAAAATGGACAACTACTGAACCTAGAAGACAGAGGCAAATTGCAATGGTTTGTTTATTTGGCTAAGTTTACATTTCAAAGGTCTTTACACTTCAGGGTAGTTAAATGCCGTGTTTCAGTGCTGCTGCTGACCAAAGCCACGCAAGATCCTCATTTAGGCAGGAACGTGTTTGAGACTCACATGTGGTAGGAACCACAGGACTTTCCCAGTGGGCAGGAACCACCATGGAGACCACCCAGGCTGGGCAGGAAGGGTCTGCTAGAGCAGCCTGCATGGAGAAGCCCTTCTCTCCAGCTAACTAGGGAGAAGGTAGTCATGGAGCAGCCATGCCTGTCAGAGGCAATGAGGACAGAGTTATGTGCCTGCCCATTATTAGCCATTTCATTTCTGGCCCAATCCCCTCATTTGACTGAGAAGGAAATTGAAATAGTCAGAGAAGGATCTGATGGAAGTCACCTGGGTCCCCTGGCCCCCAGTCTAGAGTCTTCCCTATAGTCCCTGCCTCGGCCAGATCAAAAGTTTGTGTCTTTTAGCTTCTAGTTTTCACGAAGCTGTCTATGAAAAGGGCAGTCTGTAATGAGGCAGTGTAGGCGCCAGTCTGATTAACCTTCCAGTGATAAGGCCATGAAGAATACAGATAGGCAGGCCCTGCGCAGCACAGGGGTCATTTTCCAAAAAGTCTTTAGGTGCTTTTTGAAATCTGGGTCTCAGAAAAAGAATGTCTTGGGTGGTTAACTAAAGAGACAAAAACAAACAAGCCCCACCAAGATCAGCAAGCCAAATATCTGACTTACCGCCCTTTCAGCTAAAATCATACTTCCCTGCAATAATGATGTATCAAAGGGAAACTGCTGAGGTTCAGAAATACAGTTCAGGGGCCAGAACCAGAGTTTGCCTGCCAGGATAGGGACTTACCATGGTTTTAAGTCATCCTTGACTTGAGGATGCTGTGAGTGGCTCAGGTCCCCTGCTGGATTAAGGCCCTTGGACCATTCTTGTCACATTCTTGTCATCTTCCCAGGTGTTTTCTGCCCAGGGCCTTCTCACAGTTGGGACTGTCTGGGGTGCGGAAAGCAAAGGTCGTCCTCCAAGGAATTACCCACCTAATCACCCCACAGCCACAAAGTGTTGAAGGTTCATTCCTGTCAATAGCAATAAGCTAAAATGTATTCTCCTCCCATGCCATTCCCTTTACAATTCTTTTCTCTTACTTGGACCAGGAGCCAGCAAACTATGCCCATGGACCAACCTGGACCTCTGCCTGTTTTTCTAAGTAAAATGTTATTGGAACTCAGCCAAGTGTGTCCTTTACTTGGTGTCTACTGCAGCTGTCTTAGCATACCAGGGCAGAGCAGAGTAGCCACAGCACATGTGGCGTGGTCTTTAAAGCCAATACACGGACGATCCGGCCCTTTAGAGAAATGCCTGCCGACTTCGGTGTCAGACCATTAGAGGACATAAATCTTTGAGCACAAGTCTAAAGTGATTTTTCCACATATTAAAGGGAAGTCTTTTGGTAGGTTCTTCACCATATTTTGAGGGAGGCTTCTGGAGTGAGAAACCTACACAGATGTCATTGTTCAGAGGCCTGTCTAACAAGCACAGGATGCTTGGGGCTGGTGCACGGGGATGATCCAGAGAGATGATATGGGGTGGGAGGTGGGAGGGGGGTTCAGGATTGGGAACTCATGTACACTCGTGGCAGATTCATGTCAATGTATGGCAAAACCAATACAGTATTGTAAAGTAAAATAAAGTAAAAATAAAAAATTAAAAAAAATTAAAATAAAAGGAAGGACAAAGGAGGAGAAGCCCACAGCCAAAGAGAGACACATAAAAGGCACAGTAGGAGGAGCAGTCACCTACTATTTTCTTCAGTGAACAGAATGAACTTGAAAGTGAGAGGAACCAGAAGAACATCACAGAGATGAAAGGACACCCAGGAAAAGGTGTGGCGGTAAGAAGCCTCTGGGCCCTTAGAAATGGGTTCAAGTCCAATGGCACTTGGCTGAATATATACTGGTTGAAAGGACACAGTAAAGTTTAGGAAATCATGACAAACACTGGGGAAAGGTTTAGAATGCTACAGACAGACCATGATCAATG
This sequence comes from Oryx dammah, assembly GCF_014754425.2. NCBI lineage: Eukaryota > Metazoa > Chordata > Mammalia > Artiodactyla > Bovidae > Oryx > Oryx dammah. Next base: position 55,221,812 of record NW_024070197.1, read on the forward strand.
TTCATCAATTGGAAAAGAGTAAACTCTGAAACCTTTCCATCAGAAAGTCAAAATTTTAAACTCTGGCAGAATCATTAAGAAAAGAACACATACCCCCATAGGAAAATGCACAAATATTAAGTTGACAGTTTTAAGAAATAGAAACAAACATGGTCAAAAAACATATGGCAAAGTTATGCCACAGTCAACTTTGCTGGTAATTAAATAAAAATATAAACAAGTAATAAAATAGCAATGAGATCCTGTTTTGCCTACTGGACTGGCAAATGTTTGCAGAGACACATAGGCTGGCAAGAGTGTAGAAAATCAGGCCATCACATCCATATGGAAATGCAAAGTGGTACAGACTTTTTGCTGGGCAAAGTGGTAAGTTTTCAAATATGTGCAACATATAACCAGCAATTCCACTTCTAGGAATTTAATCTAAGGAAATAACTGTGAATAGGGATGTTCATCACAGCGTTACTAATAACAACAGAAATTTGATATAGTCTAAATGAAAAGTTTCACAGTTTGGTTAGAAATACTTATACCATAGAATATTTTCAGCCATTAAAATAGCACTTAAAATGAGTTTATGAAACAGATGGATATCAGTTACATAAACAAAATATGCATGTATATATTTATTACTGCATTTATAGTTATAATATCCAGACACTGTATTTAGTATTACATGTTTTCTTATCAGATCTTGGCAACTCTATTAAATAAAGAAGAGTAATAATAATGATAAGGATAGCTAATATTTATTGAGAGCTTCCTTTATGCCAGGCACTTTGCCAACCATCTTATATGGATTATGTCATTAAAATCTGACACAACTGTATGAGGTAGACACTATTATTAATGTCATCTTATAAAGGGGGAATGGAAGCCATAAAAACTTGTCCAAGGTTACACAGAAAGTGCAGGGTACAGCCAGGATATGAATGCACACAGCAAGTCACGGAAACGCTGTGCTCTTAACCACTACTCTATACTCTTCGGGTACTATTATTTCTCCCAGGGATGGATGGAAGTACAAAGGGGTGGACAGGAGGATGGATAGATACATAAATAAAAGGGTGGATGAACAGCTGGATGAATGGGCAGAAGTATGGGTTGATGAATGGATGGATTGGTACAGGAAGGAAGGATGGATGTGAGGGGAGATGGATAGAGGGACAGATAGAAGGGTGGACAGATGGATAAGGGAAACAGATAAATAGGCAGGAAAGAAAAAACATAAAACTACTCTCTTAGTGGTTCTTTTATGGTTTTATTTCCTTCTTTATCCTTTTCCAGGAATAGTCAATTTTTCTACAATGTATTCCCTCTGCAATCAGACTATAGAAATGTATTTCATATTAAAACAAATTACAATGCAAAGCACAAAATAGCGCTCAAACTATTATGGTCTTTGTATCCATCTCTTGCAAAATGGTATTGAGTTCTAGGTTGAGCAAGAGTTGAACAATGTTCCTCTTCTCCTTGCTACCTATAGTCCCAGAAGAAAATTTCCAACATACAGCCAAAACACGAGGCAGCTTCCTGAATGCCACCCGAGAATCTGTGGGCAAGTCCAGCCAACCAAGAGAAAATGTGCAAATGGGATTTTCTCCCTCACAGATAGAGCTTCAGTTTAAAGCCATAGTTGGCTAGAGAATAAGGATGTGAAGGAACTTGGATTTTTTTTTTTCACAGCTTAGACTTTATATTGTGAGTTTATGATTGGAGAAAAAATAGCATGGCCACTGAAGTATTCAAAAGACTTGCATCCCAAAATTGGACAAGGCTGAGCAATCAGAGGAAACCAAGTGGCCTAAGTCTCGTTGGCTGAGAAAAACTTGGAGACACATTTTAAGTCTGAGCTGTTTCTAGTTCAGTTGCACAGCAGATGCATCAGGGCAGTAAGAGTTTAAATGTAATACATTTATTTCAGTGATGACATTTCTGAGCAAAGTCCTATTAGTGTTAACTTTAGGTGAGTCAAACACTACAACGAGGGACATGAGGATAGCTTCCCTCTGACTTCCCTCTTCTGTCCCTTGGCTCACCCTGGGCCACGCAATATGCCTCCAAGGACTTGAAAAATTATAGGCACCGGGTTGCTGCTATTAACTAAATACCTTGCTTTGTCTGCTGCATAGACAACTGAGGGAGCCTCATTTTGTTACCTGTCAGCTCTCCGAGTCACTAGAGCTGAATCCAGCTTGCTCTCTTGACACCCCGCCCCAGGGAGCCTCCTCGTCTCAACAGCATGCCTCTGCTGGCTGCCAAACCCATCTAATGCCTGCAGATTTTCTTCCCCCAGGAGCAAAGGCTCTTAAAAGTGGTATCCACTTTAAAAGTCTGTCAGCTAGAGGAATATATCTGCATTATGTTGAAAAGAGGGAAAAGCAAAGAAGCTTAGCATGAGGGCATGCATGAATTGAATCAACAAGGCTTTGTTTATATATGTAACTCTTACGTGACACTTTACTATTAGCCACATACTGGTCTTAAAGTTTTAGAGTAATTTTAAAATATACGCCCCCCTCAAAAAAAACCCATGAAGTGCATATTATAATTAGGCCTGTTTTATAGATGAGGAAACTGAGGTGCTGAGAGGTTAAATAATTTGCCCAGAAAGTGTTAGTTGCTCAGTCATGTCAGACTCTTTGTAAACCCCTGGACTGTAGCCTGCCAGGATCCTCTGCCCATGGGATTCTCCAGGCAAGAATACTGAAGTGGGTAGCCATTCCCTTCTCTAGGGGATCTTCTTGACCCAAGGATCGAACCTGGGTCTTCTGCATTGCAGGCAGATTCTTTACCGTCTGAGCCACGAGCCACCAGCCACCATGGAAAACCAAGATCACAAGCAAATCGAAGAGTCAAGATTTGGACCCAGGCAATTGGGCTTCAGCAGTGAGCTCATTAGCAACAGGGAGTGTCCATTAAGCCCGGTGCTTCAAGCACAGGACCAAGATGACCAGCATGATGGAAGTCTCACCTTTGGTCTCTACAGACAACACTGTCAAGAGCAGAGGCTGCCTAATCCCAGGCACGCTCTTACTTAATCCTCACCGAAGCTTTGTGAGCGAAGTATGGGTTTATAAACACTCCTCATACAGATAAGGAACTGAAATTTAGACTAAATATTGTGCCAAGGTGATGGGAAGGTGCAGTGTCTAGAGTGACAGCTGAAAAGCAGAGGCTTGGTATCAGTGTTTCTCAGACTGGTCCTACCACCTGCATCAGGATCACCTGAGATGTCCGACAAAATGCACATCCCTGGGCTCCATCCCAATCATACTCAATCTGAGCCACTAGGCACGGGGCCTGGCAACCTGCATTTTGCACAAGACCCCTTCTCTCACTGATTCTGACATACACAAATCTGAGAACTTTATCTACTGCACTACTGGCTCTTTCTCCAGCTGCTAAACACAACTGCAGTTTATGGTGATGATGATGATGGTAACCCTTAATATGCAATATCAAAGAAATCAGCTCACATACAATGGCATGGATCATGAGTGGACATTCCCTGCTTTTATTTCACACAGTTGCTTAGTAAGTCATATTTTCTACAATGAAACTGGCATGGCTTTTAAGCCCTCTCATTTCTTATCTCTTCTCCTATGCTTCCTGGATTTAATGGGGTGAAACCCCTTTGTCATTGCCTCAGGTGATGACATTCTATAAAATCCCATATAAGGTGATAATAAAATCCAGATAATTGAAATTAGTGAACTCTCTCATAGGACAGATCTCCTCAGACCTCTAAACATTAGAGGCAACGTCTAGGATTTATGGGATCCTTGTATTAAAGTGGCAGGCTTATACCTGCTTCCTTCATTTAAACAGTTCCATTTAAAAAAATAAAAGATATTATTTTTCCTTCACAATATCCCAAGAAGGAGAGCGGGAATTATGCATACCAGATAGAGTGAACAGAAGACAAAATGGCTGGATCAAAATCCTACTAAGAATATAAATAACATTTTTAAGATTAAAAACCAGATTTTGCATGCCCATTACATTTGTTTGTTGTTGTTTTAAAGGAAGAAAGGGGGAAAGGAAGGGGGCAAGGGAGGGATGGAAAAGGAAAAGGAAGGAAGAGGTAGTCAGGGAGAGCAGAGGGAGGAAAAAGAAGGAGAAAGGAAGCCAAAGAAAAGCTGGGAGGAACAGAGCCCTGTAGCAGAGTCCCACCTCCTGCCAAGGGTCTGTCAGAGGCCAAAGCATTCTAGTGCTCTGTGGGGCTGGTGGTGACGGTTTAGTCGATAAGGCATGTCTGACTCTTTGCGATCCCATGGACTGCAGCCCACCAAGCTTCTCTGTCCATGGGATTTCCCAGGCAAGAATACTAGAGTTGCCATTTCCTTCTCCAGGGATCTTCCCAACTCAAGCATAGAACCTGCATCTCCTGTATTGAGGGAGTCTCCTGGATTGTGGGCAGATTCTTTACTGACTGACCCACCAGGGAAACCCAAGAGTAAGAATCACCCTTATTTCCTTCACTATTCTCTCAGCACGGAGAAGGCAATGGCACCCCACTCCAGTACTCTTGGCTGGAAAATCCCGCGGACAGAGGAGCCTGGAAGGCTGCAGTCCATGGGGTCGCTAAGAGTCAGACACGACTGAGCAACTTCCCTTTCACTTTTCACTTTCATGCATTGGAGAAGGAAATGGCAACCCACTCCACTGTTCTTGCCCGGAGAATCCCAGGGACGGGGGAGCCTGGTGAGCTGCCATCTATGGGGTCGCACAGAGTCGGACACGACTGAAGCGACTTAGCAGCAGCAGCATTCTCTCAGTACTGTGATCCTGAAGCTCTCCCGGCAGAGGTGATCACCACACACTGCTGGCCCGGTTTGCCTTATGTGCACACGCACAGGTCAGAGAAGGCAGACGTGGAGACTTTGGAGCCAGAGGGCATGGATTTGATCCATGTGACCTTAGGCAGTAAGTGAGTCTTAGTGTCTAGTCTCCACCTCCATGTCTGGGGGATTGTATTATATCCACCTCCTAGGAGGCTGGATCACACCATAGCAGTTGGATATTGCCTACCCCGTGTAATACTCTGCTAATAAAGATGAACACTTATTACATGGCATACAAGTGTTACAAAAATATTGACATGGTAATAATTTATGAAAACAGAAGTACAAATTGAGTCATAATTTATACGCTCTAGAAATTTCTGCTGTTTATTTTTAAAAGTTCCACTGGAGCACCAGGGATACCCTTCCATATCTTTTCCATGTGTATGTTGTTATTTCTGTGAAGAAAGAAAACATCAATCCAGAATGTCTGTCTAGAAAAGTTATGCAGACTGGGAAGACATTCCAGAACCCAGTTTTCAAAGATGTCCGTCACTGTTATGATAAAACAGAAGTCACATAATAATAAGATTTAATATGGAAACCCAGCTAAGAAAATATTGTCTTGTTTATGTTTTATAGCTATTTTCTTTTGTGGAATGCTCTTCTTAAAATGGAGCACAACAAACACCACCACCGCACCAACTTCTCCCGAGTCAGTTGAGAGGAGAGCAAGTCCTAGCACCAACACCCTTGCAGCATCAGAAGGAAAAAGAGGCGGCGGGCAGGGGGAGGCGGTGGGGTCTACAGATGTGTGACTGTCTGTAGGTAAACGATACCTCTGCATCCTTCTGTGCCTCAGCTAGTTCTGGAATGGATTAGGGATAGAGTGGAACAGAGGCTAAACAGGCTTTCTGGTTATTTTTTCTTGCTTTCAAAACACATCAAACAATGACTAACATCGTTCGGACACTGCCCTGGAGATGCTAACAAACATTTACCAAAGTTTAAGGTGTGCTCCTTGCTGTGCTCGAGGCGTCAGTGCATTGTTTCGTTTAATCTTGGCCTGATGAGAAGGAAACAGGTACAGTTAATGTGCCCATTTCACAGACTGGAAAACCAAGACTGACAAGTGAGGGAACGTGCCTGCGGTTGCGCCGTGGTTAGGAAGTGGCAGAGCCCACGGGTTGGACTCAGCTCGCCACGCTGGCCGTGTTCCCTCCCTGAGGGCTCCACGCAGCAGGTGGTGCCAGCCGTAAGGGCAGACTCAAGGACATGGAGGGTAATGAGCAAAACCCAAGATGTGGACTTCTGTGTGGGAAATACGTTCCGTTTCTCTTTTACTTTCAAAACTAAACATTTTGTTAAGAAAATAATTATGGGATGAAATTCACACACTAGGTAGGCTACAAAAAATATGAAAAATTTAAGTAACGTCTTCAAAATCAGCCTTATATTAATGTTGAAGAATTGCCAGGGGGGTATCCTAGTAGGCTTTTTAAAAGTATTTCAAATCCAGTTGGTTTTATTAATATATTATGTTGCATTCCTTTTTTACTTAACATTCAATCATAGCATTCTCCCTTGTCTCTGAGTAGTTTTCAGAAATACTGTTTTCATGACTTCATAATGCTTGATCATACACGTGTATCAGAATCTGTATGACTTTCCACAAGTTGTTTCTGAATTTCTCCTGTTATAAATTGTGCTCCAGGTGACATTCTTGCACATAAAAACTTATGTATATATTTTTAATTCCAAAAGTCTTAAATATAAATGGGATCTATAGAACACACTATCAAATGTGGTAATAAAGCAAAGGAAACTATGGAAGGGGGGCTTCCCTGGTGGCTCAGTGGTAAAGAACCCTCCTGCCAATGCAGGAGACATGGTTTCTATCCCTGGGTCAAGAAGATGCCCTGGAGAAGGAAATGGCAACCCACTCCAATATTCTTGCCTGGGAAATACCATGGGCAAAGGAGCCTGGTGGTCTATAGTCCATAGAGTCGCAAAAAGTTAGACATGACTGAAGCAACTAATAACAACAGCAAACTATGGAAGCACATAAAAGGTCTGTAGGTGACTTTGTAACTCAGTCACCACTAGACATTGACTACATAAGATTTCTTTTCTCCTTTGAAGTCTTTCTCAGCTTCAGCAATTGCTCATCGTGGAAAGCTCAGGTTTCATATGTGATACCAGGAGCAAGAGGAAGAGCGTGTGAGCAGGGGCAGATTTTGTAAACATTTCCCAAAGCATCCAGCCTCTCCTTTTCCTGGTGCATACATCGTCTGAACTAACCTAACACACGTTAAAGCAACAGACTCCACCAGAGCCGGAATGAATTTCCATTTCCAAGTCCCTGATTAATTCTGCCTTTATTTAAGAGTTTGGATGAATGGATCAAGAAAATTATTTTTATGACCTCAGTATTCTAGTTACTGTATTCCTTTAGAAAATTCTATCCTTATTTCATTTAAATATAACCTCAAATTTTTCATCTTCTGCTTTAAAAAATTTGCATTTTTATACACTAAAATGCATACACTTGATACTACTTTATTTATAATGGCAGACTGAGCTGAAAATTCACTTAGACCTGAATTAATACAAACAGAGATTCCTAAGAACATACACACACAAATAATCACATATGAAAGTTAATATTAGGAAACTTGAAAGATAAGTTCCAGAAAGATAAAAATTAGATGGAATTACAGTTTTTTTCAAGAGCAAGTGTTGTCACAGAAGGTGGGGGTGGCTGCAGGGCAGTGCCCCTGGGGTGGAAGCTAGGAAGAGCAGGGGATGCGTGGGGGCACCAGCCAGGTGATCAGCGGCATTCCACAGGTGAGCAGCCAGACAGCCTTCTCCCCCCTTCCCAGCCACGTGCCAGGAAACAGCACTAGAAATGTGGGTGTCTGTCTCCAAGGGCAGCAGTGAGAAGCTGCTGAGACACTATCTCAGTGGCTTTATTTTCTTCCTAAGCTGAGAGGAATGTTGTAACACCCCTCTCAGACTCCTCTTCAGGACTGAAGAATTTCTTCCCTCAGCCTTTGGGGACAGCCATTAATGGTTGGTCCTCCATGGAACTGCCTTGGCTGAAGTCTCAACAGACTCAATTGCTTTCACATAAGTCTTGGGTAAGCCCAGTCATTGAATCAACCTTGGCCATGCGTCTCTTCCAAACACATTTTACACAATAAGGAAAAACAACAGAACACTTGAGATTGATGTTGGAAACATTCCATTTGAAAGAGTCAACACAGAGGAAAGTCTTCCCCAAAGAGGCACTGGACATCAGAGGGCTTAAAGGCTTTAAAAAAACGCTCTCATAGTCTTTCTCTCATTGAATTTTCACAGCCCCAGGACATGGGAATTATTCACCCTGTTTTACAGATGTGGAAACTGAGGTTTTGAGTGTGAACCCCCTCAGCTAAAGCCAGGAGTTGCGTGTAAATCTTCTGAAGGATATCATAAAAGTGGAGTTGACCTTAATTTCAATATTAGTATGGAAGGGCTGGTCAAGTTATAAAGTATAGCATCATATTGATATATAATAGAAAAGTTATTAATTCATAATTATAAGATGCTTTTCACTGCAGCGAACATGACATGCTTGCTAATGGGCACAGTTGGCCATTGATTCAGGCTATTAGAGCAGCAGCTGGCCTTCTTCAATCAACCAAGCAAGTGTTATCCATAACCAGGATGGACCTGGCAAAGATCCAAAAACAAAGCAATTTGCTACTTTCCATTTCCCTAAATCCATCACCAAAATAATAGAGCAAACGCTCCCATTCAAATCACTTTTATATATGCTCAGGCTGAGCTAGATGAAGGCCCTTGGCAGGCAAAACATTCAGTATCCACTTTAGTACTGTCGATATATGAAGCAATCAACCCAGCAGGGAACTATGTAAATGTAATGGCAAACATTTTAATAATAAACTAAAAGCACTCAGACCCCTCAGCCAGGTACCAGCGCCTGGTGCCGAGAGTCTGTTTGAGCGTGATCTTGTGGGCAGGGAGAAAAGGAGGATGTTGCTGTGAATAGTTGAGTGACTCCCATTGCAAAGTGAGAAATATTTGTAGTGACAGGAAGAGGCTGAACAAACTCTATACGTATTATCAGCATATATCATTTACTCATGGAGCGCAAAGTGAGTTTTGGGAGCCCATAACCAAATTACATTAATTGCTTTAAATCACTACCCTTCACTAAGCAGTGTCTATGTGTCAGCCTCAAATTTATCTTTAGCACCTCATTGTATGCTTGGCTTTGGGAAGAAATGAAAGCTCAGAGAAGTTAAATAACTTACCCCAGATCACCATTAGTAAGGGTTAGAGCTGGCATATAAAACCAAGCATTCAGACCCCAGAGCCTGGGTGTTTGCCTGTTGCAGATACTATGAGGACCAGCACTGGGATGGCAACAAGCTTGTGCCAGGTCTGCAGAACCCCAAGCAATGCTTGACCCTCTCCCAGGAAAGATATGGAGATGATGGGAGCTGACGATGGGGAGGAGGAATGTCCTGGAAGTCTAGATCGAGGATGTAGCTGGTGTTATGGTTACAGGATGGGAGGGCACTGTGTCAGCAAATAGGGGAGCTTGAGAAAATTCCCATATTGTGCTCGTGGTAGAGAACCCACCAGTCAATGCAGGAGACATAAGAGACACGGGTTTGACCCTTGGGTTGGAAAGATCGCCTGAAGGAGGAAATGGCAGCCCAGTGCAGTATTCTTGCCTAGAGAATCCCATGGACCCAGGAGCTTGGCAGGCTACAGTCCTTGGGGTCTCAAAGAGTTGGAAATGTCTGAAGTGATTTAGCACGCACGCACAATAGAGAACTTTGTGTCCTCAAAGAAGGTAGCAGCCCACGTAACATTTCAAAGAGAGTTTGCTGCCTTTATTTATCTTTTTAAAAAGCTCGGTAAATTCAGACCTGACCTGCTTTTAAATGTCTCAGTCTCACATACTTAAGTGATGCCTGCTAATGGAGAAGGCGATGGCACCTCACTCCAGTACTCTTTTCTGGAAAATCCCATGGATGGAGGGCAGCCTGGTGGGCTGCAGTCCATGGGATCTCGAAGAGTAGGACACGACTGAACGACTTCACTTTCACTTTTCACTTTCATGCATTAGAGAAGGAAATGGCAACCCACTCCAGTGTTCTTGCCTGGAGAATCCCAGGGAGCGGGGAGCCTGGTGGGCTGCCGTCTATGGGGTCACACAGAGTCGGACACGACTGAAGCGACTTAGCAGCCTTTATTTATTTATCTTTTGATGCCTATATGAGCATAAATGCTAAAGACAGAATCCTAGTGCTTCGGAGTGGTAAAGACAAAAATATTTGGCTTTTTGTGTTCAATTGGCCAACAGCCTCTTAGAGGTTTGTAAATTCCCTACAGGCTGCCCCTATCTCCACCTCCCCACCCATGGGCAGCACTGATCCCTCCACCAATGCTGGTGCCCCAGACAACACTGTGACCAAGTAGGGCAGCTGCCCGAAGCCCAACCCACCAGGAGAGATTCCAGAATCATGCTCTCAGCTCTCAACTCCTGGGTGCTTATGAGTGGCTTCCTGCCTTCCTGTCAGCCTGGGTTTGCGCCTGTGTAACAGGGTCCATTTTATGGAAATACTCCTGGTTGCTCTTCCTTTCAGATTTTCCTAGTTGACCTCCCTGCTCTTTGCCAGAGGCATCTGTTGCCTTAGGGAAGATTAGGGTGTTGAATCAGGAATGCAAAGAGGGTGAAAGATTTGATATTCAGCCTAAAGACTTCAGTGAAACAAAAGTCTTGAAAGCCTGGCTTTACCAAGAGGGAAAAGGGCTTTCTACACTGTAAATGTAAGCCTTAGGTAGAGCTAACTCAGGATTTCCTGGAGAGGTTCCCACCCACCTTGAGACCTGTTTAGCCTGGGTGAAGAGACAGGGGGCTGCTGCTGGACAGAGACAAGGCAGGAAGGTGTTCTGAGTCTCAGAAAGTTTGGCTTTACTCAGAAAGCCCACTGCCTTTACGTTCAGAGCTTTATAGTTTACAAGCGCCTATGTTTCCAAGCATTTTACTCTGTCTTATTTCCTATGAGCTCAGCAGAATTAAAAAGAATAAAATAAGAATAAGGGGAAAAGAATAAAAAAGAAAATATTTTCAAGAAGAAAGGCAAGGCTGGAGTTGTGCAGGCTCAGATCTTTCCAGCCCCCAGGTGAGATGGAAAGGTGGCTAACTTTTGCGTGCTGAAGCTACTGCAAGTTTCTCAAAAAAGGAAAAAAAAAAAAGGAGGGGAGGTGGGTGAAACTCAGCAGCTTAGGGAGGATAAGAGATAAAGGAAGAGGTAAGAGATAAAGGAACTGCTTATTTCTCATTCTCAAGGTCAAGTAGACCTTCCTGATCACATAGGTGCAGAATGGCTCCTCGAGGGTCAGAAAGGGACGGGGGACCCCCAGGGCCTCCCTGGTGGCCCAGATAGTAAAGAACCTGCCTGCAGTGCAGGAGACCCAGGTTCGATCCCAGGGCTGGGAAGATCCCCTGGAGAAGGAAATGGCAACCCACTCCTGTATTCTTGCCTGGAGAATCAATCCCATGGACAGAGGAACCTGGTAGGCTACAGTCCATGGACTCGCAAAGAGTCAGACACGAGTGAGCAGCTCACTTTCACTTTCACCTTCATGACATCATAGTAGGTGATGTCAACCTACCCATAGGCCTCTTCACTAGAATCCATCTTGGCTCAGAGATGCACGTGCATGCAGAGGAGGACTCTGAGTTAAACCCAATATGGACTCAAAGCTGGGCAAAAGCAAGATGACTGATCAGAAGCAGCCCAGGGGGAATCCCCCATATCAGTGATTCAGACTACACGAGGGCACGACTCGCTCTCTCTGAGCCCGCCCAAGTGGGTCTATGCACAGGTACTCTTTCCTTCTAATAAGTGCTTTACTGTTTTCACTGCTTCCTACCCCTTTGTGGAAGTTCATTTCTACGCAGCCAACAGGCCAGGACCTTGTCACAGGCCCTGGCGGTCCAGTGCCCCAGCGCTCTCGTTATTGCAGCCTGCCTCCAACCTCTGGCTGGGGAGCCACAACCTTATTTCAAGCCGCTGCAGGCCACCGGGGATCACTAGCCCATGCCCTCCCTCAACGCCTCTTCAGACCGTGGGAATGACGCCTGGGCCACATCCCCGTGGGCGTCTACCGGACCATCCTGGTTGCCCCCTAATTTCAGTTTCCTTCCTCGGCGCCTAGAATTTGATGCTGAATTCCCTTTCTAGCTTGATTTATCCCCACTCACCCTCTCTCTTTCTGTTTCTAATTTGACAAACTTCCTTCCACTGAAAAATGCAGTGCTAACCATATTCCTTGGAGGTTTTGACTCAGATTTTGAACTGTTTTTCAAGCACTAATTATTTCTTTCATGTTATTCAGAATCAGTGTTTCCTCATTTGGAATCCCCCCTGCCCCCACGGAATTTAATGTATACGTATGAAAATTAAGACCAGTTTTAGCTAAAAATCGATCCTCTGGGAGGTCTCTGCAATCAGCTGACTGGCGCAGTTAAGAGGAAGCTGGATGGCTGACAACTGTTGAGGCTTCAGATGGGGATGAAATAAGCTGGTGCAGCAGCTGGACACTTTTCAGGGGTGTCCTGCCAAGACGTCATTTACCAAGTTGCTCACAAGGAGAAGCGGGGTTGTGTGGAGGTGGCTGGGATCTGGTGGCTGGTGGCCCAGCACACTCTGCTGCCCCAGAAGCAGCTGCAGTATGAATGTTTCAGCGGAACTGAGGTCTGCAAATTTTCAGGGGAATGTTCTCCTGAGGAGGGCAGCCTGCAACTCAGAAATCCAAGATGCTCTGCATGTGAAAAGTGTCCATTGTAACTCATTAGGTAGCAAAACTCAACCTGAACAGACATGGTGATATTTGCTGTCCTCAGTTAGCCTGCTTAGGGTAGATATCCATATGTGCTACTGCAGATGTATCTGACTTATTACAGGGGCTGCCCCAGAACCCCCTGGTGGAGTGGGTAATATTCAGCATATACACATTACTAGCTTTTTCTAAATTCCAAAACACATCTGGATCTAAGGTTTGGAAGAATCACTTCTCAAATTCTTTTCAGGGAACATCCTTTTAATCTGTAACCCAAAGAGATTCACACACGCGGAAGCAGAGTATGCGTGCATTGGGAGGTGGCGGTGAGGAGACTTAGAGGAAGTAGGGAGAACACATGTCTTATTTTAGAGGCGTTATGGTGAGGGTTGCAAGTCCCCTGTCCTGCCTTCAGTAAACACTGGCACTGCCCATTCCAACAGCATCGTTCTGCAGAATTCCCCTCCTTTGCCTTATTCTTTCAAATGATAAAATCAACCCAGATGGCTCAGCGGATACAGAATCTGCCTGCAAGGCAGGAGACACAGGAGATGCAGGTTCCATCTCTGGGTCAGGAAGATCCTCTGGAGTAGGAAATGGCAACTCACTTCAGCATTCTTGCCTGAAAAATCCCATTGCCAGAGTAGCTTGGCGGGCTATAGTCCATAGAGTTGCAAAGAGTCGGACACGACTAAGAGACTACACACACACACACACACACACACACACACACACACAAACAACCTTTATGTAGAGTGCCCAAGTGACAGGCACTCTCCTAACACTTTGCAAATGTTATCTTGAGTCATCAATCCTCGAAACAGTACTTCCATTCTACAGATGGGAAAACTGAGGAGCCAAGAGCTTGAGTGACTGGATACACCACCACGTGGCAAGTGATGGACACAAGTGAACCAACTCAGGAGCCCATGCCAAGAGCCCCACGAGGTTCACGGGTGTCCCAGTCTGTTCTCCACAGAAAGGACTGGAGCACTTCTGTGAGAGGAAAGTGGATACAGCTTTCCACGTGGAGAGAACAGGGAGGGTCAGAAAGTCAGAGCTCCTTTTCCACTGCTGACACTTCTTTTGAGATATTGGATCTTTAAATCAACCTTCATGCCTTCATTGCTAAAACGGGATTTAGAATCCTATCTTATAGGGCGGTTGATTTGATGAAATGGATAAAATGATAGCCCCTTTCAACCTAGGTCTCCCGCATTGCAGACGGATTCTTTATCAGCTGAGCCACAAGGGAAGCCCAAGAATACTGGAGTGGGTAGCCTATCCCTTCTCCAGCAGATTTTCCTGAATCAGGAATCTAACCAGGATCTCCTGCACTGCAGGTGGATTCTTTACCAACTGAGCTATCAGGAAAGTCCTTTCCTAGACCAGAGTATCTCAAACTAAAAACCTGTTCTCAAACTAAAAACCTGTTCTCATCTTAGGGCTTTTACATTACCTGATCCCTCTGCCTAAAGGTTTACGAACGCAGTCTCCACCTGATCGGTCCCTTCTCCTAGTTTAGGTCTCAGCTTCTCAGAGAGAATTTCTTTAGCCACCTATTTTATCACATCCATCCAGAAATCTCTATCACACAACCTCATCTTATTTCCTTCATAGTATTTATCGTCAGCATTTTACATGTAATTTTTCTGTCTTCTTAGATGTTTATTTCTATCATGGCTGTCTCTCTCATTCCATAAAAATGAAAGCTTTAATATAAAAGGCATCTTTTCTAGAATTTTGGTTCAAAGTTTTACCCCTTGTACCTAGTATAGGGTCTGGCATAAGAGATGTGACATACTATAATTCTTAAATAATTGGCTAAACAATTGGGACTCCATATATGTCTTTTCCTATCCTATCCCCTATTTCTGCCTCCAAAAAGAGAATGCAAGTTCGGTCAAATATGAAAAGTGCCTGGGGATATTCTGACTGGCAAGTGTTTCCACCTCTTGCCCTTTTGCTTTCAAGCCAACAAAAATTTCCATGAAAATTAAGATAAAAAGGACAAACAGACGGCATCATAATTTTTAGAATATGTGTGGATTTGACCTATTATAATAAGATCTTCTGCCTTCTCACACTATTTAAAGACATGCTTAATCTTGTCCAATTTATGTTTTGATGTCTTACTCATTAAGCAGCTCAATTCATGTGGTTCTAACACCTTAAATTAGGAGATGTTCCTGTAACACCTGCGTGTTCCTGAATTCTTAACCCCTTGAAGAAAAACAGAAATAAAAGAGATTTATATCAGCTCCAGAACCATGTGAATGAAGACACTCAACAGGTTGAAGAGTGAGGCCATATGGCAGTACTTAGAATTTGACAGTCTTAATTAAGCAATCTGCTCACCAGCATCAACCAGTGAGAAACCTGGCATGATGGTTGTCCTCATCCCTGCCCCCAAAAGACGTTTCCAATGTGCACATGTGCTAGGTTCTAAAAATTCTCATGCATGAAGCACAGCCTGCAGTCATAGAATGTCAGTCCTGAAAGGGACCTTAGCAATAGAGTAGAACACCCCCAGTCACTTCAGTCATGTCCAGCTCTTTACTACCCTATGGACTGTAGCTCGCCAGGCTCCTCTGTCCATGATATTCTCCAGGCAAGAATACTGGAGTGGGTTGCCATGCCCTCCTCCAGGGCATCTTCCTGACCCAGGAATCAAACTGGTGTCTCCTATGCAGGTGGATTTTTTTACCCAATGAGCCACCTGGGAAGCCCAAAAATGGAATCAAAATAGGCGGGAGAAACATCAACAACCTCAGAAATATGGATGATAGCATTCTAATGGCAGAAAGTAAAGAGGAACTAAAGAACCTCTTGATGAGGGTGAAGGAGGAGAGTGAAAGAGCCGGCTTAAGATTAAATATGAAAAAAACTAAGATCATGGCATCTGGTCCCGTTACTACATGGCAAATAGAAGGGGAAAATGTGGAAGTAGTGACAGCTTTCCTCTTCTTGGGCACCAAAATCACTGCAGACGGTGACTGCAGCCATGAAATCAGAAGACGATTGCTTCTTCACAGGAAAGCTATGACAAACCTAGACGCTGTTGAAAAGCCTAGACAATACTCTGCTGACAGAAGTCCGTATGTTTAAGGCTATGGTCTTCCCAGTGGTCACGTACAGTTGTGAGAACTGGACCATAAAAAAGGCAGAAAGAATGCCAAAGAATTGATGCTTTTGAACTGTGGTGCTGGAGAAGACTCCTGAAAGTCTCTTGGACAGTAAGGAGGTCAAACCAGTCAATCTTAAGAGAGATTAACCCTGAATATTCACTGGAAGGAGTGATGCTAAAGCTGAAGCTCCATTATTTTGGTCATCTGATGTGAACAGATGACTCACTGGAAAAGTTCTGATGCTGGGAAAGACTGAGGGCAGAAAGAAAAGAGGGTGTCAGAGAATGAGATGGCTGGACAGTTTCACCGATGAAATGAACGTGAACTTGGGCAAACTCCAGGAGATGGTGAGGGACAGGGAGGCCTGGTGTGCTGCAGTCCGTGGGGTCACAGAGTTGGGCACGGCTGGGTGAATGAACAATGACAAAAAGAACACCCTCACAGTGAACTCTCCTACTTTTGCCAGCCCGAATCTTCCTGGATGCCTTGATTGGTTCAGGGATAGACATGTGACCCAAGCTGGACCCAGAGAGTTAGCCATGGAGTGTTTGCTGGGATACTTGGAAACAGAGATGCTCTGGGTTGTTAAGCTGGAAGAATGAACAGCTGGAACTTCTGGTGGCCATCCTGGAGGAAACCCCTCTGACACTGAGGGGTATCAACACTATATAAAGCAGAGCTGAAGAACGGTGATATTGATGATATCATTACAGCATCAGATCCAGGTGTTCCTGAAGCCAGATCAGACCTTGAGATGTTCAATTACATGAGCTGATTATTTTGTCATTTTCCTAAAGCCAGTTGGAGTTGAATCCAATCAACTTTAGAATCCAATCAAAATAACCCTAATAGATCCTCATTATACAAATGGGGAAACAGGAGTCCAGAGAGGAAAAGGGTCATACAAGTTAGTGTTTGAGCTGGAACAGACTCAGGGATTCTGCACTCTTTTAGAAAACTTGTCTTCTAGATGTCTTCCCCAGTCTAGACTCTGGGAATTGCCTGGGGCTCTGCTCTCACCCTTGTTTCATACTCTGCTACTTCTTAATCATCCTGCCTTCTCCACTGACCAGCTCTCCTTCCATATGCCTCCCATCCACCCCATCTCAGATCTTCTGAAATGGCTCCATGTAAGTCTGAGCCACCCCAGCAGTTCTCTCTTATCCGTGTCCTATTCTGAACTTCCAGAAAGCCAGCCACGCTGATCACATGGCTCCCCTTTCCACCTAGTCCCTGTATTGATGATTCAAAACACTGAAGGTAGATTGCAAAGTCTCAGTCAATGCCAGCCATTCCCTGCCCTTGCGTCTCTCAGTAGTGTCCTCCGCTTCCCTAACCACCAGTAAGAGCTACTGTCAATGACAGCAATGGTGTGACACAAACAACATGTGTGTTTGGTCTTTGGAGTGTATCATCTGACCTGCACACCTGTCTCAGGAGCAAGGGTGACTTCATGGAGGCAAATGTAGATACCTATAAGGGGCAGGTGGAATAAAGGAGGAAGCTGATTAGTTGACAGGAAGACAGGAGACTGGAGAACCACCAGGAAGGCCTCAGCTACTGTTATGCTATACTACTTCCAGCAGAGTTTTCAGAGCCCTTTACAGACCTGAGCATTTAATCCTCAGAACAACCTATTGAGGCTGCTACCACTGTGATTCATTTGCCTCTGGGGTCTATATTCTGGAGGCCCAGTACTTCCCAGAAGTTATGAATTTTTAAAAATGAAATTCTCAATGTTGACAACAAATTCCTTTCATTAAACACTTCAGACTCCTACACTGAGCTGCCAAACAGGACAAGCAGGACATATCTGTGGGACAAATTTAGTCCATGAGCTGACAATGTGATTCCTCTGGTCTATTTATTCCTTTCATCCCACTGATAAGAAAATTTATGCCAAGAGAGCTCTACCCATATCCACATTCCTCTTCTCCTAAGGCCCTCTTAGCCTGTTACCTCATATGTTTCTCAATCTTCAAAGTACAGCTTAGGACCCTAGTCTAATGGAGGATCTCTAAGCATTTTACCATATCCCTCTCTGGTGTGTATATGTGTTCCTTTCAGTCTGCAATCATTTTGTATCACTTTACATTTATGAAATGAGGCACTAATATAATGCAATTATGAGGATTATAATAAATATTAATTAACTGATTAGTCAACTGTCACAGTTATGGTGGTGGTGGTGGGTGGGGAGCAAACCTGTAAAAATATTTCCTTTCTATAGGATTCTGTTTACATATAGTAAAAAGTCATGAATATAAACAGGAGTCCGCATTCAGACCCAAAGTATAATCACCTTCATGATGATGGAGTGAATTAAGTGACACCAGAATAATTTTCCTTGGTATATCATGACAGTTTAAAACAAATATACCACTTGTAACTCCAACCTATTCAGATCTATGTAGACTGTAGTACAGGTCATGTTAAATAATTTCACTAATCAGTTAATCAGTCTCCCAACCTGAAAGAACACGAAAGTTAATAGTACAGAGGACAATCAGAAAATGGAAAGGAAATTATCGTTAGTTTCTTTTCCATTTTTTAAATCACTAAAACTGAAAACCAAAAGAACTTAGGAAGTTCTCAAGGATAGAGGATATACATAGACAAAATCCCGAGTCAGCTTGAACTCAAGAAACAGGAACTCCTCCACCTACCAGGTTGGAAAGTTCATCCATTTACTACCGCTCAAATGAAACCTTTTTAGCAGGGTCAAAAGGGCCTTTGTTTTGACATTTAATTCACTGGCGATGCATTTCCTGCGTTAGGATGCAAAACACCTCTCACATTGCTTTTTCATTAATTGCCTTCATTTTTCAAGTTCCCTGTGTGATTTATAGTCAATTAAAAACACCCTCAAAAGGTATGACTCATATATGTTAAGTACAAATATGATTAATGGGACACCATGGACTCCGTGGGTGACCTGGCTACCAACCAAGATCAGTGTCAAGGTGGCATGACCAAGAAACATTTTGGTGAAAGAAACACAGGTGAAAGGCCAAAAGCCAGGAGTATAGGGTCATGGGCAGTCTGGCACTGGGCCCATTCAAAATAAGCAAAATAGATACATTTTCCATGTTACAGAGGAGGAATGAACTTGTCTATGAACAGTAAAAACATAATGCAGTAGAAATTTTCTATTTCATCCAGACTGATAAAAACAGATGGGAAAATTAAGCGGCAAATTTCCCTGATGGGTCATCACCAACATCAACAAAAGCTACAAGACCACAAAACCATGGGACTCTGGATAAGAGCCAGAGCACAGGAACCCTGGATCCAAAATTTGATGCCACCAATTACAAGCAATACAACCATGGATAAATGGTCTCACCTAGCCCAGCCTCAGTATCCTCACCTGTGAAATGGCACATGAGTATATTTTTCCCTTAAGGTCTGTTATGAGGTTCAAGGTGACACTCCACACTTAGAAAACATGCAGTAAATATCATCTATGAAAGCCACAGATGCTGCACCAGTCAACTCTAGGGGAGCCTTTTAAATTTCCCAACATCTGCCCCTAATGTGGGCACACTTGTTACATTTTCTGGAAGTTCTCTATACCTTAAATCAGTGGTTTCCCACAAAATGAGGTAAACAAAAATATTTGGGGCATCTTTTACAATATAAATTTACTCAAAGACTGACTTCTCTTTTGTAATTGGTCCTAACTCCTATTTTGTTTGCTTTTTGATAACAATGACATTTTAAAAGTCTGGGCAAAGTAAATGGAGGTATTCTCACTTTATCTCACTCTAGCCTGCTTTTTCTTCTTTTTTTCATATTCAGACTAAGAAAAATGTTGTAAAATTACACTCCTATCAATTCGAGATTTTTAAAAAATTCTACTGGTCTATGAAATTCAAATCCTAGAATCATTGCTTTAGATTCTTCTTTAATCTCTTCAGAGTTTAATGGCCATGATTTGTCTGCTAAGTTCAGGTTTGCTGCTGCTGAGTCGCTTCAGTCGTGTCCGACTCTGTGCAACCCCATAGACAGCAGCCCACCAGGCTCCTCCGTCCCTGGGATTTTCCAGGTAAGAGTACTGGAGTGGGGCGCCATTGCCTTCTCCAAAATTCAGGCTTAGATGGCCATTATAAGGATACCAAACCTATCTAAGATCTATGTGTAATAATAATACTAACAGCAACAATAATAATAATAACAGCAATGGCAAAAATAATAGTAATAATACTACCAGCTTCCATTAACTCACAACTATGTTCTAAGCATCTTTCCGTCAATCATTGCATTAACTCTAGAGTTAAAAACTGTGGTTATCCTTCTTAGAGAGATGAAATAATTCAGACTTGCAGGATTTGGATAATTCACTCATTGCCATGCAGCTAACATGGGAATATGTCATTTATTTGAACTCTAGCAGACTCCAGTGAGTTTTAAACTGTGTGACCTTAACCTCAATACTGTAATAATCAGAAGAATGCAATCGGGGCCCATCCTTACTAGAACTATCTGAAGGTCCCTGCCTGGGTGTTTCTAAGAGGGGCCAGTGAAGAAGCTGCTCTGCTCAGTGGGAAGCAGACGAGAAAAGCAGGAGGTAGTCCCAGGGGCATGACCCTCTGTCCTGTTTGAATGACCGTCTTTGTCTCATCCCCGTGTTGACCAAAGTTAGTCAGAAACAGCGGCCTCTTTCGGGAGTCTCTTTTTGACTGGGGTCACTTGGCTGTGTTAGGATCTGTGCAGAGACGGTGAGCTCACGCCCGTACTTGAGTTCCTCCGTGTCCAGCCCCCCTTGCAGTTAACTTGGTTCTGTGATTAGATCTGGCCAAGAATGTGAACAGAAACAATCCATGTCCCTTTTGAGCTCTAGTGGCTAAACATCCGTGGTGCCTTCTCCACCCTTCTCCTGTCCCCCTCTCTGCCAGCTTGATGACTTGGCCAAATTTGCAGGACCAAGTAGGGAGCAGCTTGTGTCCTCGAGTTCCTGCATGGAAGGCAGCTCCATAAAGGAGAGTTACCCAGAGGGAGGCCAGCTATGGTTCCCTTAGCAAACAGATGCCTCCCTGGTGCCAGGAAGTTGTCTGAGCTGATTAGAGCAGGGCAGAGTGTTCCATTCTGTAATTTTTCAGGACACAAGATAGTCAGGGCCTTATCACTTGGTCTTTGTCCACATCAGCTGGTTGGCTGGTCAGTTTTCTAGGCCAGCTCTTCTGGAGCCTGGGAGGCTGTAACCGGGGTCACTACCCAAACCTCGTGGTACCAAGATAGTGGCTACCTGAATCGCATGATTTTTACATTGCAGGAGAAGCAACCTCATCAACCAGTTTAAGAGAATTCTGGGTCTTGGAGGCCTCAAAGGACCGCCTGCAACCTGTAGACCTCTGACAGAGCCCTCCCTGAGTCCAAAGATGATGAGCAGATGTCTCCTTTCTGAGTTTCTGCCTTTTAAACTGTCTTCCCTTTCTTCTTGTACTTCTCACAGAAAATGAGAATAACCACACCTTCCCAGCTCACCTTTCAAGACTAGATGAAGCCAAGTGCTCCTGAGTGGGGGGGTTTGCATCACACTGTGAAAGATACAATGATAAAGCTCCCTTGGTTACTTTAGAAGAAATAGTGGGATGCCATGTTTTGATCCTAGAAGCTTGTTGAAAAATGGCCCTTTAAAGACGAAAGCAAGTCTAGTTACTGGAAAGGAGAGCAGAATAAAGAGTTATTTGGATGTGAGGAAAATAAAAGGCTTTAGAACAACTGAAGGAAAGATGTATCGGAGTGAGCAGTGAATAAAATATTATGGAAATAAAAGGAGCGGAGGTGACCATTAGTAACAGTTAAAACAGAAAAAGATAAGTCATCGAGAATTAAGGAGAAAGATGAAAAAAGATAAAAGGAAATATTACTGTCTGAACAACACTGAACACAGAATTGGTTGAATATAAGTCTGGCGTGTGAGCAGATATACTATGTCTGCCAGGCAAAGAGACAACACTTTCAGACAAGTTTATAGAATGGTGAAAAGTGTGGACATCAATTGATGGATTATGCTGTATTTTATACTTTCTGCAAGACAAAAATTCATGATGATTGGAAGCCAAAGCTCTTGTAAAATATTACAAAGACAAAGAGAAAAACTGGAGGTATCAGTGTCATAGGAGGAGTTCAAGGTACTGTCACTAACCTGGTTTCTTTTAACCTCTGTTTTTACATCAGCTTATATTTACATGTTACTGAATGATCCCTAACCATTTCCAGGATCTTGGCAGTGACCTCACATATCTAAGTATGCTTAAACCACTGATTCTGTTTGATTCTTCCCACTTTTCCTCCAGATGTTAGCCTTGTGACAATATGGTCTTCATTCTGAGAGAATGCACCACTCACTGGCTTTTTGGCTAAAAACATTTTTCAGAGATAGAAAAGGTCTTGTGTTGGACCACAGAGAAATGCATGAAAGAAACTAAGGATGAGAAGGGAAGGAGGGAGATGTAGAATGTTGGTTGCTTGGGGAGAAAGTCTGTTCAAAGTTTTGGACTTTTTATTTCCTCCTGCATGTTGAATAGAGCAAAATACATTGTTATTACTTCTGGAAATCCAGATTTTCCCAAACAGTAGCCAGTAGGCATTCTCAGCTCCGTGAAAACTTTCTTCTTCATTTAGGCACAATTAACCTTATTCACAGTATCTATGACAACCTATGCTCACTGTTTTGAGATAAACCGAAAAGTAGCAGCCCACGTCTGTTCTTTGTCCATTTTCTCCCCTAGTAATACATATAGGCCCACAGTTTCATTGACAGGGGAGGAGGCTGGCCAGATTTTGCTGATCCAACAATTCACTTACAAAAAATCACATATAAATTTTTAAATATCCTCAAATCACCAACTTTTACTGAATGTGCTATCATTGATAATCAACCCAATTCCATTTCACTTTTACTAGCTTACACAGAATCAACAACCATAACCCACTATATTACCTAGAGGATTAAAACAAATAAAAAACCTACACAGACACACACAAAACTGTAATATTGGAATGTACAGGATGGTCTAGTTTAAATTAAAAGGATCCCCCAAAGTATGATTGTTTCCAGCTTCTCGGAGGTAAATTAAAAGCTGTTTGGTGTCGTGAAGATTACAGAAGCAATCACATTTATGGGCCTGCTTTGCATACCAACTCTATTAATTTCCATACTCAGGGTGGCTTCACATTTCCACACATGTTAATATAGATGCCATTTGGGATAATCAGTTGGGAAAAAAAAGAGAAAGGAGAGAGAGAGAGAGACGAGAGGGAGATGAAGCAGATGAGAGGAGAGGAGAGCCAGAAAAAAATGGTTCTCTGAAGCCAAGTTCCATTTAAAATATATTGATTCTGATAAATAGAAGAATCAAAAGACAAATGAGAGTTCCTGAGGGCCTGACCCAGGAGTCACATCAGGGATCAGATTAACAATGAAACCACATATTGGGATTCACTCATTGTGCCAGCCCTGCACCTTGTCATTATAGACCCTAATTACTAAAATGATTTCATTGCCATAATTGCATCAAGACATGCATGGGCTTCACCTTGCAGAGCTCCCTCGATCCTCAACACTGCATCTTCATTACTGTGTTCCTTTCAACCCTTCAAATGTGTTCCAGCCTCACAGAACAGTCCAGTTGAGCCGGCTGAACATTCTTCCCCTTTCGTTTAAACATGCTCGCCACATAGCACAGGAGTGAAGGAGCACAGTCAGCCCGGAAGGCAAACCTGGGACCGTAGGGCAAGTGTAGTTATCTTCCCTAAAGGGAGCACAGAGCATCTGACCAAACTGAACCACCGCTTTTATATCCTTCACTCCCAAATGTTAAAGAATGGTGCTCAACAGCCTGCAATTAAATGGTTATTTGTCTACCATCAATTTTAAATTCATTGTGCTAAAACAAAACCATGCTTGTTTTGCATCTAGCAATGCACTCCATGCCCTCGTAAAGATAAAACAATATAATATTGGCATTAAAAAGAGGAAGATATTATAACCACAAATCTGAGGGTAGCATATTTTAAGGAAATCAATTGGAATTTGGGGGGATTTGAGCTTAATCCACAAAATAGCCAGTAGAGCTTTTGAATCTTTCAGAAAACCATCTTATTAGTCTTAAGAGTTTAAATTCCTATGCCTAAAAATTCCTAAAAGCTAACCTTTTGCTCTGGATGTTATTTTTATCCAGTGCTATGTATGAGAAATCCAGGTAGAACAGCAATCCACAGGAAGGCAATGGTCTGTTCTCAGGATCTGCCCAAAGAAAATGGGGCATTCCATTTCATTTCCTTCACATAGGTCAATACTACTGGTGGGGGCTAGTGGTCCCCTTTCCTGGGAGCAATCAGGAAATGGTCACTGGTGATCAAATGTCACAAAGAGATACACACCACTCGATTCATCTCTAAGCTGACAAAGCCCTAATTCAAGACTTTTCACCCTGGGGCAAACAGTGACATTAGAAAAATGATCAGAAAACTCTTAGCTTAGGGAATACTGTATACTGAGGAACATTCTTAAACATCAGTGAATAGGCCAAAAGCACCATCGAGTGACGTTGCTTACAGTTTAAAATCGCCTGGTCCTCAATGAATTCAGCTGGCTGATCGATACGGAACACTTTCTGCTGAAATCCAGGAGTGCAGTCCAAATCTTCTGCAGATGTTAGCAGCAGCACCTGAGAAAACCAAAGCCATCAATATTTTAACACAGCTTATATGTTTGCCCTGCTAACTTTTTACCAAATCTGTGACTTTTAGAAATGAGCTGAGGTTTTAATTTCATTTCTCAAATGAAGAGGTAAGTTGATACTTCTCCTGTGGCTGCCAACCATTCATTTTGGCAATGAGACTTGGAAAACACGCAAATGGGAACAGCTGTTGCAGTTTCCATTAAGTTGCAGTTAAAGAAATAACTTCGTCAGATTTTTACACCTGCTTAGAATCTCACTATGGTTTTCCATGTGTGAAATTTCATTACAGAAACTGTCAATTTCATATGATGCCTGAGCGAAAACCAACTTCACTTTCATAGATGCAAAGGATCATTGTCCCCGATGAAGAGGAGGAAAGCAGAGCTATTTCACCAGAAGTTACTTCTAACAAGAATTCAAGGCCCTAGACCTTCACAGTGCAACGTGGTGGCCATGAGTCACCCATGGATTCTGAGCACCTGGAATGTAGCCGTGCTGAAAGTGTCAGCAGAAAGTACACGTGGAATTTTGAAGACTAAATACCGAAAACAAAAATAAAGTAAAATGTATAATTAATTATTTGTATATAGATTACATGTGAATATGCTATTTTACAGATTAGACTAAATTAAGTCACTATTAAAATTAATTTTACCCCTTCTTTTTACTTTAGTTAGTTTCGCTATTAGGCAATTAAAATTTTATAATTGCTTCTGAAGTCTCAGCTTTGTCTTTGCAAATTCTTACAGCATTTCACTCAGAAGTCAAAAATTCAGGTTATATGATTTGGAACATAAAAGTTAAGTGACAACTCGTCTCCATAGCAGCACTATGACGTACTCAGCATTTTATAAAACACATTTAACCGACAAGGGGCCCAACATTCTGTGTGTGTTCATCACTGTCATGTCTGACTCTTGCAACCCCATGGACTGTAGCACACCAGGCTCCTCTGTCCATGGAATTGTCCAGGCAAGAATACAAGTGGGTAGCCATTTTCCTCTCCAGGGGATCCACCCAATCCAGGGACTGAACCCGGGTCTCCTGCTCTGCAGGCGGGTTCTTTACCATCTGAGCCACCAGGGAAGCCCCCCAACATTCCAGAGGTTAACGGTTGCTTCAAATCTCACAGCTAGGATGGGTGGGGCCAGGATCTGAATCCAGGTTTAAGTGTCCTCCGATTTGGACAGAGCTCTGCTCCCACCCTTCAGGCAAGCCTTTGTCTGGGATATTTCTCTGAAACCCATGGGATGCTGCTTTATCTGAGTCTGGTGCCAGCAGGCAGTGTTTAGAAATCCACATCCCCAAACCATCACTGCAACCAGGAGAACTGCTCTGTGCTCACCCGCAGGTGGGAGAGTCGAGAGGCAACTGTTCTCTCTCCCACTTGGACCTGAGTGCCAACTGTCCATGGCGGTATCTGGCTTGATAGCTCATTGCGCATCAGATGTCTTCTCCTTGCCTCATTTTCTCATCCCTTGTTGCTATTTTTCTGACATCACCCTCAAAATAAGACTGCTTGCACTCAAGTTTTTGACTCAGTGTCTGCTTCTTGGGAAACTAAACTTTGATACCACAATGGAAACTCTTAACCACTGTACACAGGCTGTTGAAAACTCATTATTGTCCCCACCAGTGAACTCAAAGGAGTGTGTGAAAGGTTGGAAGCTGTGGAACCAGGGCCTCTCTCTAAATATCAGCTCTCTGAAATGCACTGAACCCAACGAACGAGAGCAAGAATCAATCTCCCAGGGTTCACAGTGTGGCTGGCCTGAGAAACATCAGAGGAATTGAGATGGGAGAGTCACCACCCTGACCGACATCACCCTTCTAAAAATCCAAGGGGGAAGGATGCTGTAGCCCCGTATCTGAGCACTTCTGCGTGTAAATCTTTCCGTTGCCTTGAGAGCAGTGTCTGGGTAGGTCGCTTCTGAGACAATTGTAACACTGACATCTCACGTGGTGCACACAGAAAATGCAGATTCAGAACTCAGAATCATTTGCTGGCAGTTCTACAGGCAGAAAATCTATAACTGGCGAACATTAATTCAGTTAAACATCAAATGGTCGAGGGTCTTCCCCAGGCACCGTGTGCCTACAATTATATATTAACCTTTTAATCAGCTAATTCTTCTCTCAAATCTCAGACCAGGAAACCAGTCATCCCAGAGAAGCTAAGGTAGATGACATCTCTCCAGAGATGCTGAGCTAAGCATCCAGGACCGACTGAAAGTACAGGTGAGTGGCGTTCCTGCCGTTTATCTGTCTGTGGCTCAGCCTCTGTCCTGGCTTCTTGGTGGGATCTATTCAGGATTCCTCTGGAAGCACAAAGGGAAAATAAGCCATTTCCAATTGCAGGCCCTCAGGGAGAGTGGGAGTGGTGCGAGAACTCTCAGAGGCTCAGTTTTGTTTTTGCAAATTCTTGGATCGCTCCATCTACCAGTCAAGGTTCAGGTTAAGTGCTTGGCAATATGAACACACAGCACTTTCCTGGGCAAGAGTGACTTAGCAGGGTTAGAATCAGTCAAGTAATTCACTCATGTCTTCCTCCTTGTGTCCATCCTGTTACAGAGAAGCCCTGTAACACAGTTGTTAAAAGCATGAACTCCGGAGTCATTTGACTTGGTTCATTCTTGGCTTTGCCCTTTACTGACTGTGAGATTTGGCATTTTTTCCCATCACTCTGGCCTCAGTTTTCTCATGTAGGTAAAAATGAAAAATAAGATGTGCAATGACAATGGCCTTGTGGGTCCAATGGAATGAATGATGCATATAAAGCAATTAGAATACTGCTGCACAGGATAAGCAGCCAAGAGTGCTGTTACAGACTAGAAAAGGTGAGAGGCATTAACAAATCATTAATTAATTGATTAACTAAAATTAAAATCTAATGTGAAAGGAAATCACAGGTCTCTTCAGGAGCATGAACAAGCTGGGAGCCAGGGAGTCTAACATCATTTAGAGGAATCAAAGAAAGCAAACCCACAGAAGGAACACTTTTGCTTTGATCTCAAAGATGTGTCTGAATTAGCTGGGTAAATATAGAGGAGCCAGAGGAATCTTTTTAACTAACACATACTTTGCTTTCACGTGAATTCCTTTATGCCTCTCTGGTTTTCATGTAACGGATCTCTGAAATGACAAGACAACATTTTCAAAAGAATCCAGACTAATTTAATGCTCCGCAAAAGTTGAACGTCTGACTGGGCAGTAGTGTTAGAATGTTGTAGCTACTGCTATTGCCCCTTGAGGGAAAGGCTACCCACTCCAGTGTTCTGGCCTGGAGAATTCCATGGATTGTATAGTCCATGAGGTCACAAAGAGTTGGACACGACTGAGTGACTTTCACTTCACTTCACTTGAATTTTTAGCAGATTTGGCTGTAAATAGTATTTGGCTGTAGACTTACATGTCTTCAATTTCAATAGCATTGAGTTTGGTTGTGGAATATCCCTCAGTGGTTTAAGATGAGTACTCAGACATTAAAAAGCAGAGACATTACTTTGCCAACAAAGGTCCGTATAGTCAATAGTTTTTCCAATAGTCATGCATAGCAGTGAGAGTTGGGCCATAAAGAAGGCTGACTGCTGAAGAATTAATGCTTTTGAACTGTGGTGCTGGAGAAGACTCTAGAGAATCCCTTGGACTACAAGGAGTTCAAACCAGTCAATACTAAAGGGAATCAATCCTGAATATTCATTGGAAGAACTGATGCTGAAGCTCCAATACTTTGGCCACCTGATGTGAAGATCTGACTCGTTGGAAAAGACCCTGATGCTGGGAAATACTGAGGCAGGAGGAGAAGGGGATGGCAGAGGATGAGATGGCATCACTGACTCAAGGGACATAGTTTGAGCAAGCTCTGGGAGATGGTGATGGACAGGGAGGCCTGACGTGCTGCAGTCCATAGGGTCACAAAGAGTCAGACACAACAGAGCAATTGAACAACAACAACTTGGACAGTACTCCATAAGCAGGCAGCCCTCAGTATCGTCAGGTGTCACTGTTTTAAGTAGGCTGTCTGGACATGTTTTTCCCCATATGCACTTTAACATTTCCCAAATACACGCTATGAGCAACATTCCAAACGTACTTGTAGAGTCCAGGCAGTAACGGTCTTCCTATATGGCTCCTCTGCTCGTTTATGCCTTAGTTGGCACCTCAAAAACAACAGGCAACCGATACACCTTTGAAAGCTCAGCAATGATCAAATTTTATGATAACCAAAGCATTTCTATTACGTGAAAATTACTATTAGCCTGCTTATGAAAGCAGAGTTATGCTCAGACAGACTGCAAACACAGGGCAGAACCACACTGGTTCTGTACAGTTCCAGTTTACCAGCAGCCAGTTACCAGTTGTAACTGGTAACTGTCTCAGTTTCCTCGGCAGAAAATGAGGATAGTATCTTACAGGCTATTATGAAGATTAAGTGAGTTAATTATTATAAAGAGCCCTCCATGGTACTGGACACATAGTAATGGCTCAATAAATGTTTTATATCATTAGTATTATTATCATTTCTCTACATCACGTTTAGACCAATACGTATGATTCACCGATATTCCCCAGGATGAAACACTGACAAATATCATCAAAATACTACTTCACTGCTGCTGTAAAATTGTTCAGTGGATAGACTGTGCTCAGAAATATCAGTGGGAAACAGCAGGGGCCTGACTCAGAAGAGCAGGAGGGAGTGCGCACTTGGGGTCAGCTGCCCAGCCAGAACACAGGGCCTATTGTGGGCTGGGCTGTGCTGCTTTTGCAGGACACCGAGCATCCTTGACTCTTTGAAAAGACCCTGATGCTGGGAAAGATTGAGGCAGGAGGAGAAGGGGATGACAGAGGATGAGATGGTTGGATGGCATCACGGACTCAAAAGACACGGGTTTGGGTAGACTCCGGGAGTTGGTGATGGACAGGGAGGCCTGGCGTGCTGCGGTTCATGGGGTCGCAGAGTCGGACACGACTGAGTGACTGCACTGAAATGAACTGACCATCCTTGAGAATGACAGCTCAGGGCTCTGTCCTCTATGGCAAGAGCCACTGCCCTACGCTTATGCGTGGAGAGCGACTTCTGACAACACACTCTCGATGCCTGCTTCTCTTTTTAGCTTCCATTTCTGTACTGCTGTTCAGAGCCTTCTCTTTCAAAAAGAAAGAGTTTATGTTTGTCCTGACAGGTGCTGATTCAAGAGCATAGCCAACTTTAGACTTTGCTTCCAGAAAAGTGATTTTTTTTTTTCCTGCCCTAGACTGCAGGTTGCCAACTGGCAGCAGATGGGATGGATCGGGCCAGCAGATGTGGTTAGTTCAGCCAGAGCGGTCTGTCATAGAAGCTAAATTATCATGTTATACCGAGCGCTCCTCTCTGAGTGGCCCTTGCCTGCAGCATTCCCTCTGTCTCTGCTCCGAACTCACACCCTTGTCTGGCCCTCTAGGCATCAGAGTTTGCAACCCCCGCTTTAGACTCAGGAAATATGCTCTCCAAGCAAAGAACGCTCCTTGCTAGACTCTCTAGTTATTTTTCATCATGGCACCCACAGCTATGTGCTCCTGGCACTGCTGTAGTAGTTCTGGCCACGTGACGAAGCACTGACAACCAAAGGAGGGTGGAAGGGTTTCCACCACCAGTTCTGGCCCCTGAGACGCCCTCTCTTACCCACCTGGGACAACAGGAAGGAAGGACTCCTGGGGTGGTGGAATCATCCAGCAGGAAGGACCCGGGAATCGGCCACTGTGTAGAGGATGAGAACCTGGGGGAGCTGCCCAGCAAGGAAACGCCACATGCAAGTGTGGTCTCCAAGATTCCGGGTTGGTTGTTACAGACACGAGACTTGGGGGCGCAGGGCAGAGGGTTTTCTCTGCCACAGCATCATAGACTGTCCCAGAGGCCAGGGAGAAATAGCAGAACTGAAGAAAAGCTTAACACAACTGTATTCAAAAGTGGCCATAAATAAAAGGAGAGAAACTTACTGCCACAAATAATTATCTCAGCAGGCTGTGAACAACCTCAGATCTCATCCTCTCTTAAGTCAGCTTCTAAATGGTATTTTCCAAGTGAACCCACTAGTGTCTCCTGGCCCCTTGTTGTTTTCCTTTCACTGATGTGCTCGCTTTTTGCTATTAGGGTAGATGGACAGTTACTTTATCCTCACCACAAAACACCTCTGGTTTACTCTTGTCAAAGTCGCTCTACTGCAATCAGTTTGGAGGGGCTTAGATTGGCGGGGAAGAAAGGCTACTATCTCTGACTTGCAAGGTATAAAAATGTTACAGCAATGTATTTGACTGATTCTTTATCCTGCCAGGGACCAAAAACCCTGAGTCCTGGAAAGGTTTATAAAGGCACACTGCCTACAGGAATAGTACAGAGAAAAGAAGTGCTTCAAGGACACACACACACACACACATTCACATGCATATGGTGATATGTTCACTGTGAGGGTCAGTTCATGCTATCTACATCCTCCCCGAGTCTGACCCCCTTGAAATATTCCTGCTGCTTTACAGCCTCCGGACCCATAACACCTGCCACCTTCTTGGCCATTAATGTAAGATGCTGAGCAATGATTTTGTGATTCTTAGGAAGATAAAGGGAGAGAATACTTCCAGTTTGGCAAGTCCTGCTATTGCCTCATACACAATTTGAAACCAGCATTCTAGACCTCATTTCTAATTAAATGCTACTCAGTATCTTTTCCTCATATTATTAAAAGGGAAGCTGTGTATATCTGGAAAAATGTGGGACAACAAGCCAGAACTAATCTGAGCCTGAGTTCTGCCTATGTGGCCATTTCTCTGACTTCAGGCAAGTTACTTAACCTTGAACAGCCTCTCTGTTTTCTCTAAATGAGTATACTACCACCCATGCATACAGTCACTAGGGGAATTTAATGAGATAATGCAAGAAAAAAATGCTGTCTGCTAGACAGAATAATGGTCCCCAACAGATGCCCTTAGATGCCCTAAGCCCTGGGACCTGCGGGTATGGCATGCTACATGGAAAAGGGGAATTAAGGTTGAAAATCAGCTGACCTTAAAATAGAGTAATTACCCTGGATTAGGTGGACTCCATGTAATCACAAAGATCCCTACAAATGGAAGAATGAACTGAACACTTAGAGAAAGAGATGTGATGTAGTAATGCCATGTGAGAAGGACCCAACCTGCCGCTGCTGGACCTGAAGGTGGAGAAAGGGGCCACTAGCCAAAGAATGAAAGGAACCCCAAGAAGCTGGAAAAGGCAACAGAAAACGACTCCCCCCTGGAGCTTCCAGACAAAAACGCAGCCCTGAGAACGCCTCGATTTTAGCCCAATGAGACATATTTTGACTTCTGACCTTAAAAGTGAAAGTGAAAGTCACTCAGCCGTGTCCGACTCTTTGTGACCCCAAGGACCTACGGTCCATGAAATTCTCCAGGCCAGAATACTGGAGTGGGAGCCTTTCCCTTCTCCAGGGGATCTTCCCAACCCAGGGATTGAACCCAGGTTTCCCACATTGCAGGCGAATTCTTTACCAGCTGAGCCACAAGGGAAGCCCAAGAATACTGGAGTGGGTAGCCTTTCCCATCTCCAGGGGATCTTCTCAACCCAGGAATCAAACCAGAGCCTCCTGCTTGCAGATGGATTCTTTACCAACTGAGCTATCAGGGAAGCCTCTGACCTTCTAAACTGTATGGTAATCCGTGTGTGCTATTTTACCTTGCTAAGCCAGTGGTAAGTCATTAAGCAGCCTTAGGACACGCATCCTGTTACCATAGTGTTGACCCATTATAGACACTCAGAATATAGTAGCTCCCTTTACTTGATTTTTCAGTGTATAATGTGATCAAACCAATGGAAAGGGAGAAGCAGGAGGGGACAAGGAAGGTGGAGTGGAGGGGAACTGAGGGAGGGAGGACAAGAGGGAAGATGAAGAAAGAGTCATGACTTTGAAACCCTTGGACGAAGCCATCAGGAAGTCATGATACAGAAATACCTGCCTCCATGCTCCATTCCTGAGCATAAATAGGCATAGCCACTTTTCTTTTATCTTAGCCCTTGTTCCTTTGAAATGATGGGGTGTTTTGATCTGCTGTTATGACAGAGTGGTTGTGTTCAGTTTTTCATTAATTCCCTTAATCAAAATTAAAATTTCTATTATCTTCCAGGCCCTGGGCTAGATGCCAGAGATGAAAAAATAAACAAAGCCCTTGATAAACTTATTACTAGAAGGAAAGGCAGATACATCGGCATATTATATATATATATCTGGGAATTAGGAAGTAGTTCCTAGCAAAGATTCTTGAACTAGTCTCAGTTCAGTTCAGTCGCTCAGTCAAAC
Source organism: Oryx dammah (assembly GCF_014754425.2). Taxonomy (NCBI): domain Eukaryota; kingdom Metazoa; phylum Chordata; class Mammalia; order Artiodactyla; family Bovidae; genus Oryx; species Oryx dammah. Next base: position 55,254,616 of record NW_024070197.1, read on the forward strand.
TGACTCTTTGCAACCCCATGAATTGCAGCACGCCAGGCCTCCCTGTCCATCACCAACTCCTGGAGTTCACTCAAACTTACGTGCATCAAGTCGGTGATACAATCCAGCCATCTCATCCTCTGTCGTCCCCTTCTCCTCCTGCCCCAAATCCCTCCCAGCATCAGAGTCTTTTCCAATGAGTCAACTCTTCACATGAGGTGGCCAAAGTACTGGAGTTTCAGCTTTAGCATTATTCCTTCCAGTGAACACCCAGGACTGATCTCCTTTAGAATAGACTGGTTGGATCTCTTTGCAGTCCAAGGGACTCTCAAGAGTCTTCTCCAACACCACAGTTCAAAAGCATCAATTCTTCGGCGCTCAGCTTTCTTCACAGTCCAACTCTCACATCCATACATGACCACTGGAAAAACCATAGCCTTGACTAGACGGACCTTTGTTGGCAAAGTAATGTCTCTGCTTTTGAATATACTATCTAGGTTGGTCATAACTTTCCTTCCAAGGAATGTCTTTTAATTTCATGGCTGCAATCACCATCTGCAGTGATTTTGGAGCCCAGAAAAATAAAGTCTGACACTGTTTCCACTGTTTCCCCATCTATTTCCCATGAACTAGTCTACTTCAGTCCTAATTTACCACATAGTTGCTGTGTGGCCCTGGGCAAGTTACTTAACATCTCTATGCCTTAGTTTCTTCCTTTTTACAATACACACTTTAATTGCATCTGTTCTCATTGACTGTGTGGTTTGATGAGTCAACATAAATCAAAATGTTGAAGAGAGGGACAGGATTATCATAGGTGCTGTGCTGTGCTCAGTCATGTCTGACTCTTTGCAGCTCCTTGGACTGTAGTCTGCCAGGCTCCTCTGTCCAAGGAATTTTCCAGGTAAGAATATTGAAGTGGTTTGCCATTTCCTACTCCACATAACAGGTGCAACATGCCACCTATTGTTATTATTTGTATTAATATAAAGGAATATGTATTACATGTTATGAAAATACAGAATAAGGAAAAATGTGCTCTTTAGATGAGAATAGGAAATGGGACCATGTCACAAATAAGGCCATATTGGAAAGAAGATTGACATTTTTCAAGTGGCAAAGTATAAGAAAGAATGCTCCATGCAGGGATTTGGTAAATGCACTAGGGCATGCCAGTTGAAGAGACAGGGAGCAATTTCCCAGGGATAACAAGCTCTATATTGTTTTCAAGATTATTTGAAAGTATTTTGCCGTCTAAAATAGGACTGAATTCACCAGGTATGTGTCCTTGAGTCCGGCTAAAACAGAGTGAAAAATAATTCACTCAATGAAGTCACAGTTTTTGTCTGAATGGAATTAATTTTTCACTCTTAAGATTCCAGGATTAATCAATTAGACAGTTGGAAATTTTTAAAAGAAAAAATAGTGTTTTGTAAAAATGTTACTTAATGCAAAATTAGGAAGACTTGGTTTGTTGGCTCTTAGTAGAAACTAGAGGCTGTACCTGCCCTAGAATCATGTGTCTATTTATGAAACTTTGGTAATAACATTAGCGCAGCCAAACATCAATTAAGACCTGCAGCCCCTAAGTTGATAAAGGAGTCTTCATGTGAGATAATCTCGTGTGAGCCTTAACAGCCCTAGGAAATTCAGCATCGAGTGAAGCAAATATGAAATATCTGCCATGTGCCAGGACCGAAAGACGTTTTTGGGCTACACACAAAACCCTAATTCCATGGGGACAACAAAGGAGGGTTTCTAAAGGAAAAGGTCTGGGATTTGAGGAGTCTGCTCAATAGAAGATCAGGACCTGAATCTATCACCGTGGCCAGCCTCCGATCCCAGTCACTACAGTTCCCAAGAGCAAGGCCTTGCCCTGCAGAGTACCCGCAACCTTTCCATATTCTGCTCGGGGGCTTGCTGCTCTGCTGCAGGTTCCAGTGAGAGCAAGCGGAGCTGGGAAAGTCACAGGACGGAAGGCTCCCAGGACAGCCTCCAGTGCTGGCCTCGATGCTGGGAGGTGCAGCTGGTTAAGTGCCCCAACCTGCCTCATTCCAGACCTAGTCCTCTGAGAGGCATTTGTGCACCACCCAGAGGGGCCGGTGGGCTGAGAACTCACGGTCCGCAGCAGTGACATCAATGATCCTCAGTACACTGGCTCTCTCTCTCCTTCCCTGCATCCCTCTCCTGCCACTCACATCTGCTTCCTGCTGACGGAAGCTACCTGTACCCAGTCCTTTGACTTAGGCTCTCAGTGAGTGAGTGACGTTGCTCAGTCGTGTCCGACACTTTGCGACCATAGCCTACCAGGCTTCTCCGTCCATGGGATTCTCCAGGCAAGAATACTGGAGTCAGTTACCATTTCCTTCTCCAGGGGATCTTCCCAACCCAGGGATCAAACCTGGGTCTCCCGCATTGGAGGCAGACGCTTTAACCTCTTAGCCACCAGGGAAGCCCCTAGGTTCTCAGGGGAACCCAAAATAAGACAAGGCCCATGGATTTGCTGCTGTAACAAATTACTACCATCTTAGTGCCTTGTGGTTTAGTCATTAAGTCCTGTCCAACTCTAGGGACCCCACAGACTGTAGACCACCAGGCTTCTCTGCCCATGGTATTTCCCAGGCAAGAGTACTGGAGGGGGTTGCCATTCCCTTCTCCATGGGATCTTCCCGACCCAGGGATCAAACCCACGTCTCCTGCATTGGCAGGCAGAGTGTTTACCACTGAGCCACCATGGGGAAGCTGTCTTCGGGGCTTAAACATATTTTGTTATTGTACAGTTCTGGGTGTCAGAACTCTAACATGGTCCACAGGCTGTGTCCCTTCAGCAGGATCCGGCGTCCTTTCTGTCTCTAGCTCGCATGGGCCATGCACTTCCTTTAGCTCATGGCCTCTCCCTCCACCTTCAGAGCTGGGAGCATAGCATCATGTCATCTCTTTCTGTCTCTCTCTTTTTCCATCATCGTATTGCCTGTTTCTAACTCCTCCCACATACCTTTTATAAGGAGAGTTGTGATTACATTAGGCTCGCCTGAGAAATCCAGGTAATAACGGTCACATGTTCTGAGAATTAGAACCTGGGAACCAGGGAACCATTTTCAGCCTCCTACCACCCATGAATAACTTATATAATGGAAGGAAATTTGCATATTTAATACCATTATATAAATATTTATAATTTACTCATGGCTATTATTCTGTCATGAGAAACAAAGAAAGAAATCCTGCCATTTTTGACAACATGGATAGAACTTGAGGGCATTTCTATGCTAAGTCGCTTCAGTCGTGTCTGACTCTTTGTAACCTGCCAAGCTCCTCTGTCCATGGGATTCTCCAGGCAAGAACGCTGGAATGAGTTGCCATTTCCTTCTCCAAGAGACCTTCCTGACCCAGGGATCGAACCCACATCTCTTATGTCCTGCGCTGGCAGTGGGGTTCTTTACCGCTAGCACCACTTGGGAAGCCCTAAGGCTGCAGTGAGGGCATTACGCTACGTGAAAATGAGTCAGACAGAAAAACATACTATTCAAGGTATATCACATACACTATGCGGTATGTCTTTCTCTGTCTGGCTTATTTTACTTAGCATGATGGCAACCCACTCTGGTATTCTTGTCTGGAGAATTCCATGGACAGAGGAGCCTGGTGGGCTATAGTCCACAGGGTAGCAAAGAATGGGACACAATTGAGTGACTAACACACACATATGCCACATATATGTGGAAGCTTAAAAAAAAAAAAAAAACAGAATCAAACCCATAGAATCAGAGCATCAAAAAGTAGTTGAGAGAGGCTTGAATGTGGGGAAAACAGAGAGACTGGCGAAGGATACTAACTTTTAGACACAAGATGAAGAAGGTCTGAGGTGACTTTGCTTAATAGTAGTGTTGTAGGTCTGCTGTGAGGGTGGAACTCAGAGGTTTTCACACACAGACGCACACACAAAAGGAGGGGATAAATTGTTGAGATGGCGGATTTATTAACTGACTAGATGAGGGGAATCCTTCCCAATGTATACATGTTCAGATCACCATGTGTACTCTTTAAAGAGCTTATAATTTTATCAATTAAACTTGAAATTAAAAAAAAAAAAGCAAAAATATCCATTTTGAGCATCATTCCACAATCACCCACATTCCTGAAAATATTTACCTGTGAAATCAGGAAAACCTGAATGGAGAGCCCACTGATGGTCCATAGTTACATATCCAGGCCTGTTGTGTCAGTTTAACAACCAACTATGACCTTTTCTTGCTCAGAAATAATGATTAGATCCTGCCTGGCCATGCTGTGAAGTGGAACATTTTATTCTAACCGTGCAGATCTCAACACTTTCTTCTCTGCCAGACATTAGACAAGATGTCAGATTTGTCATCATACTGGAAGGTTTTTATTAATTATCTTTCAGAGGCAAAGTCCTTTTTGTAATTTATTTTTTCACACCAGGAAAATTCTTCTATTGAACTAAATGTCCATCTTGTTAAATTGTTTTTCACTGCTAAAAGTTTCTTGCTTTGAAAAGTTCCAGAAGAAGAGAAATACACCCAGCAAAAACTGGTGTTAAAGTCAAGGAAATGATTGTGTTAAGGAGAGTACCTCCTACCTGCCCTCAGCAAAAAAGTGTCATACGCATCTTTCTTTAAAATCTAACTGCTGAATTAATGTATATGCTAAGAGACAAAGGTCTCCACATTTTCCTTGCCTGGATCAGAAGGAGTTACAAAGACTGCTCTTTACATGCCAATTAACCATATCCTGAAATTCATGCTTTGATGTAAGTAGTATTTATTGAGTGCCTATTACGTATTGGTGGCCAAGATACGCAACAATTAGTAAGACAAGCCCCCTCCTGTTTAGGAACACGGAACACAATAGGAGAGCTTGGTATGTGAATAGGTACTTGTAAAATGCAATTAAAAGTGTAAGAATGGAGCAAGTAATCTAGTTGAAAACCTCAACAACAAAAAAAAGGACAAAACTCAATGTTGGAGAAGAAACCACATCAATATAGCTGGTTTTACCTGTGTACCCTTAACTTTGAAACAGAAGATGCTCAGTGGGGAGGACAAGCCTCTTCAGTGCTGCTACTAGAATTACTCAGACAGACTCAGATGTCTCAAGATCGAGACGTGAAAAAATTCTTGATAATGAAAAACTCCTAAAGTCTTTGAAAACAACTTTATTTTTAAAAGCAATAATTCTTGAGAAGATAGAAACCAGAAAATATTTTAAGAAGTAACATTTTCTGCTTTATATTTCCAGAGTAGAAAGCAAGACAGTAATATTATCTCCAAGGGGAACACAATGTGGTCTCAAGTTTCAAGGGAGAAAAAAAATAGAGGGAGTCCTTCCAGCTACAAGGAACACCCAGGAAAAATCTGACGAGTGTTGAACAACCAGTTCTCCAAGAAAGAAATGCCTTGATTTGTCACACTTGTGAGTTTCCATGGTATAAATACTCCCATTATGGCCAATTTCAAGCAACCAACATGAAGTCATTAGACGCAGAGTTGGGAAGACACAGACGTACAGTTGGCTCCTCTGAGCCGAGAGGCTCCTGCCCAGCCCTGGGTGTGCCAGCTTCTAATCGTGGAGCATTTGGGCCAAGAATTTGCCTGGACTTCTGCAGGGCCTTTATAAGCATGAACCACCGTGACACCTAGGAGAGCTTCCTTCCTTCCCAGGATGACATTTCATAATCCAGGATGGGGTTACATTACACATGAATTAAAATGTCCTGGAACACCCTCACTAATGGAGCAAAATGGCCCACCCTAATTTTCTTTTACAGTAAGAGAAAATGCAATGAATCCTTGATTCGTGACTGTGTGTTATTTAAATATTGCTTTTGATGTTTTATCCAGAGTCCTAGCTCAAATGATCAGAGATAATCCTGCCTTCTGACATAATTAGGGAGCTCCTGCTTAGCTAAGCTGGAGAATAATCAATTTGACCTTGACAGTTTGTCTGTAGTATCATACTAATGTTCAGAACGCAGACGAGGCAGCCATACTAGTGTCTCCCTAGATATTCAAACATCAGCTACAGACTTTGTTCCAAGGACAAACAGGCTTGAGCAGAGAGGGTGGAAATTATGATGGCCAGCAGGCTCCATATGGCCACTATATCTGTTAGATGGCCTTTAGTTCGTGGATTAATTGCTCACATGGAAATCACAAGGATTTTCACTAAGTACCTGAGATTGAGACAGTACTGGGATTGGAGTCAAACAGAACAACACTCCACACATGATCAGACCCTGAGGGGCAGAATTTCATCTCCAAATTACCACCATCCATGCCTCTCTTTATCTGTCCCCAAGACAAATAACATCTGTCTTTTATTATCCCAGTTGTGCTCTTAGTTTTCCTAAATTAAATTTGAAAATGAATTTTGGTTTGCATTTGTGTCTTATATAGATTTTTCTTATGCCGAGGCCTCTTCATTCTTTTCCATTACATTTCTGGCCTCCCCAAGCACCTAAGTTTTCATTCTTTATCCACTAATATGCATTGCAGAGAACTCATCTGTGTTTCAATGAAACTGATGCTGCTGCTGCTGCTAAGTCACTTCAGTCATGTCCGACTCTGTGTGACCCCATAGACGGCAGCCCACCAGGCTCCCCCATCCCTGGGATTCTCCAGGCAGGAGTACTGGAGTGGGGTGCCATTTCCTTCTCCAATGCATGAAAGTGAAAAGTGAAAGTGAAGTCGCTCAGTTGTGTCCGACTCTTAGTGACCCCATGGACTGCAGCCCACCAGGCTCCTCCATCCATGGGATTTTCCAGGCAGGAGTACTGGAGTGGGGTTCCATTGCCTTCTCCACAATGAAACTGCAACCACCATAAAACTGCAACCACCATAAAAGAATCTCAAGTATTCTCCCCTCAGAACTTCTTCAATATTTACTGTCTCCTGTGTTCTGGAGAGCCTGGTCCATTACTCAATTTTGTGTTTCTCAGAGTATCACGCTCTTCCTCTTAGCAGGCTTGTGCAAAGGCACAGACATTTTAGAGCAATAAAAGTGGCCTACTGCTGGTCTTTAAACACTGAAGATATTCCTTCCCTCTGCTTCTTGCAATGTCAAATGATCCCGTTCCTCTCTGATCTCTACAACAAGCAGGAAGACTCTTCAACCTGCTTCTCATTAAACACAAACCAAAACAGCATATCTAGAAACGAATGCACTAAGTCACAAAAGCACTAAGTCAATCCTAAAGGAAGTCAGTCCTGAATGTTCATTGGAAGGGCTGATGCTGAAGTTGAAACCCCCAGTACTTTGGCACCTGATGCAAAGAACTGACTCACTGGACAAGACAATGCTGGGAAAGACTGAAGGCAGGAGGAGAAGGGGATGACAGAAGATGAGATGATTGGGTGGCATCACCGACTCAATGGACATGAGTTTGAGCAAGCTCCGGGAGTTGGTGATAGACAGGGAAGCCTGGCATGCTGCAGTCCATGGGGTCACAAAGAGTCGGACACGACTGAGCGAATGAACTGAACTGAACTGAAGTCACAAATCCCCTCATTATTATTACTGCATTAAATTTAGGTGTGAATGAGCCAGCCTCTTCTTTCCAACAAACAAACATTCATCAGGTTTTGAACTGAGAAGGAAAAAAAAAAAAACAACTCTGAGCTGAAACAGTTTGAAAAGGATGGTATATATATATTTTCTCATGTCTATTTGAGTCCAGAAGTACAATTACCTGAAATTTCATGAGCCAGTCCTTGGGATATTTTCAACTCAAGCTAGATTAATGCAATAGTCAAAGTTTCTGCTAATCCTATGGCTCTTTCAAAGTAAGTCTGAGTCTTCTAATGGAAAAATACTATATCTCCCCAGTAGAAAAATCTGGAGGAGAGGTGATCGTCTTCAAAAAATTTTATATAGTATAAAATGTGATCATGTGCAGCGCCTCCAGACTAGGCTGGGAGACTATGCTAGAGTCTGTCTAGACAGTCAGACATCAGGTACAGACTTCATTTGAAGGGCAAATAAGCTTGAGCAGGGAAGTGCATGTAGAGGTGACAATCACAGGCCCCGTCTGAACAACTGATCTATTAAGTGGCCAGCAAGGCCAGCACCCACACGGGAGAGCTGAGGGCCAGAGCTAAGGCAGTAGGAACGGGCTGGGGAGGAGAGACACCTGGGTCTAGCTATGGCCCTGGTTTTCCTGGGACTGTTTGGGATTTAGCCCCAATATCCTGTATCCCAGGAAACGCCTCAGTGCCAGGTAGCCTAGACCCAGAAGCAAACTGACATCAAACTCAAATTGAGCCATTTGAGGAGAGAAGGCTATAGGAACTAGCAGAAGGATGGGCAGGATTGGGTAGAAGGGACACAGGGCACAGAGAAGCAACCCAGTAAGCGCAGGGCACATTTATCTCATCTAAGCCTGCAGGTCTAGGGGAGGAGCCGGCCTCCAGACCCAGGAAAGAGAGCTGCAGGAGGTGGCTCTCTGTGACCCCAGCGGAGGGGTCACTGCAGGCTGCAGAAATGTCCTCTCCTCTCTCCTGAGCGCCTGCCCCAATCCCCGCAGTGGCTAAAGCACTTTTTGGCAAACCACAACTGACTGGCCCAATCTGGCCCGCTCCTGCTCCCTGGTTTTGCAAATAAAGTTGCATTTGAACACAAACAGGCTCATACCTGTTATCATGGGTGCTTCTCACACTACAGTGGCAGAGTTGAGTGGCTGTGACAGAGACTTGATGTCTCCCAGAGCCTAACTCTGCAGACCCCGGGCGAAGGTCTTGGAAACGGGAGGGCAGGGGAACTGGGCAGAAGGCAAGGCATGGAAGGGTAAGCAGCTGGCCGGAAGGGGCTCATCACACTCCCCACCTGCAATATTAATCACAAAACTGGAGAACTACTGGGAGATCCAGGCCAAAAAACTGGAAAAAGAGGCACCCCACAATTACTCTGAGTGTAAACAAAGCCCTGAACTTCTTAAGCAGCCACCCATGAACCAGTCTTTTTTTTTTTAATTAGGCTCCTGCAGAGAAGATTTAATTGTGGAAAGATAGAATTTGAAAAGCTCAGAGGCACTCAGCCTTTTCACAATATTAGTTGGGTGAATTTTCTAAGTTCAATATCTTATTTAAAAAAAAAAAACACCTTCTTTTTTTCAAAATCCAAAGAAAATACTGTAAATTAGTAAACAGGATGTAGGGGTTTAGATTATTCTTTGGGACAAGAATGATGAACTATTCCACAATAATTCTCAGTATCTGGGTGACAAATATTAATTGAGCACTTCCTACTTGCCGGTCCTGTACTAGACTCTGGAGAGACAAAGCATACAGGACGGAAAGTGTTTTCTGCCCTCATGGAACTTAACTCTAGCATAGGAGATACTAATGAACGACTGAGAAACAAACAGAGGATCATCTCGGAGTGATAAATCCTATAGAGAAATGAGAGCTGAATGAGGGGTGGGGCGAAGGACAGTAGGGGACGGTTGGGAAAGCATCTCTGATGGGAGAATAATAAGGATTCTGTCTCACGGAGCCGGGGAAAGATCATTTGACATGGAGGTAGCAGGAAGCACCAAGGGAAGGCTTGGCGCAGCAATATTTGAAAGTTCCTACAATAATAAAAGCTAAAAAAAGGAAAAATCTGTGATGGTAAGAAGGCCAGGGCAGCTGGAAGGCAGCCCAGTGGAGAGAGCCAGAGAGTTAGGTGAGGTCTTATGGGCTAGGACTTTCCTATAGCTCAGACAGTAAAGAATCTGCCTGCAATGCAGGAGACTGGGGTTTGATCCCTGGGTCAGGAAGATCCTCTGGAAAAGGGAATGGCAATCCACTCTAGTCTTGCCTGGAGAATCCCATGGACAGAGGAGCCTGGTAGGCTACATTTGGGGTTGCAAAGAGTCAGACACTTCTGAGCAACTAACACCACTACTACAGGCTATGTTGCTGAACAGAGAAGAGTTAACTCGGCAGATCTGAGCATGTAGCTTTGGATGGCCCTGCTTGCCAGACTGGCCCTCAGCTGGCATCTGGGAATTTGGATTTCAGGGGAGTTCCCACCATCCTAAGTGATTCGAGTGCCTCACTGTGCCAAACCTGTTTGCACAATCAGTGTAGTTTATGCTAAACAGCATCCTTCTGGGTGCCTGGAGTTTGGCTACATACCAGGCTGAAGGATCCCAGGGGACCAGCACCCAGTACAAATGCAGGGCACCAGTCTCTTGTGAGTCTTCCTGGCTGGCAAGATTTCACTTGTACCATCACATTTCCTTGCGGGAGGAATGCTCTTTTAATGACTCCACTGGACGAGGACACCTATGCTTTGTTTTGCTGACTTCTCCCCAGGCACCTTTTCCCTTTGTGACTTTGCTCTGATCTTTTCCCTGGAATAAATCCTAGTCACGTGTATGAAGGCAGAAGGAGAAGGGGACAACAGAGGATGAAATGGTTGGATAACATCACCAACTCAATGAACATGAGTTTGAGCAAGCTCCGGGAGTTGGTGATGGATAGGGAGGCCTGGCGTGTTGCAGTCCATGGGGTCTCCAAGAGTCGGACACAAGTGAGCGACTGAACTGAACTGATGTGTATGACTATATTTTGAGTCCTGTGACTCCTCCTAGGGGGTCACTGACACTGGAGGTGGTCTTAGGGACCCCGAAATACTGAAATAACAGTATTTCGTTCATTTTCTCTGAGCCAGAACCCGGGCGGGGGCACTTTACATAAACTTTCCCGTGTAATCTTCACCCCAAGTCTCTGAGCCTGGCAATTCTTCCCTGTTATTACTGGCACCATTTTACAAATGGAGTTAATTAAGATTCGGAGAATTTCTGTACCTCCCTCAAGGTCACCCAGCGGAGCCTGATGGAGAATCCAAGTGGTTTAACTCGCAATTGTATCATTTGCCCTCTGGGGTCACCCATAGTATACACACAGCCTGCAGAAAACGCAGATTTTTTGCACATTTGTTTGACTTCACCACAACGGGTTGTCCATTTTAAGACTTTAATCTATTTTATCATGAGATGCTCCAGTGAAGCTCATTCAAGCTCCACCTCTTAATCTTGATAGTGATTTTGAGCCTTTGTTGTAAGAAAGACTATTAAGATTTGGCAATAAGATTCTTCAAGGGTGATAAATATCCCTTTAAAGGGACTGCAAATCCATTGACTGAATAACTCTGTCCTAAAAATGAAAGTCACACTTGGGGAATGGAAGGGTGGGTTATGAAAATGCAGATTAGGATGACTTTATTGGTGGAGTTGAGTTTAGCCCTCTTATCACACAGAAATGCCAGTCCAATAGACTCCTACTAAGGCAGGTCTGGAGAAGGAAATGGCAACCCACTCCAGTATTCTTGCCTAGAGAATCCCATGGATGGAGAGGCTTGGTAGGCTACAGTCCACGGGTCGCAAAGAGTCAGACACGACTGAGCGACTTCACTTTCACTAAGGCAAGTCTGAGGCCCTGTAGAATGTAGACACTCGGTATCAGTGGCCTCAAAATGGATTGTGATGTCTGCTGTTCAAAGTCAGTGGCAGGAAATGCTGAGATGCTTTTATTTCCATTACTCTGGAACTTATTTGTATTCTTTTCAAAAAAAAAAAAAAACAAACAAACCTCTCTAGGCCTGATATTTCTCAAAGTGGCTTACATATACTTACTGTAGTATGTGAGATAATTTTAGGCAGTATACGGAAATGAACAGTTTAAAAATTGTTTTGATTGTTGTGTCTTTAATGTTTGCCTCCTATTTATAGTAAGCAATGCTGATTTTCTATTTATGGTAATGACAGATAATGTCCTTTCTTGATGTATCTGTACCGAATAGTAAATTGATTTAAATAAAAGTAAACATGAAAGAGAATATGGTTCTATTAAATATGAAAGATTTAAGTTGGGAGAAACTCTGAACTGGATAACTTGTTTGGGAAGGTTTGCAGGCAGGGGATTTCAATCAAAGGCAGAAAGAGTGAGATGGAAGGAGGTAACAGTCAGAATCAAAAGGAAGTGAAGCCATGATAAACCTCACATCAGTGGTGCCCGAAGTGTGGTCTCTGGCCAAGCAGTTTCCCTATTACCTGGGAGCTCTAAATGCAGATTCTCAGGCCCCACCTCAGACCCGCTGACTGAGGAACTGCAGGGCAGAGGGGAGGGAGGGATGGGACACAGCAATCGGTGTTCACACAAGCCCTCCCGGGGGCTTCCGAAGCCCACTCAAGTTGCTGTTCACTCATTCATTTATTCACTAAATGCAAAAGAAGCACCTTCTGTACACAAGGCTCACTCCACACTCAAAGCCTCAGGAAGCCACAGAGGAAGAACATTTTACTAAGATGCAGGAACACAAGCTGGGAGTGAATCGTGGTGAATTCTGATGAACAGAGCCTGAGTAAATGGGTCTCCGCTGTACAGAGGCTCTGGGGCTCGTAGCGTGATCTCCCGGGGTGTTAGCTGGGGAGACGTCCTGGTGTGACCAAGACATATATTCATTTTATTGTCATAGACTGATCGAACTGATGAAACACTGGGCAAGAATTAAATGTCCTTGGTTTGCTGGAGGCAAGCATGCATATAGATTGATCATCACAGCAAGGCAGTCCCAGCCTCCTCCTGTGTGTGAGCTGAGACCTTCGAGCCTGCGGAAGTTTCCAGCTAGAGACCAAGAGTGATGAGGCCACTGGTCAGCACTGCCATGACAAAGTGGGTCCTCACAGTCTAAGATCACAGTGCCATATCCTAGGTTATATTCCTGTGGGTCAACTAACTGGAAATGGATTAAAAAATGATAGAGCAAGAATAAGGGCAGAAAGAGGAACGTTTTGTCTCATCAAGGGTTACAGCAGCTAAGTTGACTTTCCCCAGGAAATTGGCTCAGTGAGGACATTTGAAGCTTACAATTTAGCCCCTGCATCCAAAGGTGGGGGCAGCTGTGGGTTTTAAATCCAAGCACCATGTGGCTTTGAAAAGTGAGCAGCGACAGAAATCTATACTACACTTTTTCTGTGAATGTTGGAGGGAGCATAAATTGACCTGATACAGAAGCCACATGTGCCTATAAGCCATGCTGTGAGGGCAGATTGCCCACTGGATTTCAAAGACTTGGTGTGAAAACAGAGGGCAAAATACTTCATTTTCAATCTTTATTACTTACATGTTGAAATGCCATACTTTAGATATATCAGGTTAAAGGAAATAAATCACAACAAACTTTATCTCTTTCTTTTTACTCCTTTTAATGTGGCTACCAGAAAATTTTAAATTATCTACGTGAACTTATATGCAGAGTACACCATGAGAAACGCTGGTCTGGAAGAAGCACAAGCTAGAATAAAGATTGCCGGGAGAAATATCAGTAACCTTAGATATGCAGATGACACTACCCTTATGGCAGAAAGTGAAGAGGAACTAAAAAGCCTCTTGAAGAAAGTGAAAGAGGAGAGTGAAAAAGTTGGCTAAAGCTCACATTCAGAAAACTAAGATCATGGCATCTGGTCCCATCACTTCATGGCAAATAGATGGGGAAACAGTGGAAACAGTGTCAGACTTCATTATTTTGAGCTCCAAAATCACTGCAGATGGTGATTGCAGCCATGAAATTAAAAGATGCTTACTCCTTGGAAGGAAAGTTATGACCAACCAGACAGCATATTCAAAAGCAGAGACATTACTTTGCCAACTAAGGTCCATCTAGTCAAGGCTATGGTTTTTCCAGTGGTCATGTATGGATGTGAGAGTTGGACTGTGAAGAAATCTGAGCACCGAAGAACTGATGCTTTTGAACTGTGGTGTTGGAGAAGACTCTTGAGAGTCCCTTGGACTGCAAGGAGATCCAACCAGTCCATTCTAAAGGAAATCAGCCCTGGGTGTTCATTGGAAGGAATAATGCTAAAGCTGAAACTCCAGTACTTTGGCCACCTCATGTGAAGAGTTGACTCATTGGAAAAGACTCTGATGCTGGGAGGGATTGGGGGCAGGAGGAGAAGGGGACAACAAAGGATGAGATGGCTGGATGGCATCGCCGACTCAATGGACATGAGTCTGAGTGAACTCCGGGAGTTGGTGATGGACAGGGAGGCCTGGCGTGCTGCGATTCATGGGGTCGCAAAGAGTTGGACATGACTGAGTGACTGAACTGAACTGAACTGAACTGAACTGAACTGATGTGGCTTAGATTAGATTTCTATTGCATTGCTCCAGAGCAGGGGCTCTGCTAACTTTTTATTGAAAGCTCAGGCAGTAAATATCTTAGGCTTTGTGAACCAGTAGGTGTAATGCTTAAGCATTTAAAATGGAACTGTGTAAAAATGTAAAAATCATTCTTAACTTGAACTGATAAGCAAACAGGTATCAGACTGGATTTGGCCTATAGATCCCGTTTGCAGACCTCTATGCTAGAGTTTAGTGTTCCTCAGAACATCCTACACCCAGCGCTGTGGGCCCAGCCATCCGCTTGTGTGCAGCCAACTGTGCCAGCAGACGCATGGCAGGTGCATGGGGACCCAAGGTCCAAAGTCGGCCTGGAGAGGCAAGATGGAACTTGCACTAAGGCACGTGGAGCTGCAAAGTTCATTTTCTCAATCGCCAGGCGTCACCAAGGAAGGCCCCTATTTATTGTCTCCTTTTCTCATTTTTGGGGGGGAGGGTTTATCTTATGTCTGGAGAAGGAAATGGCAACCCACTCCAGTGTTCTTGCCTGGAGAATCCCAGGGACGGGGGAGCCCAGTGGGCTGCCGTCTATGGGGTCGCACAGAGTCGGACACGACTGAAGTGACTCAGCAGCAGCAGCACGTGGTCATGTCAGACAATCTGAATACTGTGTTTGGTCATCTTAAAATGGATAAACAAAAGGAATGCATAAGTGACTGGGCCCTCCAGGTGATTTTAAAATCTCTCTCTTGCTTCTCTGTCAGCATAAATGACCAAGGATTATGTAGGTCAGCCATCTAGTGCAGGCCGCTGCTTTTCATGCAGGAAGCACTGACCTTTAAATTCATTTGAAAAATGCAAGCAGCCTGCCTGGTAGGGGGTGGAGGGTGGGGGAAGAAAGACCTCCAAAAGTCTGGTAGCAAAAATTGCTTTCAGTGCATCAAGAGTTAATCTTCTGGTGCTGCAGGTTATTAATATAAGGAACACAAAGCAGTTGTATCCTATCTTCTGAAAGCAGATGAGCTGGCTAGCACTGAATTGAGAAAATTATTATTTATTAAAAATGAGATAGTCACGGACCAGTGACTAATCCTGATTGGGTTCAGAGACAATTCCCCACCCACCAGGAAAGTAATACATTTTTCAGAAAGGTATTTTGTTAAATACAAAGTGCCAATAGCATTGCTATTCATCTGCTCTAGGCTCCTGTGTAGGATCTTTTCACATTATAATGGCATCAGCAGTGAAAAGCCCCTGTACATCGTCATACCCCAATTTCTCTTCTAAGCAGCCCCTGCACTGTCAGCCTGCTTATAGCTGGGGCTTCCTCGCTATGGCTCACACAACCTTGAGTATGCGATTGGAGTGGATGGACGACAGATCCCAATAAGTTTCTGAGTTGGCATTAGGCTCATCCCTGGACACACAAGAACAGAGAAGGAAAGAAGGGACTTTCCATCTGCATTGATTGCAAAGGCAACACAAGGCTCTTGTGTGGTTGAGAGAAAGAAGGTCTAAGGGATACATATGGAGCTTGTTTTCCTCAATGATACAATAAGAGGCTGTTGGGTTTCTGGATTAAGGATAGATTTTGAAGTCAAGCAATGAAAGTGTTAGTTGCTCAGTCCTATCCAACTCTTTGCTGACCCCATGGACTGTAGCCCGCCAGGCTCCTCTGTCCATGGAATTCTCCAGGCGAGAATACTGGAGTGGGCTGCTGTTTCCTACTCCGGGGGATCTTCCTGAGCCAGGGATTGAACCTGGGTCTCCTGCACTGCAGGCAGATTCTTTACTGCTGAGCCACCAGGGAAACCCGAAGTCAAGCAGACCTCAATCGATATAAATCTTTATGGCACAGTTTATTATCTATACAGCTTCTATGGGGGCATTTTCTTTTCCAGGTACATGCATGGTAGGGCAGGTTAACTATTTTGTGGGGTCAATAAAGAATGGGCACATCAGTGTGGTTGGTGCTTGGTAAGGAGGTGCTACCTAATAATTCACATTATTAACATCTGAAATCAGAAATCCCTGTAAAGTCAGAGATGTTGGTTGCTGTACAAATTAGAGCAGGCTCCTGGGAGATGTTGTTATTGTTCAGTCGCTAAATCATGTCTGACTCTTTGTGATCCCGTGGACTGCAGCATGCCAGGCTTCTCTGTCCTCCACTTTCACCCAGAGTTTGCTCAAATTCAACTCCTTTGAGTTGATGATGCTCTCGAACAATCTTATCCTCTGCCACCCCTTTCTCCTTTTGCCTAAATCTTTCCCAGCATCAGGGTCTTTTCCAAAGAGTCACCTCTTCATATCAAGTGGCCAGTTGGTGCTTCAGTTTCAGCATCAGTCTTTCCAATGAATATTCAGATGATTTCTTTTAGGATTGACTGGTTTGGTCTCCAAGAGACCAGGGGACTCTCAAGTGTCTTCTCCAGCACCACAATTCAAAAGCATCAGTTCTTCTTTGTGGTCCAACTCACATCCATACATGACTACAGGAAAAACTATAGTCAAAACTATATAGACCTTTGTCGGCAAAGTGATATCTCTGCTTTTTAATATACTATCTAGGTTTGTCATAGCTTTCCTTCCAAGGGGAAAGCATCTTTTAATTTCAAGGCTGCAGTCACTGTCCCCAGTGATTTTGGAGCCCAAGAAAATATATCCTGGAAGATGGATCTGTGTAATGTCAACTGGCTTATCACATCAGTCGCCCCTTTGCCTGCTATCATCAAGTGATACCAAGACATACTCATTTTAGGAATAAGAAAGTCTAATTCCAGCATGGGAATTCTGTAGCAAACATGTCATCTTTATTGATCACTTATGTATTGGGTTGAATAACATCAACTTTTAGATGTTACTTGAAAACTCAAATGAACTTTTTGGCCAACCCAATAGCAGACAATGCTAACCCATTGCTACATTTCTATGACGTTGGCTCGATCCAGCATCAGAATTCTTCCCAACAGTTTCCTAGCATTTTCTGCCAAATAATTGGAGTTGCCATGTGAATCAAAAATCTGCCCATGTCACTTGGAGCAATCAAATGTGTATTCCCATCCAGCAGATGATCAAGAAATTCATTTTCTTTCTATCCATTTGTGTTTTGGGAGATACAGTTATTGTTTAGTGATGACTGATCTAGATGTGTGAGCTTATTGTAACATGGCAATGTTATCAAAATTATTTCATATTGTTTTTTGGTTTGTTTCTTCGTGGTGGTAGTAGTTGAAAGAGTATTAGATTCATATAATTCACTGTGAATCTTGCACATGATATAAAAATCTATAATCTATAATTATAACAGTGTATAGTGACAGCAGTCTTTACACAGTCTATAGATAGATATGTTTAGTAGCCTACATTTTCTAACTTCATCTGAATTTTCGTAACTATGTTGATGTAACAACAAAAAAAAAGCAGGGGCAAGGAGAAAAATGAGGATAAGAAGGAAGAGGAGGCAGAGGAGATGAATGGAAAGTTACACCTAAGTTGTAAATGTCTATTTGCTCTAAAACACTTAAAAACTCTCAGAAAGACCATGCATTAATTAAGGTTGAAATGCAACCTAGACATTGCAAAACTTATTTTCTAGCTGGTTTCATGTTCAAAATTAATGGCTAATATTCTGCCATTTATAAGAAATTAAAATAAATAGTAGTTTAATGAGATTTCACTAGGCCACTCACAAACACTCAATCAAATCTTATTTCCAATATGCAAAAAATGTCTCCTTGACTCTTAATGCATTTAAGGTCAACAGTAACGTCTTCATACATAAAAGATTCTATTCCACTTTTAAAGAAGAGGTAATTATAAGAGAGGGGTCACACAGAAGGTCTAGGTTTTGTGTAACTTCTATTCTAATTAATTTATTGTATGTGGGATTTTGCTTTGGCTTCCAAGTGTTGATCTTTTATAGCTACCACATTCCATGTGATAATGGGTTTCATTCCTTTAAAAGGTCATACTTGATATAATTTCACCGTTAACAGAAGGAACCTAGGTGCATGGGTGTTCCTATGTCATTGCATCATAAAAAGTCATTGGCAAAGTCCTGGGTCTTTTTTGCCCTTAGATGTCATTTAAAAACCAAGAGGCCAAGGCATTTGAACAAAAGGTGAGAAATTCAATTAATCATTAAGAATGGTGCCTTCACAATGAAAGCCCCACAGAAGCACATGGATCAACAGAAATATTTGTATCTGAGAATGTGTTTTCGCTTGTGCTTTTTGTTTTATAAGTGAAATGACCTGAATGTGACTGTTATTTTCTCTTGTGTTTATTCTGTGAGTGGTTTCCTTGGGGTGGCATGACCCACAGCTGGGCTCCTCAGGCCTTTCATCATCAGGAAACCTTTGTGTTGCTGTTTGGGTTGTTTCCTCCTGATGCTTCTCATCCTTAGAAAAATTTGGGTCTTCCAAGGAAACTTAAGTTATTAAGCAATAATTACTTCATTTCCCAGGGCCTTCCTACCCTGCCACTTTAAAAAAAAAATCAAAGACATACATAATTGTCAAATAGAAGCATCTTAGATAACCAACCAAGCTGAGATCGTAGAATTCTGGCTCAAGGAAGAGAAACTTGATGTTAACCTAGCTCAAGATACATGTGTGAGTTCAACTGAGATTCCTGAAATGCTGCCAATTTGCCGATCACAATCACTAACTGCACAGAAACCCCTAGACCAAGGCAGATCAAAAACATTGCGAGTGCAGATGACCTGGGGATTTGTGAAGATGCAGATTCTGATTCAGAAGGTCTGGGTTGGGGTCTGAGAACCTGCATTTCTGACAAGCCCCCCCACCCCCACCCCCACCCCAGTGATGCTAATGTTGCTTGTGCCTGGACCACACTTTGAGAAGCTAGGCTCTGGACAGTAAAGAAGAGCAAACAGGGAACTGGGTCACAAGATGTGGCTCAGTTTCACCCCCAAGGAAGATTTGTTAAGCACCTTCTGTATGCCAGGCCCATTATATATAACACATGTCCATTTTTTATGCAGTATATTAATGGGGCAATATACTGGTATTTTTCCTTCACTGGCCCACCCACATGTTGCCAAATAAAAATTCTGTGCATTCCTGTAAAAAGCCAGATTATGCTTGGGACAGGGAATATTTCTATGGCCATTATAACATGCACTTACTATCACTGTAACTGGCCCTCCTCCATGCATGGAATGATTCACAGATTAATTAGCAAATATTTATGTGCCAGATGGGGCTTCCCTGGTGGCTCAGATGGTAAATATCCCCCTGCAATGCAGGAGACCCAGGTTCGATCCCTGGGTCAGGAAGATCCCTTGGAGGAGAGAATGGCAACCCACTCCAGTATTCCTGCCTGGAGAATTCCATGGACAGAGGAGCCTGGAGGGCTACATACAGTCCATGGGGTCAGCAAAGAGTCGGACATGACTGAGTGACTAATACTACATGCCAGTTACTATGCTATGCAGTAGATGTGTGGTGCCAAGAGAAATAGATATAGTCTCTGCCCTCATGGAGTGTCAAGCTAGAAAGACCCGCCAGGACACCGAAGAAATACACAGCTATACATTTATGTGTGTGTGTGTGTTTTGTGTGTGTAAACAGCATTAGGGAAAATGAGAGAGTGTGTTCTCTCATCTTCTTAGTACTCCCAACCCTCACCAACTTACAAGCAAATGAAACTAGTTCCTCTTCCTCCCTTCTGCTGTGTCACTCCCCACTTGTGCTAGAACATTCACTGTGCCAGGCACTGTGCCTGATGCTAACAACACTGCTCGCTGCTCTTGGGGGACCCCAAGGGTTAGCGAGGAAAAAAAAGATGCTGACTTCCAGGGTCACTGTTCAAGACTCAGCATGCTGTGTGCATCACAAAACCTAGTGTGGTGTCTCTCATGAAGCCAGCTTTCAGATAGAGACTTTGGAGAGAATGAATGAATGAAAGAGTCAATGGGTACAAGGCCAAGTGTGTTTCCATAGTGAGACTCTAAAAAGCTGCTGTACAGTGGCTCTAATTAGCTTCACGTGCAGAGTAGGGTACAAATCCCAGTCCTGCCACCAACCAGCTCTCAGAAACTTTGTTTCCTCTTTTGGAAAAAAAAAAGATATGATCGTAACATTTTTCTTATAAGATTGTTGTGGGGATTAAACGAGATATCTATGAGATGATTACTCCAGAGCATAACGCTGGTTACTCTTAACATCATCTTTATTATTACTTTCCTAGTGACTATTATGGAAGTGGCATAGGATATAACCCTCAAAGGAGATGAAGGACTCAGAGACGTGGAGATGATGAGAAAGGTTCTGCAGAGAAAACAAGTCAGATTATTGCTTACACACTCAATAAGTATGCCACTGGTTATTTGTGCTTGCCAGGGAATTAGGTGGAGATTAATTAATATTTATAAAGTATTTTGATATCCATGTAATATCTAGTAAGCAATTAGTTCTGTAACACAAAGCCAAATCCTTTTACATACCAAACAATGTAGAACAAACCGAATACAGCTGTGTAAGAAGGAACAGCATTTCATTAGCTGCTGTTGTAGGAAATACAAAGTCAGTTGAATATTTTTACCCCCTTTTAGTAGTTTTCTTGCTGATTTTTTCTGGCTTCCTACTGCATTTTCCTGCCTTACCCCCTGCAGCACCAAATCAAATTATTTCCTCCTGGGTAGCAGTGAAAGCAGGAGGATGAAGGTACATAAAATTCTGGCCTCTCCTGCTTGGAAGGTGTTCTGAACCCAGGAATGCACAAAGGGTTTAACAGGGAGGCAGGTGGGGCTCCCAAAGCACGTATTTCCATATCCATCACCCCAGTCAGGTGGTGTTCTTCTTCTAGATCTTCACAGAAAAGAACTTTAGGTCAGGGAATAAAAAGGAAATTAGATCGAAAGACTGGTTCCTCGCTGGCATGCCTTCTCAGGTTCTCTCCAGTCCACACATACATGTATACTACCAAGCCCCTGAATGACCTGGCTGGATTCTCCCCACCCTTGCTCATGGCTTTCCATGCACCATCCTTACTTATGGACAATATGTTGTCACATATCCACAAATCCCTTGTCCCCACCTTTTTCTAAAGCCCATCACACTAGCCTAAAAATTCCAACTTTGTGTTCACTGTGGAAGTGTCTGATCCATGAAGCTTTATGTAAAAGCCTCATCCATGGATTAGATACAAGAAGGAATTACCATGGAGGGAGCAGATGTTGGGGGCCAAGCTTCCTCTCAAATTCCTGAACCGTCTTCCTAGAAGCAGCTCCAGAAACAGTTGGGATAGTACTGAAAGTCTTATCCTAGTCGAAGTTTTTCTCAGCTCATACAGCCGAGCTAAACTACCAGACTGTAAACTCATCTGGAAATATACCCTCTAGCCTCTCAAGATAGGATGGCCAGCTGTCTCCGCCCAGGACAGAAAGGTTCCCAGGAGGCAGAAATTTCAGCACTAGAAGTGGGCAGCGCTAGTCTTGGACAAATTGGGATGGTTGGTCTCTTACCTCCTTTCTCACCTCTTAAGGTCGAGTCTCCTATCTCCATCTCGGAGACACATGTGATCATCAACAAACAGGAGGCTCTGGCTTCATGCCACACTCACATCCCACTTGACCATCCCTGCACCATAAATTCTCACAATTATTTCCCCCCATAACTGTTATTGATCTGTTCAAATAACCCAACCAATATCTGCCCTATTCCCATGGAGTAAGAAGGGCATCAGTGCTGAGGCTCTTTTTAAAGCAGTTTTGAGACCTGACCCTCCCCAGAGATGCCATGTCTTGCCTCAGTTTCCCTACAGTGGGGGCTGCTTTGTGAAGCCAAAGACAAGTGTTCAGATACTGCCCAGAGAAGGCTAGCCAAGCTCTGTCTCCCAATTACCTTGAGTCTGCAGTACCTTCTAAGAAGAGGAGGACCCACTTCTCTAACCACCCTCACTTACAGCACAGGACTTGGCTTACATCATGAAGACATCTTGCGGCTTCTTCCCAATCATCTTCTAGGGCTCACTGGTCGAACTCCTGCCCCCATCTCCCTTGCTCACTGGTCCACCCTTGATGGACCCCTTTGTATCCCTGAAGACTGAAGCTGTCTCTGGAACCAGTAATCAAAACCCTCTTGTGGCAAAACAATAAATTCTTATCCAAAACAGTAAAGAGGAAGACACCCTAACAGAAAGAAGTTCACCAGATGATGGAAGCACTACCTGCCTGGACAGTTAGACACGGAGGCTCTCTGCGCCCTCCTGAAAGCCCAACAAACATATTGTACTAAGTTAACGTTATTATTATTACTAAAATTAGCACCAGCAGAGTAAGGCTGAGGCTGTGATGCCTGGCTACGATATGAGCCAAGTGTGTCTGCAGACAGAAATAACCTTGACTTTATTAACAGGCAGAGGGTAAGCAGAACATGCCAGGGGCTTGATGAATCATCCCAAAGCCAGCCATGTGGCATCTTTCTGTAATTACCTCAATTTTGCATTCTTAATACCTTTCCTAGTCCCCTGAGAGCCAGCTACAGTCCTTCTCAGCATCTCCAGCTATTGAAACTTGAAAACTCACCTAACTTCCCCATGGTCAATATCTGCTAATGCCACATTACAATCATATCTAGGTGTATATGCTTGATCCTTAAATTGTCTATGGTACCTGCTAAAGTGTTTCACCAGCAAATCCACCAAGTTACTTACAAATCAAAAAAGTTTATGGAACAAATTGCCGCATTTAGTAATTTACAAGCACTTTTCATTGTATAAAGCAATAAAATTATTGGGGCACTTCACCTTTTTTTTTTTTTTTTCCTATAAATGCTTCAATCTGGAAGTTATTGGGATTCTATTTCTGAGACAAGAGAGGTAATTTAACTTTTCTGGAGGACTTTACATATGTGTGTGTGTGTGTGTATATATATATATATATATACACACACACATATAATAGAAACACCTATTTTAAAAATGACTAAGGTCTGATCATGTGGAGCATTGAACAATTTAAAATTACTAATATGTCTAAAATTTTATCCATGCTTCTACGTTGCAATTGAATTCGATATTGTATGTAGAAAATAAAAGCCATGGGACCATTTCATATCCTTGTCCCCATTCATTATTAAAATCAGAAGTTCAACTTGGATGATTTAACCCTCCTGCCACATAGGAGACACTGCAGCTCTCAAACAGTCTGATTTCATGCAAAAGTAACCCTCTGCTCTCAGGTCTTCATCTGACTCTCGTGTGGCTATTTATAGCAAAGTAATTCAGAATCCAAATCGCCTCTCCCTTAGCAGACAATGCATCTTGAAAATATTTGTTAAAATTGTTTAGATCTAGTGGAAATTGGATGAGGTGATTTTAGTCCTCACTATTCACCAAATTAAAAATTGTATCAAAAACACTTTTTAGCTAACGAGAAGGTTTTTTATAATTTTGTTTCTGAAGCACCAAGAACATACACAAGCTGCTTTGTCCCCAGAAAGTGAGGCATTATTTAAGGATGGCACAACACAAACTAAACTCCTGACATCTTCCTGCTGAGTCCAGGTTGTGAAAATAGGGTCATTGATGGTGGATGGAAAGTAGGGTGCCCTTCACTTCTCTAGCTGGTAAGGGAAGACCCACCCAAGCAGTCTGACCATTTTCTGATGTTTACTGATGAAAATCATAGATGAGAGCCTTTTGAAATCAAAGTCCTTTTTCTGTCTTTTTTTTTTTTTTTGCTATGTTTTCATATTGAAAATTTGAAAGAAGCAGCAAAGTGGAAAGACTCACGTAATGAACTTCTCCATACCCATCACCGGTTCTTATAGCTTCCCTTGATTCAAATGAACAGTCTCCCACTTCCCCAGCTGGTCTTGAAGAAAGTTCCAGATAGCATACTATTCATTTGTAAACATTTATAATGTGTCTGTGAAAGATAGAAGCCCCTTTTCTCTAACATAAGCATGATGCATTACTGCACATGAACAAGAGTCTCTAAATGTCACTAAATATCCAGTCTGTGTTCAAATTTTTCTAACTATCTTACAATTCTTAATAGCTTGTTTTTTAAATAGGATTCAAATTGGAACAAGAAAATACGGTTAATTGATGCATCTCTCCCATGCTTTCTGATTCACAGAGCCCCATTCACAATCCGGCTTGCTTTCACAGTGCAGTTGGTCTGGCACCCATTGCAGGGGTGCCACTGAGCATGTGCACTGACCACTGTGTTTCCTGAGTAGCTGGCTCTGTCCTGGAGGCTTAATCAGATTCAGATTCAACAGTTTTGGCACCAGACCACTTCATAAGTGGTGGCATAGATTTCAATCGAAATGTCAACTGGTCTCCCTTTTTTATGACATTAGCAACCAATGATGGCAATTGCCCAGAGCCGCTCTTTAAGCTAGGGTTGACAATTCATGCTGTTCTATCATTTCTTCTTTTATTAGCTGTAAAAAGAAACTCCCTCTAACAGGGTAAGTATTCACTTATTTCCCTTCATTTACCAGTTTCTGAAATAGTACCTGGACTCTGTCATCTTTGAAAGGTGGCCAATAAGTCATTTTGAGTTTTCCCTTTCATTATGTACTTGTGAATTTCAACCCATTGAAATTAATCTTGTTTTGATGCTCAAATTGTCTCATCTGTGGCCTGTTTATGTTGGTGTCTCTAAATGGCATGACCCTAATAGCATCAGATAACTTCCTTATTCTTCGATGTGACAAGATTTTACAGGTTTGTCTGGTACATTTCCTGCTTCAGACATGAAATCAACCACTTCCCAAGGAAGCCTGGCTGCATTTGCTGGGACATGGTAATTAGAGATTATAGTCTATTTGCTAAGGAAACTCATTGCTACTGGTTGGTCAGTATTTCCAGGCCTTATTAACAGAGACAGAATATGTGAATTTTTAAGATCAAATGTATAACGGATTTATATTGATAATGCTACTTCCAATTCTGGGCTCTAATGTATTTTAATTAACCTCATTGATCTTACATCTGTATATTTTCTTCCTCCCACATCTTAAAATCCTAGCTTTTCTGAAAACTGACATAATTATTACTCTTTTTCTTTTTTCTTGGTGCACACAACAATAGCAATAACAATACCAAGCTATTTCCAGCTGGAAATAGTTAAGATTTTCCTTTTTGGTTTTATTAAAATCTCCTTTAAAGTGTACCCGCTGATGAATGCAGTCAGATTACTGTGTTTTAAAGTCACCAGGGACAGTTCCACTCTAGGGGTCAAGCCATTACCTGAGTACACATTTAGGTTCAGCTGTTTCTCCGACCTTTGAGTTTTATAACGGCCTTGTTATCTAGTTTCATTTTCTAATTTATGAAGCAAGGTTTACTTTAAAAGCCCATCCCCCTCCCCCCATTCCCTTGTTTCATACTTCTCACTTTAGGGAACTGTCTAGATTATATTTCCCAGAATACTGCCACAGCAGTATTTCAGTTGTCCGCGCTCTTCCAGACCTTTCCACGTCCTCTCTAAGAGATGAAAGCTGCTCTCCCCTCAATCACTTGAACCTAGGTGGACTCAGGACTATCTCAGAAGGTGCAATGCGGGAACAGTGATGCTGTGTGACTTCTGAGACTAACCATGAAAGGTAATCCATCTTGACCTGCTTCACTCTCAGGAATGATACCTCTGGGGCCCTGAGTGAACATATCAGACCAGCTACCCAGAAGCCTCCAGGCCAGAGAGACCACAGACAGAAAGAGAGATGCCCCCCAGGGAGCCCAAGCTCTTCCAGCCCCACCCAGCCCCAGCTGATGGAGTCTCCCACTCCTGACCAGGATGTGCGAGTAGGCATGCTTCTAAACAATCCAGATGATCCCAGCCTCAACTGCTCACTGCAAGCCTGAAGGAGACCCACGCAGCTGAGAGTCAATAGAGGAGACACAGGTTTGATCCCTGGGTCGGGAAGATCCCCTGGAGAAGGAAATGGAAGCCCGCTCCACTATTCTTATCTGGAGAATCCCATGGACAGAGGAGCCCAGCAAGCTAGAGTCCATGGGGTTGCAAAAAATCAGACATCACTTAGTAACTAAACAACAATAATAGAAAACTGGAACAGTAAACTTCTCTAAAAAATATTAGTTTATTTTATCTTTTCTAAAAAAAATAAAGGTAAATTTGTATATAAATCTGGTTCTATTTCCCTCTATAGACAGCAGCACACTTTTCTTCATCTTACTTTTTTCCCCTAAAGAGTGCATCTGGAGGTTGTTCCAAAATAGTCTATAGCCATGCCTCGCACTCCTTTTCAGAGCTGCATAGCACTCCTCTGTGCAGGAGCCCCATTGTTTATTTAACCAGTGCCCTTTTGATAAACACTCAGGATGCTTCAAATTTTGTTTTCTTATTTTCAAATACTGCAGTAATAAATAACCTGGTTTCTTCTTTGATGAATGTCAATGACACTTTTTCTAACATGGCAAGGATAATGTCTCTAGAATATCAAATGGGCTAATATATGTAAAGTCCCTGGACCAGTGCCTGTTACACAGTACACACTCACTACAGATTTCACCAAAGAAAGCACCTTGTTTTCTGTGAGTGGGAGCCAACTCAGTTGGAAGCGTGATTCTCATGTCACAGGAG
Source organism: Oryx dammah (assembly GCF_014754425.2). Classification (NCBI taxonomy): domain Eukaryota; kingdom Metazoa; phylum Chordata; class Mammalia; order Artiodactyla; family Bovidae; genus Oryx; species Oryx dammah. Next base: position 55,281,304 of record NW_024070197.1, read on the forward strand.
CTGTGAAGTCTAGGATGAGGGGGACACAGATGGTCTGAAGGGAACATACACTCACTGGAACACTGGTTTTTCCCTTCTCCTGAAATGGGAACCACAACCCCAAATAGGATCAAAGTCCTCTGTTATTCAAGGCCACAGAATATTGTCCTCTCACTTTTAGGGTATTTATTTATGTTCTCCTGGGCTTCCCTGATAGCTCAGTTGGTAAAGAATCTGCCTGTAATGCAGGAGACCTTGGTTCAATTCCTGGGTCAGGAAGATCTGCTGGAGAAAGGATAGGCTACCCACTCCAGTATTCTTGGGCTTCCCTGTGGCTCAACTGGTAAAGAATCCACCTGCAATGTGGGAGACCTGGGTTCAATCCTTGGGTTGGGAAGATCCCCTGGAGAAGGGAAAGGCTACTCCTCCCCCTACCCTAGTATTCTGGCCTAGAGAATTCCATGGACTCTATAGTCCTTGGGGTCACAAAGAATAGCACACGACTGAGTGACGTTCACTTTACATTCTCAGTTTATTTATTTATGTTCTAGGAGCAGTATTGTTAGGTGAAAGTCTTTCTTCCTTCCCAGACAGCAAGCTCTGTGACTGTCCTCCGTGCTATGAGTCCAGCATCAGCCCTGCACCCACCACTCATCAGGGCTCTTGACAGACAGTGATGGAAAGGAGAAATGTAGTGGGGGGGTGGGCTTGCACTGAGAACGTGCTTGGAGGCCACACAGAGCCCTCCCCAGGCCAGATTTACACAGACCAACTCCAAGCCTGGGAAATACAGTCATCTACCTTGCGTTGCCTCCTCATTAGTATAAATTTTAAAAATAGCCTTATGCCAGCGCCATAAAGGTAATTTCCTCTTGGAAAGGACACTTACTCATTTGCTTTAAATAGTCATTAATGTTTCAAATTTCCCCTCAGAATTTCATGTCAATGATCCTAGGGGGAATTTGAAAGTAAAACCAGACAAATAATGATGTGAGGAAAATGTCAGATGAGAACTGTGAATGCATTACAGACCTTCAACTCACACTGTTGCTGTCGGAGTTCAAGGATTAAATAGTCATCAGTTTGCAACTTTCCATGGGAGCCCATTTCTCCCTGACAGCAGCCAGTTGCCAGCTTGCCAATAATGATTGTTTCTGCTGTAATTGATGACTTTATCTAATGAGGAGATCATGGTCTACAAGTCACAAGTCATCGGTAGAGGCAGGTCCCAGGGACTTACTAGGAAAGATTGCACGAGGAAAGGGGCAGGCTTCTTCACATGAGTAACGATAACCTACTGTATAGCTGTAGCCAACATCGGTGCTCACGGTCCATTAAAGGGTGGAATACTTACACGCAGGGTCACACTCAGAAAATCTGGGGCATCATCCTTATTAAAGAATGTCTCTTCAGACCCAAATAACTCAGGTAGAGAAAATGCAAGTCTCACATTTACTCACATGTCTTTGGAAAAGGACCCTGTCTATCTTGTTCATATCCTCAGTTCCTATCGCGGACCTGTCGTACAGTAGACGATCAACAAGTATCCGTTGAATGGATGGCCCTGGGAATAACTGCAGTGCAGAAGCAGGATACCTGGGTTCAAATCCTGCCTCTGGCATGAACTAGTTATAAGACTGTGCCTGTTTCATGAGCTGTAAAATGGGTGTAAAGTAGTTCCCGCCTCACAGGGCTGTGAGGGTGAAATGTGCTAATCTCCGTGATGCATTTAGAATAGCGCCTCAAGCACTGTGCAGCATCTGAGCTCTTCACTGTGTTTCTGATTACGGGTTTGTGTATGTGCTGAACACCCAGCATGCACCAGGCCCTGTGCTTGCTGCTTTACACACACTGTGGGCTATTTCAAATCCTTTGAGGTGGTGCAGCTCTGTCATTTTAATGAGGAAGCATAAACCAATGATATTCCCAACAGCATCTGATTTAATCCTCCCCTTGTCCCTCGCCGGCAGACATGGTTATCTCTCGAGTACCTAGGGGAGCTGGGGGACTTCCGGCCTTCGTTATGCGGCGCCCTCCTCGACCTCTGCTTCTATGACTGACGATCTCTCAGACCATTTTTAATACCAGCAAGCTGCTCTGCACGCTACTCTGGCACCCCAGCCCCCTCACTCTGCTCTCCTTAGGTCATTCCCATGGCACTTGTCACCTTCGAGAATACTGTGTAATTTACTTTCTTATCATTTGTAGTGTTTGTCTCTCCTGCTAGAATGTCAAGGCTACAAGCATAGAGATCTTTGACCTTTTTGTTCAGCGACGTACTCCAAGGGCCTCAAGAGTGCTTAGTCCATCAAGGGCACTCAAGAAATACTGACGGAGGGAGGAAGAAAAAAACAAGGGAAGAGAGAAAAAGGGAAGTTAGGAAATGCCTTCTACCCACTCCAGTGCTGCCTGGCGCCTTCTCAGTGGTGTCTCCCCGCTGGATACCACGGCCACCACGAATGCACAGACCCTCTCTTTCCCAGTCTCCAGGGCAATCCTTCCAACACTAGGTGACTAGTCAGGAAAACGGAAGAGTCAGCTGAAGAGTTAGGGAGGTCTCCTCCTCAGATGAGAACAGCTCTGAGGCAGACAGAAAGGAGGAACGGGGGATGCGGGGAGTTTGGGAGGTTTTTGCAGAGTGAAAGAGACAGGACTTCATGAGTCCTTAGTACATTGCTCCTTACATATTAATTCCTAAAATATATTGACTGAGGAACCAGAATTTGAGACTTGAATCTGCATTGCTGTCACTGGCTGGTGGCTTCAATGCTTCCTTTTTCTGGAAAGTTATCTGAAATCTACCTTGATGCTTAGGAGGATAAAATACGTTATCCAATTAATTTAGATCAATTGATTGATTGCCTTTGTAATTATGGGATTACTCATCTAGCAATCAGGAGATTAATTTGAGGCCAATAATAACACCCTAAACAATGAAACCTATCCAGTTTGTGTGTAGAATATGCCTTTCTTCCTCTCTCTTGTAAAACTCAACTTTGTCTTTCTCAGTGTTGAATAAATAGAAGCAATCACACACGCTCAATGGTTTTACTGAAAGAATACAAACACCGTCTTCAACAGCACCTCCCAGCAAAGCAATGGTTTGTGATTACTGATCCTCAAAAAGTGCTCAGAGGGGAGCAGGTTCTGCCTCTGGTAATGCTGTATAAAAGCATTAACTCATTCCATCTTCACCATGTTTTGCTTCTTGTTCAAACTCATGACACCCCTAACAGCAGACCTGTTTTCTGCGTGCAAATGTATGAATATGCAGATGCAGTTGCCTAGAGAGAGCTGTCTTTGGAGACTTGCCCTAGACCACTTGCATGCAGCTGAAAGATGCCTGTAAGCCAGGTCTGAGATGTCACCACTGCCAAAGGGGTAAAATGCCCCCTTTGGGCAAAAGTGTTGAGGACATTTGAAGCACACCCTAAAGGACAACAATGACTGTCCTGTTGCAATAACACTATCCACTTTAAGTGAAATGCAAAATCTTTCGCTCCCCCACCCCTTTCTGGCAAACTTCTCATCCTTCCAGAGTCCATTCACATGCCATTCTCTCTTTTATGCTCCCATACAGTCTTTTGTTTCTTTTTTAATGGAAATTATCCCACATTATGCCCTAATAATTTCTCCATGTGTATTTTCTAAGAGTAGCTCAAGGACCAGATATATAGTTCAGCTTTTTTTCTTTTTTGCTTTTGCCCTCTTCCTATTAACGTTATTTAAGTACTGGACTGGAATGGGCTTTCTTGTCTTTCAGTCCTTTGTTTGGATGTCAGTTTCATAACTTATCAGCTGCTTGAATGTGGCCAAGAAAATTAAACTTCTGGAGCCTCAGACTCCTCCTCTAAGCTACATGCACAACAGAGTTGTGGGATACACAAACAGGGAGACTGGATGAAAGCTGCTGGCAGAATTGTGCTTTCTGAAATATCCACATGCCCATGATACATATACTTACATGTCACCCTATACATGCATTTGTGTTTACAAGCATTCACATATAAACACGTATGTCCATCTCTCTTCATATGTGTGAATATCCATGTGTTTATATATACATGTATATACTGCATGCATGTGTGCTTGTGTCTGTGTTTGCATTTGTATTTAACTAAGGTGTGTACATACTCATGTATGTGTATATGCCTGCGCACATATAAACACAGATGTGCATGTGTGTATCTTCATGTATATTTGCACACATGTATTATATATAACTATATGTGAGAATTCATATATGTGTGTGCTCATGCACTTATATATAACTCTGTATGTATGAATATTTTTTCACTGTTAACAGTCATCATTCCTTCTCCGTAGAGGCAGTGAAGCCCAGCATGTAGATTTCCCTGGGCTGTATGCACTGGACTAATGGAAAGAATTGATGCTTTTGAACTGTGGTGTTGGAGAAGACTCTTGAGAGTCCCTTGGACTGCAAGGAGATCCAACCCATCCATTCTGAAGGAGATCAACCCTGGGATTTCTTTGGAGGGAATGATGCTAAAGCTGAAACTCCAGTACTTTGGCCACCTCATGCGAAGAGTTGACTCATTGGAAAAGACTCTGATGCTGGGAGGGATTGGGGGCAGGAGGAGAAGGGGACGACAGAGGATGAGATGGCTGGATGGCATCACTGACTGGATGGACGTGAGTCTGAGTGAACTCTGGAGGTTAGTGATGGACAGGGAGGCCTGGCGTGCTGCGATTCATGGGGTCGCAAAGAGTCGGACACGACTGAGAGACTGAACTGAACTGAATGGATACTGTAGAAATATATCAGATGGTAAAGAATCTGACTGCAATGCAGGAGACCTGGGTTCAATCCCTGGGTTCGTGAGATGCCCTAGAGAAGGGAACGGCAACCCACTCCAGGATTCTTGCCTGGAAAATCCCTTGAACAGAGGATCCCGGCGGGCTGTAGTTCACGGAGTCACACAGAGTCGGACACGACTGAGCAACTAACACACAATATTCCTAAAGAAAGTGAAGACAATGGAGCTGAAAAGAGCTGTTTGTCAATATAGTGAGGGCAGGGGGCGGTGTACCTGGATGCTGCTGGAAGCAGGGCAAGATCATAAGTGATGAGAGGAAACCTCCAAGTTCAGAGGTGTAGTCAGGAAAAGGAAAGGGTCCCCATTGTGGAGTTGGTGGAGTGTAGAGAGAAGTGAAAAGAGAGGCAAGACAAGCTACAGAAGGGAATTTCAGGATTCTCTTAGCAGCAAAACTTAGCTTTACTCTTATCAGTTCACTTGGCTGATTTCTATCTACCTGGCAAGTCTGTTAAAGCTTAGACGTCTCATCTTCCAGGAGGTCTCCCTTATCTGCTCTCCTGTTGAGTGTCCCTCCCACCACAAAACTCCCTGAAAATCTGTGTTCACTCCACTGGTAGCATGGATGATGATGTTCTTTAACTGTCTCCTTTGCAGACTTTGAGTTTCTGGAGGGCAAGGACTACGATCTGTCTCCTGCCGAGTGTCAGCAGATATTCAGCAAGAGGAGTGGTGATGGTGAGGATTGTGATGATGACAAAAATGTCTAAACACAACCTTCCTCTAACTTTTGAACCTCACCTTCTATCTTCTCTGTATCTCTCTACAATAACCTCCTGTGACTGCTCAGATACACAAGGCTCCCTCCCTTACCCAGAATCAAGCCTGCTTCTGTCCACAACGCCCCAGACCAAGAATCCCAGCATTGACTTACTGTCACATACTTTGTAATATGCTCCTTTTTATTCTGAAACAAAACACAGTAATGTATTTTATCAGCCCTAAACATGTGTCTTGCGTTCAGAAAGAGCAGCATTTTCCCTTTTCCCAACAGTCATCTGTGGTGTTAAACTGCACATAATTAAATTAAAAGCATCCGTGAACTCTGAAATATAATGCTTTGAAGAAACCTCAAATTATTGTAATTAAAGCTGTTGAGACCCCACAGTATAATGGTGATCAACAAATAGAACTGGAAAATGATATTCTCCCATTAGGGACACTGCTTTTCACAGTGGGAGATCCATATATGAGAGCAGGATTGGAAAAGGAGAGAGACTATGAACGGGACAGCATTTGAAAGGGGCAGAGGGGGCAGGGGAAGTCTGGTGCAGAATTTCAAATAATCACTCTTCCCACCCAATTTCTATTTAAGATTGGCAGGCTTTGATGGGAGCGGCTTGTTTCTGAAAATGGAAATAATGCCTAACATTTATCAAGCACTTTCCAAGTTCCAGGGATTGTTCTAAGCACTCAAAACGTACTAGCTCGTCTAGTCCTGGGAACAGCCCTCAGAAGTACATGCCATTATTGTGTCCATTGTGCAGGTGTGGAAACTGAGGCCCAGAGCAAGAGGCAAGTATACTGTCCCTGCTCCTATGGCCAGTAACAGGAGGAGTTGTGACAAGGAGGCTAACGTTCTGTCCTCTAGGGCCTTTGACCCTAACTCTACTCCACTCCCAAGTTCTTACTGCATTGCTACCCTCACACCCTGCAGAACTGTCTGCTAATTGTGTGATGCCTCCAAGTACTCCACTGTGCACAAAGAGACATTTTTGGCTAAGCCTGGAGCATAAGGGACAAGAAAAGAAATGAATGAGGTGATTCTTACATCTCCTCCCTGGGCCTGGCACTTTGGCATATGCACACTCTCACTGAAGCTTATTGAGGGTGGGGGTCATGCTCGCTTTGTGCAGTTAATCGGTATTTGTATAGGCACTCAGGTATGTGTTGAACGGATGGGTCTCTACAATGGTCCTACAAGATAGGCAAGGTTATTCCTATTGCATAGATCATAAACTGACTCTTAGAGAGGACAAGGGACTTGCTTAAGGTCCCACAGTCAATTAGAGAAGAGCTGATATCTGAAGCCAAGACAGACTGAACTTCAAGATCTCTTTTCCAAAATGATGCAGGTGGCAGAGGTTACAGGTAGCAGCAGCACTGGGCAGTCTAACTTCAGAAAGTTTTGTTTCACTTTGTTTCAGTGGTGAAGACTTAGAAATCTGGGGCTCACAGTATCCGTGGTGATGGAAAGAGACATGTAAAGGCTGGCCCTGGCTGTCTGGGGTCAGTGTGGCCAAAGCAGCAAGGTTAGTGGCCACAGGCAGCCTCCAGGAGACTGCTGCCTCTTTGAAGCCTTTTATCTTAACTCCAGGTATCTCAGCATGCTGTCTACAGAGAAGCACTTTCTGCACTTAAAAAGAGTCCCCCAGCTAACACCGTTACTGAGCCCTTTGATGCGAAGAAGAGTCCACATCAGTCAATAAGTTTTAGTACCTGAGTCTTGAGAGGCTTGCAACCCCAGCTGGATGCAGGGGTCAAAAGCAAGGATTGGAAAACCAGAGATATTTTAGCTCTGATCCCAGAAAGAGGAAGGAACATGCGGCTCTGAAACCCCAAACCCATCCTCACCATGGATCCCTCCCCTAAGGATAAAGGGGAAGTCGCTCAGTCATGTCCGACTCTTTGTGACCCCATGGGCTGTAGCCTACCATGCTCCTCCGTCCATGGAATTCTCCAGGCAAGAGTACTGGAGTGGCTTGCCATTTCCTTCTCCAGGGGATCTTCCTGACCCAGGAATCGAACCCGGGTCTCCGCATTGCAGGCAGACGCTTTACCATCTGAGCCACCAGGGAAGCCCCCTCTAAGGATGGTGCCCTTATTTTTCAACCACTCAGAGTCCTTAAATCCAATCTTTCCTGCCCAGACAATGACCCTCCCAATCCCAATTTCAAAACTCACTCAGGAAACATTAGCAAAGCAGCTCAATTTCCAACTCGCCTCAGCACACATTCACCTACACGTCCACAGGTGTATGAAGCCCTTCAGAACTCAATGCCCCAAGCCAACAGCAGGTGCTTCTAAGACAAAGGGACCTACATCCTCTCCAGGATGCTTCAGTTGGCCTTCCACAAGTGCAAGACCTGGAGCAAATTACTCTGCCTTCTAGAGCCACTGAAGGACTCCTCTTTAAGACAGAGGGCAATACATACGTATCATTAAAGACAGTTGCACCATTCATTCAATCATCTGTTCATTCATTCAGCTCTCTGCTATAAAAAGTGATCATTTCCCCTCCTCTCAAATTACTTTCATCTCCGTATTCCATCACACAGACCCCAGACCATGAACACCCTCTGTTATCACTAGATCCAACAAAGAGCTTTCAGTCCTCTTTTTCAACCTTCTGCTTAGTTGTCTCCTGGCTTCCTACTGAAGCACCATCTCCTCTCATCTTCTCCACCACCTCACTGGGCTTTCCCCCATCTCTGTAGCTGATCCTCCTGAACCTCACTCATGGGTTTGTCCGCTTCTGCTAGCCACTGAACTTGGATATCCTTAAGGTTGCTGATCGCCACTCTTCTCACTCAGTCCTTGCCACTCTACTCACTCAATTATCTCGGGGCAGTTTCAAACAGGACAGACGCTCCAATTATTATACATATCCTACTGACTTCCTAATATTTATCTACTGCCCTGGCCTCTCCTGTGGATTCAGTCCAGCAAGGTAACTCTGTAGGAACTAGGAAAGGAGTTGCTCTCTTTGAGTAGAATTCTATCGAAGTGGGGCCATTGCACCAGCTCCTAAAGGCAATCTGTTTGCAACATGATTTTTAAGAGAGGATAAGGTAGGAGATGCAGTGTGAAAAGTTACCGAAAGGTTGGCACATTTCTATGTAGCTTGCTTCTCCACCAAGGAACAAGTTCTCCCTACTCTGGTCTCCCCGCAAGACTGATAGTAGAACCTACGCACACCTCTGTTCCAGATACTTAACCCCACTGTCTGTTTAGTGTTTTCATGGGGATACTTGAGAGGGATCGCAGACTCAACACATCCCAAACCAAACTCAGGGTCATCGTCCCTCAGAGTTTGGCTTTGGTCCCAATCCAGGGACCCTTTCTGACATCCCATCCTCAGTAAATCCATCATTATAAGCCAAAACCCTAGGAGTCACTCTTGACACCTCCCACACTTCTATGTCAACACAGTCCTAGTTTTTGTAGACGTTTCCCATTAACCATCTCTAATTCCATGTACATCTCTCTGCCTCCTCCTGTTGAGAACAGACACCACGACTGCTCATTGGGAACAATGTGACAGCCCCCTGGCTGGTCTCCTTGCTCCTCCTTTATCTTGTTTTCTGGACACTGTAGTTCAGGGGTTCTTTAGATGGCAAAATGCATCTTTATTCGCATTAATCTCAAACTGAAATTTAGCATTTCCTTTAATTATGGATGTAGGCAACAAATCACAGTAGTATTAGCCGTAACTCTGACTTCATCATTAATTATAGAAAGAAATATTATATCACATTACAGTTGCTGCTGATATTCTGAAATATAATTTATACTCATCACTACTTCAAAATTATGGTAGTTATTAAACCTGTGATTAAATCTTGTTATTTAAGGCATTAATAAAGTTTATATATAAACTTCTTTATTAATGTGTTAAATAATAGGATCTGATTACAGGTTTAATACATGCCTATATGCATTACATAATGCACGCGTGCTGTACTCAGTCGTGTCCAGCTCTTTGCAACCCCATGGACTGTAGCCCACCAGGCTCCTCTTTCCATGGAATTTTCCAGGCAAGAATACTGGAGTGGGGAGGCATTCCCTTCTCCAGGGGATCTTCCCAACCCAGGGATCAAACCCACGTCTCCTGCACTGGCAGGCAGATTCTTTACCACTGCACCACCTGGGAAGCCCATTATATAATGTATACAAAGTGCTGTGTTTTCACAAGCGGCTCTTGGTGCAGGGGTTCCGATTATTTAATGTTTGCCAATTTTCACGATGTAAATACTCCCATCATGGCTACATTCAAGCTACCAACATGAAATCACTGAACATGGAGCTGGAAAGAGATGTGCAACTCTGGCATGCTGCTGCATAGATACTACCACTACTGCTGCTAAGTCGCTTCAGTCGTGTCCAACTCTGTGCGACCTCATAGACGGCAGCCCACCAGGCTCCCCCGTCCCTGGGATTCTCCAGGCAAGAACACTGGAGTGGGTTGCCATTTCCTTCTGCAATGCAGGAAAGTGAAAAGTGAAAGTGAAGTCACTGAGTCGTGTCCAACTCTCAGTGACCCCATGGACTGCAGCCCACCAGGCTCCTCCATCCATGGGATTTTCCAGGCAAGAGGACTGGAGTGGGGTGCCATTGCCTTCTCTGACATAGATACTACTCTATCACTAATACTTAAAAAAAATATTTTGAAAACTGTATCAAGTTATTATAGTATACACATGACATAATATAAGCAGATTCTACCATAATTCTAAGTATTTGAATTTATGCAGCTAAATACAACATTTTAACATGTTTCACCAGACTGACAGAAGTGTCCAATGACACAAAAAAGTTAAGGACACTTGTGACTCTCAGAATAACAGTTGCACAAAGAAATCTAATAAAGACGGCCACCCCCATATCCATATACCTGTACCTCCAGCAGACGGACATACACACCGAATCCTGTTAATAGTTTCCCTCTGCTCTTAGGATAAAGCCTAACGCCTTCAACTGACTTGCAAGGCCAAGTCCATCTCGTCTCCCCTCTCCTGCTTCATGTTCTTCCCACTCATGGCCCGCAACTAACTGGAGGGTGGATTCGGTCTGTGCATCTCTCCCAGACACTCCCACCCCCTACCACCACCACCGGTTACTTGGGAATCTTCTCTGCTGCCCCTGGGACCCACCATGGGAGCTGGGAATCAGATCCCAGGGTCTCAGAGTTTCAGGCCAATGCCACAGCTTGGATGGCCATGCTATTTACACACAGAGAGGCACCCTGTCTCTCAGCAGGCCACAGTGGAACTTTCTGAGGGGTCCCTCAGACACTGTGAGATCCTCTGATGAAGGATCATTGAGTACATAATTAAAGTTCCCAAAGATTAGAGGAAATTTCCAAGTTTCCCTATAGCTGTGCTCTTCCTAACTGAGAGAATCCCCTCATTACTCTTCCTGTTTGGCAGACATTTGTTTCCTCCAAGACTTCAGCAAAGAAAAGGAATAGGTTTTGCCTAATGAGGTGTTGTCTTGGCCCTCAGTCTTTATACCTCTGTTTAATGAAGGTTATTCTTTTGTCAAACTGTATGTTGTTGTGTATACAGTCTTTGGAAAATGCTTCATTTAAAGAGGGAAAAACTAGGCCCTATGTCCTCAGCTTGGAGTAGAAAAGGTTCTCCCTTTCAATCAATGACAAAGGGCTGTCAGCAGCTAAGTAATTCCTAATCACTGTTGGCAAACAGGAGATGGTGCTGAGACCCGGGGCCATGGCAGGCTTCCTCCTTGAGGAATGCTGTCCTTAATGGATGAGCTTACGGAGAATGAACTGAGGTGTCTTAAAAGCAAGTCTATGTATCAGTTAATCAAAAACCTCTCCCTTTTTTCTTAGCAGGCGCCTTAACGTGTATCTTGAGAAAGCCATAAATTGTGCTAATCCACTTCTTTCACTTCTGTCCAGAAGGAATTATTTTTGTTAATGGCCTGGTAAATCAGGAGACTTGTTAGTGAAACTGCTCAGAAAATGGGTCTTGAAAATGAAAGCTATAATATTTGTCAGATTTCCAAATTCCCTCTTGGGAACAAAGATGGTAACCATAACATATTTGCTAAATTCCATTACTTTAATACATTTATGTTGCTTGAGATATGGGATGCTAAGGAAGGCACACACATAAATCAGAGTAAAAACATAAAACCAAATCCAAAGATAGATATTATGGCTGTAAATTCAGACCTGATTTCAGGGTTAGGACTCTGACAGATTTGAGTGTCATCACTTAAGAGCTTCGAGGCTCTGCTCAGCCTCCCTTATGACGACCAGGCGAATCCCTAATGAGAGTGTGATCTTACTGCCCCCTCCACTCAAGGATACCCAAGTCAAGTGACCCCACTGCACCCTCTTCACGGAGAAGCTCACCAGCTCTCTGCCAGCACAGGGCGGGGCCCAACTGCCCTCCCTCCATTTACTAGGAACCCTCTCCGGAGGAAAATAACTCAAGAGGTGCTCAAACTCACTCATGATCAGAGAAATGTACTTGAAAGAAATAATGTACTAAGGCTTTGGCAAATGTTTAAACTTTGATAATATCAAGTACTGGTGATGGTAGGAGGAAACAGATACGTTCATGCAATGCTGCAGGGGACGGTGGCAAGTAATTTGGCACAACTCCTTTGGAAGGGGAATCTGTCGGGATCTTAAAGATACTTATATGTATTACATAAACAGAAATATGCTATATACGTATACTACACATATACATACATACTTACGTGTATGTATATATGCATACACGTTTTCACATCTACCTAGAAAAACACTTTAACATGCGCACATGGGAACAGGTGCCCTTGAATCCTTGTATCCCTTACAGGATCATTTTTTAATAGAGAAAACCAATAGGGAAAAGATTAAATGAAGTAATTTGTGGTAGACCATGAATATGATATAGTAGTTAAGATAAATGGGTATTTCCATGGGAAGGTGGAATTATCCCTAAACATATTAACATGGGAAGGTGTTTGAAGTATGCTGCAGAGTAAAATGGTAATGCTATCAACATCTTAGAATAAGGAGAGGGGGCAGATTCAGGGTACAGTGGAAGCCTTATTTGTGATTATTTAATGTTTTATTTGCTCTCTGGCCTAAAATCTCAGTTGTGCCGTTCACTTACTGTGTGAATTCTCTGCCTCCAGATTCTCATCTGTGAAGTAGGGACAAATGTCTGGGCCCAACCTGTGCCTGATGCACAGTAGGTGCTCCCCAAACACTAGAAGCTCTTCTTCTATCACCGTTCCAAAATCACTCTATACATAACTAAATACTTGAATATACTCAAGGAAGGAGAAAGAACCTTCCTCCTGGTGGCCTTCCCCATGCTCCTACACACGGCCTTTTCAGTTTGTGCCCACAAGATCTTCCTCCCTCCCTTCCTGTCAATCCCCCTTATTTCATTTTTGGCTTGTCTGCCATAAGGATTCAGCTCTGATAGCATTGTGGGACAGCATAAGCCATTCAGTGACAGTTTTTGACCAAGTGTCTCCACAAAATCAAATGTTATTATATCTGTAATTCCCTAGAAAGTAGACAGAGATATCAAAGGCTGTTAGATCTTGCTTAACAGAAATATAAGGAGATGGAGATCTAGAAAATGAGCTCCATTATTTCAAAGAGGAAGAAAGTAAATCATTTCATGCATGTAATAATTCAGCAGTTCTAAAAAATTAGAAAAAAAAAACAGAGAGAAAGAGGTTTGGAAATACCCCAGTCTCACTTCATTTTGCAAATGAGGAAATGGATGCAAAAAGTCAGAGAGTTGCCCAAGGTCATAGAGTTAGCCAGAGAGAAACCAGGGTAAGACCCTGGGATTTGGGGCTACACTGTGTTCTCTCCTCCGCAAATTGTCCCTCACCTAGAGCCCAGTAAGATATGCATTCAAGAGATATTGCCATTGAGGAATAATCTGTCTCCAGTTAAGGTGACCCTGGATAGTAAGCAATTCCCTTTCATCATTTTAAGGAAAAAGAAAACAAAATTTGAAAATAACCTGAGATATAGTTGAGAATGATGTCTTAAGCTCAGGAGAGCCTAAACAGAATCTGTTAAAATCCCAAAGAATCATTGCTATGGATCTAATTGCACATTCAATATTTTTCATACATACATACAACATACTTTCATACATACATACAACATACTTCATTATTGCCTTGGAGGGGTAAAGATCTGGAGTTTAATTTTCTTTTTACCTTTCATAAGAAACACAGAGTATCCTTTCTCTTTTAGCAAAACATAAAACTTTTAGCTTAAGAGTCATCCTTCAACCAGCAAGAAGGGATCTCCATCTTTCAGGGAACCTTAGCTCCAGAATCAAGGCAGGATGTCATTTTTACCTAGATGATTTTCTTCTTTGCAGTTGAGTGTTTGACGTCCCATACATCCACTCCAGCTGGGAATCCTTGGCCCTTGACCCCTGCTCTTGCCCTCGAAATCCTCCTCTTTTCTCACTCTGCCCTTCCCAGATACCAGACCTCTCCCTATCAGCCATGATGCCCAAAACTCTAAAGTGAACGATCTTCCATCTTCAAACAACAAATACTCTATTTTCTTTTCCCCGCAAAACAATCAGAAAATCTCAACTCTTCTTTGTCTTTTGGGCAAAAAAAAAAAAAAAAAAGCTCATTTGTTCAAAAGGATTAAACAAATAGAAGTAATTATAACAGATCACTTAGCAATCTGGCCAATCACTGCATTTTTACACGGTATTTGGAATACTGGTTGTATGGATAATTCTGGCCATGTCCATTGTCAGTAAAAGCAGCTTAAGTCTTTTGTTTTATATGTGTGTGTGTGTGTGTGTGTGTGTGTGTCTGTATATATATATACAGACACACACACACATATTTATAAAGCATGGTCTCAAATGCAAGAGTGTATATTTAGAAACTAGAAGTTGCTTATCATTTGGACTGAAAACTATCAGTCTTATTCTCTCCAAGACAGCTACTTCCTCTCCTTTTTCTAGTTGTCTTTGTTTTCACCCTCCTGATGATTACTCCCACATCAGGCCCCACTGGAATATTCTAGAAGGTTTTGTTCTTTTCAAATTTATTACCTATATGCTATGTTCCTCTGGTATACCTTGCCCTTCTTTACTGTGTCAGAATGAAAGCCTTTTGAATCCATGGGCCTAAAATTTCCCACTGGAGAAACACTGCAAATTCCACTCATCTTGGTTCCATGTGAGTTCTAAAACAAATAAGCAAACAAACTCTCCAGATCTCCGTGTTTGGGACTCAGTTCTACTCAAGAAAACAACACTGCAGTCAAGCAGGCTGAAAGCGTTAAATGAGATCTTCCCCTACATTTTCTCTGCTCATTACCTCACTTCCCATCATTTATTCCCTCAGGAAAGGGAATTCCCACTTGGGGAATTATGGAGACAATGAATGGACTTAGCTTAAGTTTCTACCAACTGGCG